>NW_019154118.1:17518909-17758470 GCF_002288905.1 Enhydra lutris kenyoni
ATCATAGCCTGGATCAATCTCTTTCCTTCCTGCCTAGAAATCTCCACCTGGTCAGCAGCCCCAATGAGAGATTTCCTATTCTCTCCTTAGATTTTCCGTAGAGGATGTGAGACCCCAAGAGGCCACTTTCTCCATATGTTTTCCTCCACCTCCACCCTATATATATCCTTTCGTTGGTTCTAGAGTTCCTCCAGAAGAATTCCCAATATCTTCCCTTATGATCTAGCCCCAATTTGTATTCCTAGAGGTGATTAGCACTACTTTTTGTTCTAAATATTCTATTCCAGTAGAACCCATTTTTTTGCTGACTGGACCAGAAGCATGCCATAAAAACCTCACCTATGTATCTTTTCTCACTCTAATGATGCTCTCCCCTCTCTTTTTCTCCATTAGGTCTCGCTGAAGTCCCACCTGTTCTGGGAAGGCCCTGCCTGGACCCAGCCTCTAGCAGGTCCTGCCCACAGCCGGCCTGTGGGTCCTTCACATAAAGGTGAGCCACGTCCCGCACCTGGAGCCGGAGTGAACCAGTGAGCAAGGAGCGCTGATCCAGAAGGCCCCGGGTGAGGACCCCTGCCTTGTCTCTGCTGGCCCCACCCCGGTGCCACGCACCATTTCTGACAGCTTTGGTTATGCACCTGAATTCGTGTTCTGACCATGGGCTTGTGTGTCCTGTCCTTGATGCCCACCGATCCCCGTTCCAGGATTCCGTTGAATCCCAGTCCTTAAATGTGAGCCTTCCAAGGATCATGCCCTCTACATCTTCTTGGAACTCAGCCTGGACAGAGACCGGAGACAGCTGTGTCCCATAGTACCCGATTGTCCACCAGATGGAGCCTCAGAAGCTGTTGTCCTTGGCGGCATCAGTTTTTGGAGCACCTCGCCGGCCCCAGAAGCAGGTAGGTGCTGGCTCCCAGTCCCTTCCTGTCTCCCCCATCCTGCTCTCGGGGTCTCACGCTGCTCTGCCGCATCCTAACTGCCCAGGAGGCCTCCTGCCTCCTGAGGTCCATGGGCTTCCTCCATGCCGTTCTCTTGGTTCTTAAGTGATGAGTACAGGAAGCAAAGTTACCTTTGACATATACGTCCACATCCTTCGACTTCTGCACGTCACTTGGGATTAGAGACTCTCCTGTGAGTTCCCTGCCTCCTGCACAATGGGTACCAAGAACTTTGTCTGCAGAGCAAATGCTGACATCCTGGGAGGTCCTGATGTCCTGATCCAGGCCACTCTCTGTCTTCTGCTTCCGCCTGGCCTTTCCTTTCCTGAGGTTCTTCTTCCTCAGTCCAGGCATTCACAGTGACACGTTAGCCAGTTGGATGTAGAGTTCTGTGGGGTGGGGATGGTGCTTGGTTCAAGTGTGAATCCCATTGTCCAGCACAGAACCTGTCATCTAGTAGGTAACCAGGGAAGAGCTGACCAGAGTTGTGAACATGAGCTTAGTAACCACGCCTTGAGCACCTAATGCGTGCAAAGCATGTGGCTAAGCAGCTTAGGTTTCAGGAAGTAAACTGAACCCAACAGGGTATCTGACCTTCAGGAAAGCTGGCTGGGCAAAGGCACAGATCGTTTACCGTTAAGTGCAAATGAGTGCTGCGTGGGTTAGAGACTGATTCTAGATCAAGGGTTGTTACCTGGCAAGACAGAGATGGTAGACTTAGAAGAAGATGAGATTCACCATGAGCACATAAATGCTGTTCTTGGAAAACACACATCCTCTGTTTTTCTACCCTGGTGAGGAGCAAGGTCTTCCATGGGGTGTCTAGTAGGACGGGGTCAGAGAAAGGCCAACAGCCAGGAGCCATGGAGGAGTCCAGCCCATGTCAGTCCCAGATGGCCTGAGCTCCCAGCTCCTCCTCTTCCTCCAGGTGAGGAGTAAAGGCTCTGTTGGGGGAGGACAGCCGGCCCGTGGCCGCCTGAGTGGCAGCAGGCAATCTTGTCAGCCATTACCCTGCCGGAGTAATCCTCGAACCTGTGTGCCTCTTCGTTTGATCTGTCCGAGACCGCAGGAGATAGTCAAATGCTTTTGGCTAATATAGTATGCATGCATAATTAGATGGCAGCAATCGCCATCTGGGTTCCGAGCACTTGTTCCAACATCCAGGCCCTGGGCAAGGAGCTGGTGGGAGTGAAGAAGGGAGGCCTCCCCCAGCCCTGCCTGTCCTCTGTCAGCCTCCCAGAGAGCAGATTGGAGCCTGGAGCCTGGGAGCGCAGCCCTGTGGAAGGCCGACGACGCTCAGTGAAGAGTGACAACAGGCAGGTGGCAGGGGGAACGGAGCTGAGGCGGTGTCTCCGCCAGATCGTGGGTTGGCATGGCTTTGCAGGCCGGGTGGGTTGCCATGAGCATGGGGGCGAGGGCTCATGGGCAGCCCTTGTTTCAGAGATGTAGCCAAGAGTAGGCCTGAGGGTTCTCAGAGCAGGGATGAGGCCATCTGCCCCGCCCCTGGCACCAGGTCCCTCCACCTTCCGACTGTTGGAGCTCCCTGTGGGTGCCAATGACACAGGCATATGCTTGGCCAGGCCTGGCTGACATTTTCCCGAGGCTGGTGCTCAGACTTCCTGGCTGGGGAGGGGAGGTGGGGATGAGGGTGGTCAAAGGGAGATGAGGGCGAGCCTGGGGAGATGGTCTTCTGAGGAGGAGGCTGGGGAGCACGGACAGGCATGCACCCCAAACCTGCATACGCTTCATCATCTCCTCTCCTTGGCTTGGGAAGGGTCCTGGCAGCGGTGGCCTTAGCACAGTCCCTTTGTCGCACGTGCTACCTGCTGGGCCACATTTTCACCAGCCAGTCCATTTGGGTGGACGTCCAGCAGCTTCTGCCCGGGGCACTGAGGCATGGTGTGGAGGAAGGATCATTCACGGGCTTTGGGGTAAGCAGGACCGGCTCGCACCCCAGCTCTGCATTTCCCAAGGGAATGACCCAGGTCAAGTGACGGAACCCATCTGCGGCTCCTTCAGCAAAATGCAGCTGTAAGCCCGAGGGGGTGCCGGGCACGTAGGAGACACTCTAAAAATGTTGGCTGCTTCTTTCCTTTCCTTCCATGTGGGGTTGAGCCTACACTTTCCGTTCTCTTCTGGTTGGCAAAGGGGAAAAGTGAGGGGAAAAAGTCATTCCCTGGGGAGGCTCTGGGCTCAGCTGTTTGGCATCAGGAGACTGTGTGTGATCCATTTTGGCCAAAGAGGCCCCCTGCATTTCCAGTGCCCTGTTCTCTGCTGCTTGACCCAGGACAGAACACGGGCTCCCTGCCATTCTGTAGCTCTGTGGAGGCATGTTTGCCAGGGTCCCCAGCTCTTGGCCATTTTCTGTGTTGTGCTTGTGTTTGAATCTACAACTTCCGGCACCATTTCTGGCAAATGGTAAGATTTTGCAAAATGTTTGTTGAGTGACTGACTGTGGCCTCACACAGTTGATCTCACTATGGCTCCGTACTGGGCTGTCAGGTGCAGATGGAAGGAGAATGGGAGGAGACCAAGGTGAATGGGGAAGGGAAGCAGGAGATTTCCAGAGTCTGCTGTATCATAGAGGAGAGCATGGCTTTGGGATTCCATTGGCCCGGGGAACCATCCTGGCTCAGCCATGCAAGAGTTGTGTGATTGTGGGGAAGTTAGCCACTCTGAACTCCGGTCTCCTTATCACTAAGATGGGTATAACACTTACCTCATAGGGTTATTAAGATTGAAAAAAATTTGCAAAATTTGCCACATAGTAAGTGCTCAGGAAAATGGTGGCTGCACTGATTATACAGTAAGGTATGAGCAGGACTTCTTGATATTTAGAGATCTATTAAACTTGACTGCAATCTAAATTCTGTATCCTGTAACATGAACCTGTGATTTCTTGAGCTCTTTCACTTATTTTTTCCTGCGTCGTCCATCCCCAGGCTTGTCTATATCTTCTCCATCACTGGATTCCATATACCCTCTAGTCCCCTCCAGAATTCATGGAGTTTTGCAGCCTTGTTGAAGATTAGGGGAGGTGAGATTTGAAGAGGGGGTTCAGCGCTGTGGGTGGGACACAGCCCTTGGTGATCTTGCTAGCTCTTTCTCTTTTCCCCTTCTTTTCTCTTCCCTCTTCAGGGTATCAAACAAAACCTCACCCTTGCTTCATGTAGACTGGTTCTGTTTGCTTCCAGATCTCTTGGGGGTCTCCTCTTCTTTTGTAGAAATGTAAAGGATGTTCTTTCTGAGAAAAATTCTAGAGAACGTAGAGCTTTCTGTCTGGTTATCTCTGGTTATCACTCACTCCGAAGTATGGCTAGCTGCTGGTGAAGGCCACTAGATACTCCATTCGTAGGTTCCAAGAAGACTTAGGGTGACCACAGGCTTTATTCGGGTTGATGTCAACAGCCAGGCTGAGCTGCGGTGGGGTGCAGCTGCAGGGTGGGCTCAGAGGCTGTTAGGACGGGAAATCAGTTAGGGGTTGCAGATACGGGTGGTTCAGCCGGTTAGTGTGGGGACTGTGCCAGTGAATATGAGTTCTGGGGAAGGGCCTCCAGACCCCGGCACAGGGCAGGGAGTGGGCACGAGCCAGCCAGGTGCTTTAGGACTCCAGCCAAGCAGGGCGGGCGTTATTGCCATAGAAAACTGGAGTGATAATGGGCAGGAAGCCTATGCTGAAGGCTGAGTTTTAGCTCTTTGCTTTTAAATATATGTGTTTCTTGCCCCTGTGTGAGACCAGGAGGCTGCATTCCTGCAAGGTCTCGTGGGTAGAAGTGCTCCCTCCTGGAGGAAGTTGCTGGATGGTCCCTGACTGAATTATCCAGGCAACAGATAGCTTCTGGGACAGAACTCACAAGGCAGGTCCTAGGTAGGTTGGAGGGTAAACCGTATCCTTACTTGGATATGGACCTCCAGGATCCTGGATGAGCAGGAGAAAGACAGCCTCTGGCAAGGGGCCAAGCCAGGAGTCCATCCTGGTGGTGAGCAACCTTAGGAAGGCTTCAAATTGAACCTGAACCAGACGTGGCTCTTGAACTAGGTGACTGGGTTTTGTATTTGTCTGTACTTTCTCCCCTTTGTTTCTCTGGAGCTTTTGATAAAGTTTTACTTAATCATTCCAGCTTGATCTCAGCTATCCTGTAGAGAGCAACGAAAACGTTCATGCCTCCACTTGGAGTCACAAGGTAAAGTGGGGAGCATCCTGAACACCACGACTTTGTCATTCCCAAAGGTCTCTGTAATCTGGGGCGCTGTGAGATCTGGCCTCCTTTATCCCCAAGGGTTGTCTTTGTTGAATACCGTGGAGGATCAGAGTTTTAGTTTGTGAAGGAAAATGGCCAATTTTTGGTTGTTGGCAGGGGTGAGGCTGTGACTGACCGTATACAGGCTTATTTTTTTTTTTTTTTAAAGATTTTATTTATTTGACAGAGAGAGATCAAAAGGGGGGAGAGGGGAAAAGAGAGAGAGAGAGAGAGAGAGAGAGGGAGGAGGAAGCAGGCTCCCTGCTTAGCAGAGAGCCCGATGTGGGGCTAGATCCCAGGACCCCGAGATCATGACCTGAGCTGAAGGCAGAGGCTTAACCCACGGAGCCACCCAGGCAGCCCCGTATACAGGCTTCTTGAACACAATATGTATTGAGTCTGTGGCAGCTCAGCCCACCCCTTTGTGGACTGGGGTCCCAACAGCTCTCTGTGCCCTGATGAGGTTCGTTTTCATAACCTGGGCAGGGGGCTTTGCTGGGCAGGGCTGAGGTCGTTGGGGGCATGGACTCCACCTCCCATCTTCTCCCAGGCTCTCAAGCTGAGTTCCCAGCACAGGCTGGCAGCCTGCCCTTCCCTGCGTTCCAGGTCCGTGCTCCTGGCCTGTACCGAGGGGCTTCAGAAAGGTCCTTCTCTTATCTCCCTGCCAGCACCGTGCCCTAGAGGCCCACGCCAGCCCCACTGGAGCTGGCTTGAGTGCCAGGGGGCTGAGGTGGCGACCTCCTTGCACGGAACCCTTTTCCAGAGAATTCATCGCAAGTCCACGTTCAATTAGGAAGAGCAAGCTGGATGAGAAAATGGTCCATACCCCTTGTTAAGCAACAGCCCTAATTAATGACAGGGATGTTGCAGTGGCTTGGAAGCCAGCTCCGATGGTGTTTTTTTAAAATTCTCCTTTCTCCCGGGCTACCTGCCAGAGCTCCATGGCATGGCTCTTGAGGAGAACAAAGGAGGCTTTGAAAATCTTTCTCCCCCTCCTTCAAATGCTTATCTGAAAGGACATCCTTTTTCCCCTTAGTTGCTGCAATCATAAAAGCACAGGTGATAAACTGCTTCTTTGTAATCATCAATTGTGAAGGTTTCTTCCCCAAAAAGCAGGAATCACGGCTGCAACAAGGTGGAGACGACCATCTTGGCCCCCACACTGATGCCTATCTAGCCTCCAGAAAGGCGAAGGAGGGGGAACTGAACTTTGTTCAGTGACCACTTTTATCTCCAGTCCTGGGCTGCTGAAATGTCAAGCCTGGGCTAGACGGGCTCTTCTGACGGCGGTGTTGCTCCAAGGATGCTTCTGGGCCCTGGAGGATGGAGGGCGGCCATGGGCGGCAGGGGGGACTGCGAGTGAACTGAACGCGTCATGAAATCTTGAAGCTGGAGTCTGGGCCTCAGTGGCTGTCTCCGGGGGAGGAAGGCTGCTGGGAGGAGCCATCAGATTCTGGGTTTGCAATGACCTTGAGAAGCTGTCTCCATAAGGACAGTGCTTAAGCCCCTTTGAGAGGAGGAAAATCTGTCTGATTTTTTAAGCTCCCCAGATAGGTAAGTGGAGAGTGAAAGGTAGTTAGGCCTGGGGTTTGGGTTAGATTCAGAATCCTGGGTCTGCAGGTCAGCTCCTGCCCTGATTCACAGTCTGTCTACTGACCCCACTCTGCCCCGGGGCCATGTGGAGGGGAGCCCATGGCTAGGGTCATTTATAGCTAAGAGCGTACAAGGTCAGCTTAATTCAGCAACATTTTAGATTTTTCGAGCTGGAGGAAATGATATCTGAGTTGGCTGTTTTATTTTTAAAAAATTCACAGAGTATCTCATATTTTGGACACATGGGTCTAAGTGCATTATTCTTTTTGACACATTTTATTCTCATGATAGTCCCGTGAAACAGAGGAGGAAACCGAGGTACAGAGAGGTTAAGTGCTCTGCCTCATATCGCGTGGCAATTGGCAGAATCAGAATTCAAACTCGGGAACCCTGGATCAAAAGCTTGTACTCTTTAACTACTTTATTCTTCTTGCTCTCATGCTGCTAGGGCGGGCATTGAAGGATGAATAGGAGTTTGTCATGAAGACAATAGGAAGGAGAGAATATCTGGCAGGAGTCAAGGCATTGGGAGTACACAGGTTTGGAAATGATAGGAAAGTAGTATCTGTTGAGTACGTGCCTTGTGCTAGGTGCTGTGCAAAGCATTTCATACATTTATCATCTAATTTATTTTCAGGTAAACTCTATGAAGTAGGTATCCTTCTCCTTTTCCACATGAGGACATTGAGGCTCAAAGAGGTCAAATAAATTGCTTAAAGTCACATACCTATCAAGTGCTGATCTTCCATACTGAATCGACTTGAATATAAAATCCGTCAGGCCTGCCTTAGAGAAGGCATGGCCTTGTGTTTCCTGACTGTTCCCATGGCACCAGTGTTTCCTTGTTTCGATATGATTTGATATTATAACTGATGTTCAATATTTACAGTGGTCTCTAGGTTCCGTGAGAACAGGGTCAGTGTCCGTGTTAACTGCCAACACTTGTCCAGTACCCAGGGTTCTTTGGCTGGGCACACTGTAGCCTTGGAAATATCTACCAAATTAATGAATGGAGAATGCAAACTGTGTGGTAGACCGTGGCCGAGTTCTCTCTCTTCCGCCTCCCCAACATCTGTCTTGCTAAGCAGGGTCCCCAGTCTCATGTCACTGGCTGATCTCTACACCCCTGTGGATGAAGCCACCAGCTGAGGCCACGGCGGTCACTACTGTTGACACTCAGATAATTCACAGATGATCTGCGAGAGAGCGGGGCCTGGAATAGCCGTGGTTGGGATGACCATCGTCCCCCATTTTCTCAGGACAGTTCAGGTTCGCACCTGCTGTGCTGGTGAATTATTAATAGCGCTCCCTTTCACTCTTGAAAGATCCCCGGTTTGGATGCTAACAATCTCTGGTGACCCTGGGCCAGTGACTGCCCACAAAGAGGCTTCTGTTCTTCTCCACGCTGACAGAAGTCTGATGAGGCTGAGCAGAAGCAAAGTGAAACTCGGGGGGATAGGAGCACATGGAAAATTCCAGCGATTATCCCTTTCATCTTGCCCAAAGCCCCACCTTCTCCCCTCCGCCTGGCCCTCCTTGGGGTGGGGAGAATCACCTCCCTCTGCTGGAGGGCTGGTGTCTTTAGTCAGAAGACCCCGCCATTGGCCTTGCCCTCTGGGGTCCAGGTTCTCTTTCTGAGTCTGAAGATGAGAAGGACGGAGTTTGCAGCTTGTCATTTGTATTTTGTAGAACCCCCCCTCTGTCCCAAGGGGAGACATTAAAGGAGTAGGTGAGCCCCTGGCCACAGAATCAGATGCCTGGACAATGGGGCAGGCAGCATCGGAAGCCCTTGTTCTTAGAGTCTGCTTAGAGGTCAGGATTGAGGCTCATTATTTGGGAGGACCCTGTAGGGTGTGGAAAACGTGCCCAGCATTAGAGCCTGGGCACCTCTCCCTGCCCCTAGCCATGTATCTAGAATTAGAGGCTGCCCGGGGGGCCAGACTGGGTTTGCAGAGCGGCTCTGCGCGGGGGACCATAGGGCCTGGGGAGGTGGTAAGAATTTACTGGCTGGAAGGTCTTCAGCAATAATTAATTAGCCAATCAATGCTCGTACTCATTTATCAGACTTTTACTAAGCACACCAGGGGCTCAGCCCTGCACTAACGGGGTCTCTGTCAGAGAGCGTTTCTGAGTACATGAGTGTCGGGACCCGATGCTTCCTTATGCCCAGCCTTGTCTCTGGCCTGTGCTCACTTTGGGGGGATGGCGAGAACACCTGCATCCTGGGGTTGGCACAGGCTGCATAGGAGGGCTGGGCAGGAGAACGGAGGGTGGGAAGGTGGGCTCCAGAGCCTGCCAAGGGTTGAGGAACATGAATGGGGGGATAACTCTTTCTCTGGCCACCTGACAGTTCACGGCCTGGGAGCCCCTCCAGAGGAAAAGGCTATAGACTGTGCTGATTTCTTCCATCAAGTGGCACCATGTCTCCTTCCTGTGCTCGCCTTCTCTCCCAGACAGCCGCTGGTCTTTTGTGGGCTCAGCCACCTCCCGTTTGCCCTCTGGAGGTCTCTTCTGGCATCTCAAGTCCCTGAGAGCTCTGGGAAAGGCTGATTCTGTTTGCCCCGAGGGACAGACACTCTTCTCTGCCTTTCTCTCTCTGCTCGGCAGTGTGATCACTTTACTCTTTTGGCTTTCCCAGACTCTGGCTGCAGCCGCCAGAGGGTCCTGGGGAAGGACTGTGAGGACGAATCTTCAGGAACATCTGGGCAGGGTCTGCGTTGGAGAAGAATAGGGAGAGCGGGAGGCATTGTTGGCAGGGGCGGGCGGGCGGGCGGGCGGGCGGGCGGGGGCATGGAGATCTGAGACACTTAAGCACTGTGTGGAGTCTTGGGGGGAGGGCTGCCCTTGTGTCAGCCCCCTGCCTCTGCGTCCCAGAGTGTGGACAGGAATCAGGCCAAAGTTCCAGACACAAGACCCGGGTGATGTTTCCCTTGGATGCTGTCCGGCCCTCTTTCCCGGGTGCAGTGGTGCATCTCACGGGCCTGCGAAGTGCTCACAGGACAGAAGAGCGGGGAGGTCAGGGTGAGATGGTGACCTGGGGTAGGTCTCGGAGGCAGGCCACAGCACAGAACTGCAGGCCTTGGTCAGAGCCTCTCACATGTGAAATGGGGAAGGGATGATACCCAGGACTGTCCCTTCACTGGACTTGTGTGGTGCTGTGAGTTCTAGATCTGGGGCTGTGCTCTCGCCCCTTACCCCTTTGGCTTATGGGGAACAAAGAAAGAGAAGTGGTTGGCAGATGCTCCCTGGGGAGCATGGGGCACAGGGCAGGTGATTCCTGGATGGCCCTAGTGGGGCAGGGTCCCGGCAGAGCCACAGAGTCCAGGAGAAGAGGTCACTCAGGATGTCTCTGGCTGCAGAGAGATTAATAGCTATTCTCTTAGCCAAAATGCTGGTGCTTCTTTTCAAAAGTACTAGAGGCTCATTTGCACGTTATTTGCATCTCATTTAAACGCCAACTCATTTAAGGCTCAGGAACCACTGAGATTTCTTCCTAGGCCCTGCTCCCTTCTCTCCCCAGGTTGTTTCTTTCCCTCTCCCTCCCCTTTGTGCATCTTGCACACCCGGGGTCTGAACCTGCGTACTGGGGCTCAGAGTCATTGGGCCCAGCCTAGCCTGAGGAGCCCAACCATGAGCTTGGGGAGCCCAACCATGAGCCCAACCATGAGGTTAGATGGCAGATCTGCAGCCTCAGTGCAGAGGGGTGGGCCTCTCTTCCCCTCTAGGCTCCTGACCCTTCCTGGGCTGTGGGCTCTCCAGAGCTTTCTCGAACCTGTCTGCACCTCTCAGGCTGCCTGCCTCAGCAGAGAGTGGGAGGGGCACAGCAGGCCCAGGAGTTAACTGAGAATGGGTTTACTGTGCTCTGGGGAGGGAAAAGAATACAATTAAAGAATTGATAGTTTTGTTTTATTTTGCTACCTGCGGGCTCCTGGGGAAATCCTGCGTGAGGGCTAGGGAGTTAGTGGCTCCTCCAGGGGACACAAAGCTCTCTCCCAGCTGCTGGGCCACTCGGCACTGTACTACTGTACTGCCGGAAGAAGGAAACTTCCCCTGCCTCCCCTGCCTCCTCCCTTAACCCTGACTGGGCCTAGAACCTAGCCCTAGAGAAAACAAGGCTGGAACCTTGTTCTTTCCCCTCCCAATTCAAAGCGCAGCCCAACACCCAGTGCCTTGGAAATGGCAGGTAAGAGATGGGGCTGTGGGTGGGGTGGGGGGCTCACCCAAAACCACGCTGCTGGTTGGAAGGCCGCTGGGCTGGGGCCCACTTCTCCTGACCCCACCTGCTTGGCTTTAGGAAATCTTCCCATCTCTAAGAACTTAGAGACCTGATTCCAAGTTTCCCTTGTCGGCCCTGCCCCCACCCAGCCCTGACCTTGCCTCCCCTGAGATGGGCAGGGAGCTCATCGAAGAAGAAGATGTCAGTGACCCCGCTGGCCCTCCCCAAGGCAGAGTGGGCACCAGCTGCCCCTTTGAGAGTAACTCCCCTGCCACACTTCTGACGCCACCTACTATGTGCAGCGGGGTTCTGTGCCTCCTCTGGAGTCTGGTGTAGCTCTCCTTTCCTCCCAATGGCCTCCACCCAGGTCTTGGCCCTCCCTGACAATCTGGCCATCCTAAAGTGTGCAGCGTTCATCAGACGCTTTATCTCCCTGACAGGACGGCAAAGCTCAGCCTCTCTCTCTCTCTCTCACACAGGGGTCAAGTCAGGTCCTTTACAGCTGCTACTTGACTGGCCCATTGCCTCAGTTTCCACGGCTGTGAAGACATAAGCCTCTTGTAACTCTGTCCATGTCCGAAGGGAGCCAGACTTCCCACTTCAGGGCTGGCTTGGTTTCTGGGCCTGTTTAGCAAGAGGGAGGCTGGGGCCGGGAGGGAGGCTGGCACGGTCCCAGACTTGCAGCAGTTGGGACGCCTCCTCTGGGCTCCCGCACTGCGGTACCTGTGTGAGCCCTGTGAGCAGCTGTCGGGCAGAGCTCATTATGGGGGATAATGTGAGCCGAGTGACATGGAGTATCTGTTCTCTCCCCACTATTACACTTGTCGCTCTCTCTCTTCCTCTGGCAGGTGAGCTAAGGGGTTTGATTGCCTGTGTGTCGGATTCCTCCATAACAGCCAGGCAAACGAGACAATCGGCTGCTCAGAGCACCTTGGCTGGAAGCCGCTTCCCAGCAACCCTCAGGAGCGGGAAGGGGCCAGGCCCTAGTGGAGGGTTCCCTGGCCCTCCCCACTGCGGCTGCATGACAGAAAGGACACTTTGCTTTATCCCAGGGTGTGAGGAGGATTCCCTTACACTCAGCAGGCTTGTTGCTGGGACAGAGCAGACATTGGCAATGACTTCAGATGCTCCAGAGAGCCTGGGGGTGGGATGCCCCCTCCCGGCCTCTTCCTCAAGAGGTGTTTGTGTCCAGCTGAGGGGCCTCAGAGAGAGAGGGGGCTGCGAGCTGTCTTCGTGGCCTGGGGGTTTCCAGAACAACAGGATGTTAGATCTGGGAGGGCCAGGGCTCCCCCACTTGGCTGGCCACCCAGAATGGCCTGTGGGGCGCCCTAATAATACAGAGCCTGGAACCAGCACAGAGCTTTAAATCACTCCTCCCAGAGTGGGACCCAGAAATCCGTGTTTCTACCAGTTCCACAGGTGACCCTGTACATAGCCATGACTGGGGGCCACTGATCATGCCTTGTCCCTGCCTGGGTGTTATAGACCGGGAAGCAGGGAGGTAGACCTGCAGGGTGCAGAGATGCCTGAGAGCTTTGTATGTAGCTCGATGTTCATGATGCAGAGGCACCCACCCTGGGGGGGAGGTGGGGAGGCGGGGAGGCAGAAATGTGTTCAGGAAG
The DNA here is from genome assembly GCF_002288905.1 of Enhydra lutris kenyoni. Taxonomy (NCBI): domain Eukaryota; kingdom Metazoa; phylum Chordata; class Mammalia; order Carnivora; family Mustelidae; genus Enhydra; species Enhydra lutris. The sequence goes on from NW_019154118.1 coordinate 17,531,517, forward strand.
GCTCCGGAGTAGAAGGCCCACCTGAAGGGGCTGGTCCGGGGGTATGCAAGATGTGGCTTGGCACACGGGTGGCAGGTGGGATGGGAGTGTGCACTGGGAACAAAGGCCCTAGAGCAATTATCGACTGTCACGGGACGGAGGTCTTGGACCCATGAAAGGTTAACGTGAGGCTTACTCCACGGCCCAGGAGACAGGAGAGGATACCTAAGTCCCAGAGCTTGGGCCATGTCCACAGAGGAGTCATGAGGTTTTGAGCAGAAGCTAGTGGAGGAGAGGAAGTAGATAGCTGATTCACAAAAGGCTTTCCTCCTGCAGATGGGAAGGGGCGCTGACAAGGTGGCTTCGTTTGCGCTGGGATGGAGGCATGGGAGAATCAGGGAAAGGGAGTGCAGCCAGGAGGGAAAGGAACATCAGCCTTCTAGGGCACGCAGTTCTGGGTGACATACACCCAGATCAGGCCTGTTCCCCAGTCTCCCCGGGGGACACTGAGGATGGTGGGTATTGACCTGGGTTAGCAATATTCCCTCATGATGGCTATGTCCCCTTGAACTACACAAAATCCGCAATTCCCCAGAGGGCAGACAGGGCCCTACAGAGCCCTCCTTGCCTTATCCTAAGCCACCTGCCCCCTAACATCCTTCTTGTGGTAGGCAGAATTCGAAGAATGACCCCAGTGACCCTCCCCCTTCCTTGTGAGCATGACATTACTCCTGTGATTATGTTCTAACACAGCTGACCTTGAGATAGGGAGATTACTGGGGTGGGCTAATCGAATCAAAGGAGTCCTTTAAAAGCAGTTTTTCCAGAGAAAGGCGGAGAAGAATTGAGTGAGTCAGGCTGGTGTGCAGACAGAGCCGCCCACAGGGAGAGTGAGGCACGTGGGCAGCCTGTAGTCGGCGGTCCCCAGCTGACTGTCGGCAAGGGAAGGAACGGGACCTCAGTCCTACAGCCACAGCAAGTGAATCTGGCCAACAGCCTGAAGTAGAATTTTCCCCAGAGCCTCCAGGTGAGGGACCACGCCGTCCCCGACCTTGATGTTGGCTTTGTGGGATCTGACTGGAGAACGGAGCTGAGCGTGCCCAGACTTCTGACCACAGACAGAGAGACAGTAAATGAATGTTGTTTTAAGCCGATAAATTTGTGGCAATTTGTTATGCAGACGTAGAAAATAACACACTAAATCTAACATCGGGGCACCTGGCCTGGAATCCCTCCTTTCTCACTTCCGGCCTCATGGGACCAGCCGGGGTGTCTGGCAGTGGGGAGAAGGTCAATGGGGTATGTGTCCTCTTCTTTACATCCTCATGCCCAAGACTTGCTACCTCATGGGTGAGTTCTGACTTAATGGGCGGAGGGTCAAGGACCTCTAGTTCTCATTGTTAAGGGCAGTGCTGATGGGTGTATCTTGAACCTCAGGAATGAGCTGGCCTAGAGCTTCCCAGGTTGTTCACCCTCCCACTCGTAATGAGAGCAGTGATAGCAATTATGATGATAAGAGATGGCGTGTGATATATGCTTCTACGTGTCCAACAGCAAGCTGAGTACTTGTTTGCAGGGTCTCATCTGATCCTCGTGAGAACTCTATGAGATGGATACTACCATTTTGTGGATAAAGAAACCGAGGCTTAAGGAGTTAAGAGACAGGTACTAGTCACTGAAATTGTGGAGCCAGGATCTGAATCTGAGTGTCGGAGTCCCGAGTCTGAGTTCTCGACAGTCACCGAATCTCTCCCTCCATCTGCCCCAGCACCCTGTATTTTTAAAGATTTTTGTCTAGCAAACAAACTGCATTTATCAAGTAATAATTTGTTTTCCCATTTTTTATTAATCAAAGCCATGTCTGACTGCCAATCAGGGGTTCAGATCAGCGTGAGATTAGCAGTGTTATCACACTGAGTTGATATAACTCCAGCCAACAGCAAAGAAATGATGTCTCAGTTAGCAGTCTGTGCGGCCTTATCTTTGGTAAGAGTGTCGTTTCTGCTAGGCATACAGAAATATTAAAAAAGCTCCCGAGCCCCCATTACTACCTGTGGGAACCTGTAGGAGTCTGAGGGCTTTAGACTGGGGCCACTGGTCTAGATCCTCCAGACCCTTCTTATCTGCTCTTCTCAGGCCCTCGCGTCTCTGTGACCTATTCTGGTACCTTTGCTTCACTGAAGGGGATGCAGAGTGAACAGTGTGATGCCCCCTCCAGTCCTTTCCCAATGCACACGCACACACGCGCACACATACACGTACGCACACGAGCACTACCACCTTCTTCTCTAAGAGAGCGTAGTCTTAGTCTAAAACGTTCACCTTTCCAGTCTCACATCACTATCAGCATACAGAAGTATTAGAGTACGTAAGCGAGAAGGGACACTCTCTCCATCCCGACTATAGGTAGTCTGAGTTCTGTTTCTCATACCACGAATCCATGGTTCTAGTATCATGAGCCCCTGAGTGTCATTCATTCATTCAAAATACATCTCACACCTAGTGTGTGCCAGGCACTGCTACATACTCAAGATTCCTCATAGATAAGGGCCGGGCCAGCAGAGGCAGGAAGGATGCCCCCTGACGGCCGGGAAGCCAGGTTGAGTCACGGACCCTGCGGCTGAGAGCAGGAGGGCCTGGGACCAGCCCAGAATGAAGGAAGAACCCCTCGGACTCTGGGCAGGTGTCAGCATCAGGAGAGGCAGGGGAGAAGGGCCTTGTAGAGACACCTGTCAGCTGTTGCCTGGCTCCCCCGCTTTGTTGCCGTCTAAGCAGCCCGGGGAGCCAGGGTTTCAGGGGTCGCCTTGGCGGTGGTTCTCACCTGAGGTTATACTTGGCCATCGTGTCTGTGTACTGGGTAGTGGTTGCCTGGGGCCATTGGAAAGGACCGTGTCAGGAATGCCAATGGTACAGTGGGGGCCAAAGTCCATGAGCCAGGGGCCCAGTTTCGATGGGAGATGTCCTCTCTGTTCTTAACTGTGGGGGGAGGACGCCCCGACATGTAGGCATGAGGGAAAGTGGGAAAATTTTCCTTCTGTGTCTTCACAGTGAACATAAACACTGTCGGCTGCGTGTATGGCCTGCTTTAAAGGTGGTAAGATAGCTCATGGACTGGATCGAGTCCAGATCTCTCAAGAAGCCCGTGAAGCGGACTGGACAGGCATCAGTGTCCTTGTCTTACAGATATGTCTCAGAGAGCGTAAGCGATTCAGTTAAGGACACGCAGCTAGTGAGAGACCCAGCTCTGTTCTCCTTCCAGCACACCCAGTCATGTCAACTGAGGTGAGACAGAGCTGTTCTTGATGGCTGAGGGGACACACGTTAGCTGGGAAGTCAGCCAGTGTCTGAGGGCTTCTATGAGTTTCCCTGGGCTGCTGTAATAAGTAAGCCCCAGCGGGGTGGCTGAAAACAACAGACATTTATTCACTCATAGTTCTGGAGGCCAGAAGTCTGAAATCTAGGTTTTAGCAGGGTTGGCTCCTTCCAGAGGCTCTGAGGGAGGATCTTTATCATGCCTGTGTCCTAGCTCCTGGAGGATGCCAGCAATCCCTGTTCCTGGGTTTATGGCCATATCCCTCCAATCTCTGCCTCTGGGCATGTAGCATTTTCCTTGCATGTCTGTGTCTAAATTTCTCTCTAACGATAAGGACACAAGTGACTGGATTAAGTCGGGTCTACTCTATTGCGCCCAATAGGACCTCATTGTAATCTGCAAAGACCCTATTTCCAAGTAAAACTGTACTCAAGAAGTGGGCATGAATCGACCCAGTACAGGGCTCACTAAGGCTGGGAAGGGGATTTGGCCAGTTAGGAGCAGGGTGATGGTGTGGTAGTGAACTGGACTGAGAGGGTCCAGGTTTGATTTGAATGCTGGGGTTCCTGCTGCTCCTCTGACTCAAGAGGACTGGACAAGAGAAGAGAGTTGCCCTCCCCCACCTCTCCCCTCCCCAGGTCTATCCTCCTGTCCCTTTCTGCTCTCTTGACAATCCTGACTTCTCTCCATAAGCAAGGATATGCTAGGATGGTTGATAATGTAATGTCCATAGAATGGTTATGATTTGTTGAATACCTGTTACATCCCAAGTCCCATACCAACAGCTTTCTATGCATTCTTTCACTTAGCCCTCATAATAACTCTGAGAGAAGACCTGTTCTTATCCTCGTTTGACGCTGGAGGATATGGAAGCTTTGGAAGGCCAGGTCATGCGGCTGACGTCACAGATGTAGTAATACTGGTGTAAGTGGGATTCCAGCCCAGCTCACTCTAGAACTGGGGGCCTAGGTCCCTAGATACTCTTGACTGTCCCTAGCCATCTTTGGCCTGTTCCCTGGGGAGTGGGGCATGATCTGGGAGCCCCGAGGGGACCTCAGAATGGAAGCGCTGGGCAACAGGAAAGCTCCAAGGGGCATAACGGGGAGGGGAGATCTTCTATGCCAAATGGCTTTGAGCTCTTCCCAGCCAACCAAGCTGGCGTCTTCTTTCTCCCTTTCTTCTGGGGCCACTGGGAACAGTGAGAGGAGGAAGTGGGCCTCTACCTTCCTGCTGTTTCTGTGGGGCCTGGAGTGGTTCCCCACCCTATTTTCAAGACCATAAATAATCGAGATGTATTACTCAGGGATTGCCATGGTAACATCTTCAGGTTACCAGGGAGGCAAGATCCAAACAAAAGTATTCGATTAAATATTTCTGGCCACTAGAGGAATCCAGCCACGTAGCATTGGGATGTGGGGAAGGGGAGGGGCAAGGGGCCTTGCTGCGTCTGTCTTTTTTCTGTCCTCGCTTCCTCCTCAGAGAATTTCGGCTCTGCCAGGAGGGGCCTGTCATCCCTGGACTCTCCCTGCTCGTGAGAGACAGAGTCCCCATCTACCACCCATGTCTTTAACGTTTAACCAGCATCCGGAAGTCTGCTCTGAAAGGGATGCCCCTGGCTCTCTCAATAAACACACCCTCTTCTAATTGGTTTAGGATTGAGTTGGAGATCCAGCTAAAAATTGTTACCACATACATCATCATTTTAAATGGAATCAGCAGGCCCAAGAGCTGGTTTCCCCCAGACACTGGGAGCATGATCTAGGCATGGAATTATGGCTGTTGCACAGACAAGAAATCAGGGAGCGATCGATCTGGGGTGGGGTGCCTCCTGCTCTGGGCATGGACAGAGCTGCTCAGCAGGGACAGTCCTCTCTGGAGCCGGGGCCTGGGAGGGAATCCATCCCCATTCCCTAAGTCGCACAACCACCATAAATGCTGCTCCTAATAACCAAGTGCTGTTTGTTTAACATAAACTTGCTCTGCCCTCCGAGGTAACCCGAAAAAGCGCTGAGTGCAGCAGAGTTTGGGAGGTGTAATTTAAAGTCCTGCTGGCAGGCCTCCCTGTGTGGCCGGGGCAAGGATAAATCTCCCGCAGCAGCCCAGTGGCCTTCTCCGTGTGCCTCCACCAGTAAGTGGTCGGAGCGGGGAGACATCTCAGAAATCATCTGATCTGGTTCAAGGTCTTCATTTCAGGGAAGGGCACTGAGCCAGGAGGTCCGGTGACTCAGCCCAAATCCCCCAGCCAGTACGTGACCGCTCTCTCTAAAACCCCATTTCCTCAGGCAACGCCTCTTCCCCTGTCTAGGTCCCCCTTCCCCTGGATGAGATTATGGGGGATCTGGACAGAGCCTGAGAAATCTAAGGCAAGGGGGAGGGCTGGGGAAGGGACACACCGAGGCAGCCTCCGGGCCTGTTCCCGACCCACCTCAGCCCACCTAGGCCAGGGGAAGCCTTGGTCCTCACCCCAGCCCTGTCAGCCTTGTAAACAAAGCCCTTCTGCTCTCGGGTATCTCCAGCGATCAATATGTATTCCTTGAGCAGCCAAGGCCACGTAGACTACTGATGAGCTGTTCCTCTCCAGGAACAAGATCCCTCTCATCCGGGGCCACGGTCCCTCCCAAGTGCGAGTGGCGTGGCTGCAGCTGGGCGGGGGTCAGGGCAGCCTGGCCCGGGGCCAGGCTGATGGCTGCCTCCTGGACGCCCCGTGGGCTCCCACTGAGCCCCCACATAGCAGCTCAGACTTTGTTTATGAAGCCTTTGTCGGGGCTCAAGGTGAGCCAGGAGTCAGTGAGGCAAATAAATAATTCTAAGCAGCCCAGAGTGCAGGGGTGGGGAGAGAGGGTGGCAGGGGTGGTTTGCCTTGGGGGCATGCATATTTCATCCCTGTGCCATCTCTTGACCCGGCTCTCCTCCTCCCCGCTCTCTTCTGACGCCATTGGGATGAGAGTTTATATCATCTAGCACACTCGTCCGTGAGTCTATTTACAACCCAGGCATCGCCAGTTTGCCTGTGAGAGAGATGCCCATCCCCAGATTAGTTAAATTGGAAATAAATTGGTTGTTAAATAAAAGCCCTCTGTGGGCTGTGACAGTGATGAATGAGGGATGGATGCGCCTGGGGAAGGAGCGGTGGCTTTCTGGATTGAGACCGTAGAGCTGAACTGGCTCCCGGTAGCTTGGGTGCCACAGAGCAGGGCAGGAGCGCAAAGCAGGGTGGGCGCTGGCCCGACTCTTGGGCGGGAACCTGAGGGTGGGGCCCTCCAGACCTGGGTTCTCTTATGCGTGTGAAGTGCTTTTCTGTACGCTCTGTCTTGCATTTGACAACTTTATGGTATATTTTTCTTACTTGACAGATGTGGAAAGTCGAGTAAAATGACTTGCCCGTGGTCACTGTTGAATAAAAAACAATTCCTTGCATAGGAAGGAGAGATTGCACTTGGAAGGAGTCTTTGCAGGCAGGGAAAGGGACTACAGGTGCCCCTGCTTTCCGGAAGTTTGACTTGGGCCACATCGCGTTTACGGAAGACCCACTTTAGTGCCTGTTTTTACCAACCGCAAGCACCCAAAGAGGATTTTTGCTTGGATGACAAAAGGCAAAAAGCAGAAGTATCGTTCAGCGTTCACCTGGCGGCGGGCCCATTATGGAGGCAGCCGCACCCTGAGTTGGGGAAAGGGTCCCTCCCTCTCGAGCTCCTTCTCGGGAGCTGTGCTCTGCATCTCCACATCCCCCTGCTGGGGCTCTGAATGTGAGCATTATCTCGATTTATTTTGTGCATCTCTTAGCAAGATATGTCCTAAGGTATTCGAAAAGCCTAAGAGAGGTTATTTTTGGGGTCTGGGGAATGCTAAAAAATTTTTCCATATAAATTCATATTAATTTGCTTCTTCACTTTGTACCATTTTGGCGCAGACAAGGATTCATGGGAACGCTCTACTCTTGGATAGCGGGGGACACCTGCCTTGCGTGGGAGAGGGAGAATGGCCTGACCCTAAGAACTGCAAGTGGCCAGTGAATGGGGCCAGCAGGGGTTTTCTTTCACAGACAGGAGTCCACAAGCTAGAAGACACAGGTGTGGGGCAGTGGGGCAAAAGGTGATGTGATGGGACAGTAGACGGGAGAATGGTTGACCTCGGGGCCAGCAGTTCGCTAATCATCTATGAGGCAAAGGAAGGGAATGCTGAGGGTCCGTGTCTGGCCTTGTCACAGGGAAACAAGGGGGGCAGGCATCTCTGGGTCTCTTCGAAGTCTTATGGGGGAAGGGGGGTTTTTGTCAAAAGCTCTTTTCCGGAACACCAAAGAAGGGGGTTGTCTTCAGCTCTCTAGTTTGCCAGGGTCCCAGGCTCAGGCCAAGTCCAGTGCTGTCGTCACATGCTTAGACCTGCAGAGTTAGGACTGATGCTCAGGACTCTGGACCCCACACCACTGACGTCACTCCATTTCTCTGTCCTCTCACCCTTTCGTCTCTGAGCAGTACTCAGTGTACTTCTCTTGTGAAACCTGCTGTGTCCAATGAAGAAGCCGGGTGCTGCTTATTCCTCCCGGGGATGTTTGCCTTTGACTAAGGACCGGACCTGTTAGTTGTGGAATCTGAGGAGGAGAGTCCTTTCCAGGATTACCCTGTCCAGAGTTGTCTCTTCTCTTGTCAAAATCATAGGGTCACTTCTGCCTGGACCTGGGAGGGATAATAGATCAGAGTAGAAGATGACAGATGATAAGCTGGTGGTTGCTAACAGGCCATCGAATCAAATATGGTCAGCTGGAAGGGACCTTCGATGCTCTGGCACAATCCCCCATTATACAGATGGGAAATACAGGTGGGAGAAGGGACAGCAGCTAGGCTTGTCATAAATAAGGGTCTCCCTACCTGTTCATGTCCTGGAGAGAATGAGGGGACCCCCCCTGCCCTTCCTGGGCTCTCCTCCATCAGCACCAAATCCTCTTCCTGACACTCCGTCCCACTGCACAAGGTTAGGAACGGACAGTGGTGCTCAAACTTTAGTAGAAATAACAATCTCCAGGTAACGCTAAATATAGGAGCCTGCAAGTCCATTCATCCCCGGATTATATAGGAATGGAGCCCAGGAGTCTACCAAGATTTTTATCAAGATTCTGAGGAGCCTGAGAAGCAGACATTTGGGAAACACTGGTGGGGGCCATGGCGGGAGTCTAGAAGGATGGTGGGCAGAATGACCCGCAGGAGACCCTGCTGGCCCCAGCCAGGTAGTTAGGCATGTTCAGAGGAAGGGTGGGGGTGGGGAGTGACCTTCATTTCTCACCACCAGGAGTTGTCCAAGGGAAAGGAAGCCATCTTTCTCACCACTCTGTGAGCTCTGCGCTCACAGGGACAGAGCTTGGGGAGGGGAGGTGTTCTTCAGGGGGGTTAAAGACTCTTCCCTGAAAGGTAACAAATTCCTCACTAATTATGCAATTATTTTATTATGCAGCCTTAATGAAAAAAAATATATACACACCACTTGAAGCCTAAAAAGAAGGCTGTAGCCAGGACTTACCCAATTTAATAAATCCTCTCCATCCCTGAATTATTTCCCTGATTTTTTAGCTGTAAGTCTGCAGGCAGGTAGGGGGTTGGTCTCTGCTTGCTTCCCCTTCTTCCCCCATCCATCTAGCCATCCTCTTCATGTCAGTGTCGGGGTGTACAGCTGTCTCACCTTCCTTCTTCATCCTGTCATGTTCCCAAGAGAAGGGGTGTGAGAAGGAGACCTTCGGGAGGACTAGAGGCCAGAGGGCAGGAGAAGGCCAAGCTAGATCTTCCTTGAACTTTGGCTCTGATGCTTTGCCCCAAGCAGTGCCCCAACCTTCCATCTGTGAACTGACCCTGCCTCAACATATGTCCTGTTTCTTAGCTTTCCTCCCAACCAGCAGCCGTAGCTCCATTCCCCAAAGGGTTAGATGGTAAAATGTGGACATGTTACCCCTTCCAAGTCACAGATTTTGAGTCCAGCGGGTCTGGGCTCAAAGTCAGGCTGAGCTAAGCATTGGGGTGTGCTCTGCTTCTGAGTCTCGGTTTCTTGACCATCAAATGGAGATATCAATACTTTCCTCATCAGGGTTGTTGTGAGATCACCAAAGGAGACCACAGACTTCCAGGATGTAGCACAATGCCTGACACAAGCTGGTGTCCACCAACCCATGCCCCGCCCCCTCCCTCACCTCCTTGAAACTTTACAGTCAGTATCTGCAAGAGGCATTTATAATGGTGGGGGAGACGTGGGGACAGTGGGGACTCTCTTGGTTGCCCTGAATTTCCCTCACTCATTTCCCCCCTCCCCATAGCCTTGTGATGGAGCTACTCTAAGGAGAGCTTAGTCTCTGGGGCAGGGAGTGGTGGTTCAAAGCTGGGGAGCTAAGGCGTGCCTGGAGAATCTTGTTTCCATCTCTCTAGCAGAAGGGCTGGGCCCAAAAGAGCTCATTGCTTGCTACTTCTCCATCACTATCGCCATGGTGACTGGCTGCACCATGAATTCCTTAGCATCCTGAGTGAGGGAAAACCACCCGTGCAGGATGCTGTCACACCTGGGTCCTGTGGGCCCTCTACCCTTACTGCCATGGGTGGGGGCTCAGTGGAAGAAAGCTGCTGGCCCCCAGCTGGAGTACCACCACATCCCCTGAACCTCTGTCTGCCTTTCTCTCTTCATTCTCTCACTGCACACCAACCCGAGTGCGCCCTACCAGGCACCATCTCTAGGTACTGCCTTGCTGCGGGATCCCCACCAGGCACCTGGACTTTGAAGTCAGCTGGACCCCACTGGAAGGCTGTTTCTGGTATTTACTAGTGGTGTCATCTTGGGTTAGACTTACATCAACTCCCCAGACCTCAGTTTCTTCACCTGTAAAACAGGTGCACTAATAGACTATACCTCATGTAAGGCTTGTGTAAGGAAAGAGTCTTGTTAAATTAAAAGCACTAAACAAATTTATGGGGTGGGTGGGACCAGGCTAGCCCTGTTTGAAGATCAATTACATGTCCATTATGGTTTTAAAGGCTGAACACATATAATTTCATTGACCTCAAAGCATGAGGTAGGGCTCAATTATTTATTTATTGTAGTTTTGATTGAAGTATAGTTGACATATAATATATTAGTTTCAGGCGCACAACATTGTGATTTCTCAATTATATACATTATGAAGTGCTCACCATGGTGAGTGTAGTTACCCTCTGTCACCATTCAAAACTATTACAACATTATTGACTATCCCCTATACTGTACTTTTCATCCCTGTGACTTATTTATTTTATAACTGGAGGTTTGTACCTCTTAATCCCCTTCACCTATTTCATCTGTCCCCCCACTTTCCTCCCTTCCATCAATCAACAGTTGGTTCTCTGTATTTAAGAGTCTGGTTTGTTTTGTTTATTTGCTTGTCAGTTTTTTCATTGCACCCACAAGGAAATGGAGGCTCAGAAAAGCTAAGTATGTTGAGCTCACCTAGCAGAAAAGAGCCAGAGCCTGAATAGTTATCAGTTCCTTCTCTGCGAGAACCCGTAAAGAGATCACTGCTTTCATCGATACAGATTCACGAAATTTTTTATTGAGCATGTACTTATGGGGGCCTCTAGGGGACGCTAGAGCAGTGTATGACAGGGTCAAGGAGCTTACATTCCCTTTGTGACCTGAAAAGTGAGCCGGCCTTCTAGACGGGAGCCCATGACAAAAGCCACATCTGGAGACAGGCACCATGAGTTCTTAAGGTCAGGAGAGGGCTGCTCCTGCTGGGCTGGAGGTCATGAGGGGTGGGGAACTTGGAGTAGGCTTTAAAAGAAGAGGTAGGTTAGGGCGGCCTGGATGGCTCAGTGCGTTAAAGCCTCTGCCTTCAGTCCAGGTCATGATCCCGGGGTCCTGGGATCGAGCCCCGCATCGGGCTCTCTGCTCAGTAGGGAGCCTGCTTCCTCCTCTCCCTGCCTGTCTCTCTGCCTGCTTGTGATCTCTGTCAAATTGAAAAAAAAAAATCTTAAAAAAAAATAAGTTAAAGAAGAGGTAGGGTTTGAAGAGGCAGAGAACGCAGTAGGCAAGTCTCGAGAGCCCTGGAAATGTGCCGAATGGTGGGGGAGGGCCATGGACTACCTTCCACACGGCTCTGCAGAGAGCTGGCTGTCCTGCGCACGAATCAGTTCAGGAGCTGAGGCCGATGTCTACGCCCGGGTGTACTCAGACGTGTGACCCCAGAGCCCCAGCTTGCTCCAGCGTCACCTTCTTTCCTGTGGAAGCCCGCAGCAGGGCAGACACTAAATCTCCTTCTGCTATGTCTGCCTCTTCCCTCTGAAGCAGCCCATCCAGTGGCTCCCAAGCTGGCCCTCTCACTCTTCCGATGTTAGGCTTAGCTTGATCAAACTTGATGTCCCCCGACGATGGGGTCAGAGGAGATGGCTGTATGCTGCTGGCTCCTGAGGGCCCTCAGACAGGCCTCGGGCCCAGCCTCTTCCCTGCCATCTGAAGCCCGGTGGTGAGGAAGAGTAGTCACACTTGGATGTTGCTGGTGGAACAGAGAGGATTTGGCTAATTTCAGGACCAGGATGGGGGTGGGGATGAAGATAATATGGGCAAGCTGTGGGTAGCTAGAGTGGAGTGGGGATGGGTGCCTGCCAGAGAAGGCAGGCAGGGAGACCAGAGAGCAGGTCCCCAGTCCCTCCGAACTACTTCCTCTGACCCCCATGTCTGTACTGGGCCAAGGATCCCTCTGGGTGACTTCTACCACCTCACATGAATATTTTGTCTCATCTCCTAGCAGGACATCCATGCATCCTGAGCTAGGTCCGCCAGGCCTGTGTAAGGAAATCCTGGGTGTAGAATGTGTACTGGTTGACAAGTTCCATAATCACAATGTGGTCACTTAATCTAGTGTGACTCAGATGACCACATTAATAGGCTGGCCAACTTGTTCCTCATGTCTTGAACTTTGGACCACTCAGTTCCCATGCCCTTCTAGGCTCTTGAAAAAATACCCCTTCAAAGCATTCTCTTTTCTTTGGGCATCTCTCTGGAGTCTGGCTTTTGATGGTCCCATCAAGTGCCCAGGTGCACTGTAGCCCCCATACTCCTGTATTACTGCCCCCACTTTCTCTCTCACTTTTGCATTTAGAACCTCTGCCTTGGGTGAGGGAGTTTTCCCTTTCCCCTCCCTTCACCACCTTCTTGAACCCATGCCCCTTTCTCTTCTCCTCCTCTTGTCCAGGTTTTCTCCATCCTCCTTTTGGTAGCTTAGCCAAGCCTGCCCTCCTCTAGGCTCTGAAATGTTTTCTAGGTTATGTTGCTCTCCAAACCCCTACTACTTTCTTTCTCTAGAGTCTTCTTCCAGAAGAGCGTTCCTCTTGGAGATCACTAGATTGAGAAACTGACCCCTACCAGAAGGTGCATATGTTATACCAGTGGTAACACACTTGTGATTTTGCATGGCCCTTCTGAAGTTATGTCTTAACCCAATGAAATGGTGAGCAAACCAGGCAAATTTTAAAGCCATAGATTGAGAGGGAGGACATCTTCTGAAACTCCTCATATTTCAAGTGGTCTTAATCTCAGAAAGGGTTTCAGATTTGGCCTACCATCTTGATCACTCTGTTTCTTCTTTTGTCTGCCTTTGTCCTTTAGTTGACCTTCACACTTTGGGTTAGAAACTAGGGTATGGCCTACTGGAATGAGAGGCATGGCCCCTTTTGTTCATATCCACCTTCCCATAGGAGGAACACGGTGAGGAGTAGCCAGAACTCCTGGTACAGCCAGTTGTGTTTCAACTTCCTTTCTTCTGACCAGTCACTTTCTTGGATATTCTTGGCAGGGAGGAGGGATGGCTCTTTGTTCTTTAGGTCATCATGCATCTAGGATTGGATTCATATGGCTCAGACACCCCTGGACTCCAGGGCTACAGTGATTCTCAACCTTTTCTTCCCACGCTTCCATCTGTCACTCTGTGGGCCCACCATGATGGAAACCAAAGCCCCCCTTTCCCTGAGAAGGCCATTTGTATGTTTACAGACATTCTGTTATTATAGTTGTCGCTTCCAGTAAATTTTAAAGACATAAAAAACTGCAAGAGTATTGTTAGGAGACTATTTTATTGCTCTGGCTTTAAAACAAACAAAAATAGTAATTCCATTTAGTTGAAAATCATAGGAGTACTGTATTGTTGAGTATAAATTTTACTGCTATAGTAACTCTGTGCCACAAAGATAATAAACACAACTGAAGAGCAATTATTGGCAGACCCAGTAGACAGTAGAGAACACATCATACATACAGGGCCAGCTGGGACTTGAGGGGAAAGATTTTTTTTTTTTTTAGTGTTATGAGAACTAGGTACAGTGGTCCCCCTTATCCATGGGGGATATGTTCTAGGACTCCCAGTGGATGCCTGAACCCCTGGATAGTGCCAGATCCTATATACGCTATGATTTTCCCCATATGTATATACCTATGATAAAGTTTAATTTGTAAATTAGGCACAGTAAGAGATTAATAATAACTAATAATAAAGTAGGACAATGATAACAATATACTGTGAATGTGGTCTCTCTCTCTCTCCTCTCAGATGTCTTATGGTACTGTACTCACCCTCCCTATTCTTGTGATGATACGAGGTGATAAAATGCCTACGTGATAAGGTGAAGAGAGGGAAATGACGGAGGCATCATGATGCAGCCTTCGGTATCCTTACCCTTCTGATGAAATGTGTCTGAAGGAGGCTCATCTGCTTCCGGACTGTGGTTGACCACAGATGACAAATCATGGAAAGCTAAATGGCAGATGTGGGGGGAGAAGGGGGAGGCTACTGTGTGCTTCCTTGTACACAGAGAGTGATTGGAGGTGGTAGAAAGAACACTGTAAGCAGCCTTCTTTTGCCCACTTCGAACTGTGGGAAGTGAGTAGTTCCCATAACCTCATCAATAAAATGAGGATAATTCTAGCAGTTGGCAAAGATTACATGTAAAGGTTCTTGGAATCACTCAGCTATGAATTCCATGAAGGCAGGACCCCTGTCCATCCTGTTCCCTTTATCCCTCATGCTACCTCTGTGCCTAGCTTGTAGTAGGTTTATTAACATACCTACCATTGTAATATTTTTTGTTGTAATTACTTTTATTTAATATCACTGGTAGGTAATCAAAAGTCTTGAATGTCGTTAATCCCTCTGCCTTCTCTTCAGCCTCAGCCAGCAACCCACCTCTCTAAATCCAGTGCCCTAGAGTTGATCTCATAACCGGCAGTGAACTACAGTTGGGAAATCGAAAGAAGACTTGAATTATAAAGAAAAAAACCCAACAGGCTTTCCCACCAACCCATGAGATTGACGAGCTACAAATATGTATATTTTAACCTTTTGGCAAAACATTTCTGAAGCAAATTACAACACTTGATTTAATAGCAAGAGTCCCAGACACAAAATGTGTCTCAGATAGGTCAGGGATTTGTTGCTTGATTTATAGGAAATAGTTTTGGTGTAAATGTTTATTACAGTCAAGTTCTCTTTAAAGGTGATATATGGTAGGATTACACATTAGCATGAAAAGTGCTGTCTCCGGATCTCACAGATGGCACCAGGTCAGAGCCTCACGTCTTCCATAGCTGGGAACATGGCTCTCCATCATCTTACCCAGCAGCACTTACGGTTCTTTGTCAACTTTATGTCTCAATTGTCACACCTGCACAGCTTCTGTCAAGCATCAAAAGTTCTCGGTCTGTACCTTTTGGCATTGTAGATGACCTTCTGCTTTTTTGGATTGTTAATTCTATTCCTTGGAGAGAGCTGGGCAAATGTAGCCAATTGGGGAATCTGAGTTTCCATCCCTGTAACGTGTGCTGCCTGCCACCACTTGGCCCACAAGAGCAGGTTCCCTGTTCTATTTTCCTTCTCTCTCCAGTGCTAGGCACTTGATGGATGAGTGAATGATACTGTCTGTGGGAGATTTGGGGTAATGAAGACCTAAATAATTTGTGTTTTTTTGGACATTCAAAGAAGAAAATTCTATTAAATATTGATGAAACTCTTCTCTCTTTTTTCTTTCTCTTGGCCCCTTTGCCTTCAGAGATGCCCAGCTGATTTAGCTTCTAAACCCTGACACGGCTCTGAGTTCCAGGCTCCTGCCCCATACCTCCCAAGCTGCCCCTCATTGTCTGCTTTTGAGCCCCATCCCTTGTGGATGGGAGTTGGCAAACACAATATAATTATATTGGAAATCACAGGTTCCCAGAGACCGGGGGAATAATTATGCTTAATAGGAATAAAATGAATTCCCAGTTGCCCTCTTTGGGGTGGATGACAGTCCGACCCTATATTTACCTTGTAATGATACGGCAATTACCATCTAATAATTACCCTGCTGCCTGGCACCTGCCCAGCCATTAATTGGTTAATGGCCATCGTGCCATGCAGGGAATTGAGGAATATTCCTGCTCCTTAATTTCCATAACTTAAAAATCCTTAGCAGAATGGGGGAGGCTCTTAGAAGACAGTCACATGGAGAGCTGGAAGGAACAGTGCCACCTGTGAAAGGATTGGGGTTCTTGGCTGAGTATCTTTTCCCCAGAAAGGCAAATCCAGCCTCCCTAGGAGTGGTGGCAGGTGGAAAATACACAGAGGAGAAGTCCACTGGACTTCAAATGACTCTCCTCACTCTCATCTTTATGGCAATGGAAGGACCAGAGATGTTGGGGCAAGTTTATAATTAAAGACCAATTTAAACCCCCCTGTACCCCTGAAACATTAATTGAAATAATTTATTCATTTAGTCTATTTATTGAGCACACACAGAAAGCAGTGAACTTCTAGCCCCCTAAGCACATTGATCTTGCTCTTTTCTGAACCTCTCCTTGTAACCTTGACTTGCTAAGTCTGACTTAGGTATTCTTCTTGTGGTTCCCAGGGTCTCAGTCTTGCCTCAAAAGCATATTGGGAGCTTTCGCAGGGCAACACTTGTATAAACCATCTTTTATACTCTCTTTATGACAAGGCCAGAGCAGGCACTTAAGATACATATTAATGAATGATATTTAGCAAGACAAGAGTGTAGAGGAAAAATTGCATGAACTTTGGGATCAGCTCGACCCGGGTTCAAGTCCCAGCTTTGTCACTAATTAGCTGTGGGACCCTAGATAAATCCCTTGCCTTCTCTAAGATCTGAAAAATGGGAATAATAACAGCTGGTACATAGTGCTTCTCCCATAATACACAACTGACACCAAAATGGTTTCTAATATTATAATAGAAATATAATATTTATTAATATCATAATATGTGCTGTGTATTATATTTGCATATTAATGCATATTATGGGTGTACATTCACAAATATATATTTGGAAATGTGTCCGTGTATCTATGTGTGTTTATATGTATGTATGTATGTGTGTGTGTATATACACACATACACATGTATGTTTATATGTATGTATGTGTGTGTGTGTGTGTATATATATATATGCATGGAGATACACACACACACATATATACACACACATAACAGGGTATGCACTTTGTTCTTGGTTTTGTGGGAGCAGAGGTAATGGGGGTTGGAGTCTTGAGTTACTGTGAGTTAATGTGAGTAACCACATTTTGTGGTTAATTTCTCTCTGAACTGTGAGTAGACCAATAACCCTACCTCAATGCAGAGAATCACTGGAGATCATTCAGATCCCACTGGGAAAAAATTACACTGAAAACACCGTCCAATGCAACTTTCACACATGTTCGTTCATTGAATCCTTGTATTAACTCTACAAGGAGAAAAATATTGTGGAAGTCAGCATGCACTGGGCAATAAGGAGATGATTTTATTATGACTATTTGCAATGGGGAGAATGCTCATTAATGAAGAGTGTCTCAAAGAAAAGGAAGGGGGCATATAATTTCATAGAGGCAAGTAAGCAAGGGAACCTTGGGTGAATCTTACAGGAGTCATGAGGAAGGATGGAGGTGGGTCTTAAACTAAAAATAATAGGATAGGTTAGGTAACTTGTCCAACAGCTCATTGCCAGCTTGAGTGCGGATGCCTCAGAGCCCCAGGCTGTTTGGCTTCAAAGCTGGCATCTTGTTGTGGTCCCGAGGGCCTTTTCTTGGTTCATGGATGTATTCAACAAATAGTGATACACTTCTCTGTCAGGAACTGTTCTGGGTGCTGGGGAGCGTTCACCGAGGAGACAGCAAGAGCCCTGACTTCATGGAGGGTCTGTTAGAGTAGGGTTGGGACACGGCACAACTTGAGTCAATGAAGAAGATGATGGGTTTTAATTTGCGGTGGGGATCAAGCACCACAAAGGAAATAAAACAAGATGATGGGATGAAGAGTGACTCCAAGTGGGGCAGGCTTCTCCGAGGGGTGATGGTTGAGAGAGGGCCATGCACACAGCTCCGGAGTGTGGATATGAAGGAAGAACCTTTTAAGAAGAGGAAGCATCGAGTGAAAGTCCAACAGGAATGAGCTCGGCTTGTTTGGATAGCAAGCAAAGCGCAATGGAGGAAGCCATCAGCAAAGCATCAGAAACCTTTGGATGGTGTTAGAGGAGAAAGCTCAGATTGTGAGCATTCGTGCCAGCCCGGCAGAGGGCGTTCCTGCACTCGGGCTAGCCTGTCAGCTACGTGCCGTCCCTTCCCCTGGGCACGCAGCCTGCCGACTATGAGGACAGAAAACACAGTTATCCTTTTGTCCACAACCTGGGGATCAGCGGTCAGCCTTCTGCGGCTGAGCCTTTGCCAGCTTTGCTAACCATCTAACTTCCTTATTGCACTGAAACGTCAAAGCATGCTTACCTCTACCATTTATCGTCAGGCCTTCTGCAGTGGCTAGAGCAGGGAGTATGCTCCATCTCCCACCTTAGAGATGAGGAATCGTAGGGGTCAGCAAGATCCCAAAGCTAGTTAATGCTGGAACTTCTACTGGAAGTTGGGGCTACTGGGCTGAGTATCCCTTGTTCCAGCCACCCCCACCTTGCGGCCGCCTACAGACACTCCAGGACAGGCGTGTGCAAGGGTTCCCGGTGAACCCTTCTATTATTCTAAAGCCATTTAGAATAATAGATGGAACCAGAGGATGGTCGGCATTTAGCGGTCTGCCAGGCCACTGCCTACGAGCTATCAGCTGTGATCTACCTGTGAGCTGTCAGCCACTATTATCCGCTATTAGCACTGCCCTCTATTAGCAACTATTATCACTTACCAACTATTAGCCACCATTAGCTACTATTATCACCTAGCTCCTATTATCCATTATTAGCTACTCTTATCAACTATCCACTATTATCCACTATCAGCTTCTATAATCTTCAACCATTATCCAGTATCTTCCATTTGTTATCTGTGATCTACTATCAGCTACTATCTATTATCCACTGTGTTACAATCTATCAGCTACTTTTCATTCTCTGCTATCTATAGTTACCTACCATCTACCAGCTACAATCTATTATTTAACATCCATCAGCTGTCATCTAGCGATCATTCTCCATCTGTTCTTTCTACCTATGCTCATACCCAATAATTAATATCCATTAGAAATCTCAAGCCAGAACTTTGCTTGTAGATGTCTATCTGGGGCGAGAGCCTCTGGTCCACCATAGAAATTTTGAGTGGCACTGCCCATGGTGGGTCCTGTGTACTCACAGCCAGGAGACCATAGACCCTCTCTTCTCTGTCCAGCATCCCTGGCTCGTGCATCCATCAGACTCCTGACTACCCCATCACATATCCAGGGGATGAGGGGGGTCTTTGACTGCAAGAGTCAGAGGTCCACTTATAGGACCGGAAGAAAGACATAACTTTAATGGTGCACACTCAGTCTGACTACTTAAAGCCCACACGAGGTAGAATGTCCACTCCCACGGGACTAAGAATTCCGAACCATGCCTATGGGATAAGACAGATCAAAATGGTCTGACTCAGCTGCCCCCCATCCCCAAGCACATGCATGACCCAGGTGTCCCCAAACAGATGTCAGAGGTAGGCTTGGGAGCATGTGCTGAGAGGCCACGCGGAAGTGAGGAATGCTGGATGCACATGGGAGGCCGACGGCCTGGAGGCAGATGAGGTGGAGGACTTTTGCCTGGGAGACCTGGGCACTGCTGGCCGCAGGGTCCCTGTCTCTGGAGGCAGATGGTAGCATGGAAGATTCTGGACATGTGGTCTTGTTATTTGGGTTAAAGTCCTTGTTCCAGCTACTAGTGTATGACTTTGAAAGAGGCATTTCCCTGTAGCGGTTCATGAAGGAGACATGCACACAAATGAAATGGGTGCTGGGAGAACCATTCGAGGGGATGGAGAGGCAGCAGCAGGCTGGAGCTTACCAGCTCAGGAGGATCCCCTCTGGAGGCGGAGGAGGCTGGGTAAAGATTCTTCAAGTGTCGCAGCTGGGATGGTCATTAGAAAGCATCCAGAATGGGCTCTTCCAAATTGTGGGTCATGACCCCTTAGGGGAGTGCAATCAAATTAATTAATGGACTGTGACCAGCATTAACAAAAATAGAATAAAATAGCAAAACAGTAAAGCACATCACACAGAGTATGGATAAGCTTTGTTTCGTGGAAAGATAATATTTATAGGTGAGCTGGGTCCTAAGAGAAAATGTAATTCTTCCTGTGAGTCGTGGTAAAATAAGTTTGAAAATAAGTTTGAAAACCATATGCCACTACTGGAAAAGGATGATGGCTTAGCCAGGGATAGGGTCGGTCCTCTCCCATGCCTCTCCAGGGGAAGGGGCCCTTTGAGTGCGTGGAGGTGGGGACTCCCATATTGGAAGAAGGGAGGAAGCGATCAAAGGGATTTCTAAACAGTGATCAGAGGTACCAGGATTGCTATGACTGCTGTGTTAGTGACATGGGAGGTATTCTTGCTTCTGGGGCAGCCCTGTGCTTTACCCAAGGCTCCAGGTAATGAGTCCACCACAGCCCAGGCCTGGCCCCAAGGGAGATGTTAGTCTATTAGCACCCATGGCCAGCCTTCAGGACCAGCTACGGATTTGGAGTCAGACAGACCTGGGGTTCAAGTCCTGCATTCCCACTTACAGACCAGGTTAGACATGCCATGTCAAATTTCTAAGCCTCAGTTTCTCCATGTGTAAATGGAAATGCCTACCTTGGGAATTTTGTTTTTGTTTTTTTTTAAATAAGAATTAAAAAAAAATAATGAAATGAAAGAGCTTAGGATTTGAAAGTGTTTGATAAATGCTGGCACCTGCCCCTTCCCTTGCACCCCCAGCCCCAGGGATTCTTGGTTTGCAGAGGCGTCCATATTTGTCGACTCTCAGTTTCAGCCAGCAAAGACAGTTCTCAGACAAATAGGTCAGTAAATGCATTTAGTATTTACATTTATGCAGGCAAAGAGGCCAATGTCTTTCACCAACATGGCGATGGCATAAGAGATCCCAGCAGGCAGATTTGGAAGCCACCTTCTTCCAGAAATCCGGTGCCCTTGAGACCTCTAGCAGTGGACATCCTTGGGCCAGCCTCCGAGAAGCTTTGACACTGGGCAATGTGGAGGCCGGTGTGGGGCGGCTGGTGTTCCTCTTCCCTCCCTCCTCAACTTGGCTTGTATTTAAAACCACTGACCAGGCAGAGGCACTTCCTTTCTTGTCCCATGGACCTAAAATGAATCTAGCCAGGAGGCCCATTAATGAGCAACGTGATCTAAACCTGGAAGGGCTTGCATACTCTGGAGAAAAAATATTGTTTTTTCCACATTTAAAAAAAGTGCTTCTATTATCTCCCTCCAGATAAATTCCGGCTGTTTACTCACAGTTTTCTCTAGGAGAAAAGCATATGCATTCCCTGGGGGCATCTTTCTTGCTTGATAATCTCATAAGCAGATTGTAGACGTGTATATATCAAGACACTTGTTACGAGGCCCCTTCTCTCTCTCAGGTGTGAAGATAGTTGAGGATGAGCTCCACGCACTCAGACGACAGGCAGCCCTGGTCCTTGCTTTTCGAACAGGTCAGTTCCCGAGTGAGTTCCCTGCCTGTTTGGATGATGCTGTTCTTTCCACAGGGACCGTGACTGGCCCGAGGGCCTAATCCTTGAAGAACCAGGCCAGGCACAAGCCCTGGGTCCTCCTCCTTGTACTCATGGGACAGGCTGCAGGCAGAGATAAATGTGGGCTGAGGGTCTTCTGGGTAGGCATGGATTTTGTATAAGTTGTCTGTTGTCCTTCAAATATATTCGCTTTTGCCTTGTTTTCTGGTTGGAAGTTGTGGGGACTACAGCCTACCTGCCCTCTTGCCAAATCCACTTCCCAGTCTTACCTCCGTCAGCGGGCGCTCTCCAGAAGAGATTCCTTTCTCTGGGGAGCTCTGGATAATCTTGTGGTAGACTACTGAAATGAAATCCAAGTCTGTATTTAATCCATCCGAGGAGGAGCCCAGCCAGGCCTCCAGGGATGTGACTTCTCAAAGCACAGCCTCCCTGCTGGTCGGGGTTGACAGAGTTCTGCTCCTTCGTCCCCTCCTCCTAAGCTTTATTGGGTATAATTCACATACTATAAAATTCACTCATTTTGAGTGTACAATTCAATGATTTTTAGTATATTTACAGGGAGGCACTGCTACATTCCAATCTGACTTTAGAACATTTATGTTACCTCATAAAAGTAACCCTGTCCTCGCAGCCATCCTCCTCCCTCCTCCCCTGCTCCTGGCTCTGAGCCGGCACTGATCTACTTTCTGCTGTTAGTGATTCGCCTTATTCTGGACCTTTCATTTAGGTAGGATTGCACAAGATGCAGTCCTTTGTGACTGGCTTCTTTGACTTTAGCAGAATATTTTTGAGCTTTATCCATATTGTAACATGTATCCATACTTTGTTCCTTATGATTTATGATTATCCTTATTTATTTTGTTTACCCATGCACAAGTTGATGAACACTTGAGTTATTCCTACTTTCTGGCTGTTAAGAATAATGCTGCTATAAATATTCACATGTAAGTCTTTGTGTAGACATATGTTTTTATTTCTCCTGGGTAGATACGTAGGAGTGGAATGACCTGGTCATGTATTTATATACTTTGTGTAAAACATTTTAAGAAAGTGCCAGGCTATTTTCCAAAGTGGCTGCACCATTATACATTTGTATCTGCCGCCCATGGGCTTTCTAGTTTCTCCATATCCTCACTGAAACTTGTTCCTGTGTGTCTTTTTGATTATAGACATCTTAGTGGGTGTAAAGTGGTATGTCATTGTGGTATTAATTTGCATTTTCCTAATTGCTAATGATGTTGAAAATCCTTATACTTATCCACCATTCCTCTGTCTTCTTGGGTGAAATGCCGATCTTTTGTGCATTTTTATATTGCATTATTTGTCTTACTACCTAGAGGGAATAACTCTTTGTATATTCTGGTGTATTAGTTTTACACTGCTGCTATAACAAATTACCTCAAATGTATCATTTTATTCTTCTGTAGGTCAGAAGTTTGACACAGGTTTCATTGAGCTAAAATCAAAGGGTTGGCCCACTCTAGGGGACAGTCTGTTTCCTTACTTTTTCCACCTTGAGAGGTTATCTGCATTTCTTGAATTGTGGCCTCTGTCCTCTATCTTTAGAGCCAGAAATGTGTTCTGCCTTTGACCCCTTTTCATTGTCCCATCTTTTTCTGACTGCAATCTAGAAGTACTCTCAGAGAGTACCTCTTTTAAGGAATTCTTGTGATTAGATTGAAGTCATCTGCATAATTCAGGATAATCTCCCCATCTCAAGGTCCTTAACCTTAATCACATCTGCAGAGTTCCTTTTGCTGTATAAGGTAATACATACACAAGTTGTAGCAATTAGGACAAAGACGTCTTTGGGGTGGGGGTGGGGTCATAATTCTGCCTGCCAGGTAGGGACACAGGACCCTTGACAGATACATGATTTGTAAATGTATTTGCATATTTTCTTCCAACCTGTGGTTTATCTTTTTATTTTCTTGGTGTCTGAACAAAAAGGGTTTTTAATTTTGGTGAAGTCTCGTTTATTAATTTTCTCTTATTATTCGTGCTTTTGGTGTCCTATCTAGTAAATCCCAGCTTAACTCAAGGTCACACGGATTTACTTCTATGGTTTCTTCCAGAAGTTTTATAGTTTCATTTCTTACCTTTAATCTGTGGTTGATTTTGACTTAATTTTTGTGTTAGGGTGTGATTTAAGGGTACAGACTCATTCGTTTACACCTGGATATCCATTTGTCCCAACACCATTTCTCAAAGAGACTCTTTTCCCCATTGAATTGTCTTGGCACCATTGCCAAAGACAATTGACTATAAGTATCGAGGTTTATTTTTGGACTCAGTTCTATCCCACAGATATATATGCCTATTTTTTTGTTTTGTTTTAAGATCTTATTTATTTATTTGAGAGAGAGAGAGAGAAACAGCACAAAAGGGGAGAGGGTCAGAGGGAGAAGCAGACTCCCTGCTGAGCTGGGAGCTTAATGTGGGACTCCATCCTGGGACTCTGGGATCAGGACCCGAGCTGAAGGCAGTTACTTAACCAACTGAGCCTCCCAGGCACCCCTATATGCCTATCTTTATGTCTGTTCCACACTGTCTTTATTAGTAGCCATGTGAGTTTTGAAACTGGTAAGTGTGACTCCTCCAATTTTGTTCCTCTTTTTGAGATTGATTTGGCTACTCTGGGTCCTTTGGATTTGCATTAAATTTGATGCATCGTCTCCCTGGTTCCCGTGTCTGTCACCCACAGAGAACACTTTTGGATGTATCCATCTTGTCCCTCACCCAACACATGAAAGTTTCGCAGGGAATGGGACTCTATTCTGGTGTTCCCTGTAAATTTCCAAGGAAGATGCTGTGAAGCCCAGAGGTTGTGTTTGTTGCCTGGCAGAGCAGAGCTCCACCTAGGAGATGAGCAAGAGGCACCTCAGGCCTAAGAGGGTAAGGCTCAAATACCTCATGCTGGTTTCCTCTTTCCCAACTGAGATGGAGGGCCTCTCCTCTCACCATCTATCCCTTTGGTTTATTTTGCACTCAAAATTCTGCATGCCATCAGTAGTGTTTGGGCTGGATTCAATCACCCATGTATTCATCATATGTCGAATGTCGGCTCAGTGCCTGGGATACATCTTTAATAAGTAAAAACATATTTTCGTGAAGCCAGTATAAGCAGTCTTCTGTACAGGTAACTAAACTTAATCCTAAGAGACCCTGTAGCCCATGCATCCGTTTGCTTCAGGCCATGGTCTACTAGGCAAGCCTAGAGAATTTGCCTTTGAGGCTAGAACAGGGTCTGCCAATTTCTGTCCCCAGGCAACCAGCCCTGGCCTCAATGCTCTACTCTTCTGTAGCCCTCCATGGGCTATACTTTGGGGCAGTTGGAAACCTCAGACTGTGTTGAGGAAGACCCTCTAAGTGTTCTGGCCTACAGCTCTGTTTGAGCCAGGGGAGTGATGAGCCCTGTTCCCAGACAGACAGTACATAACAGGTGTACTTGAGAGACACCTGGGGGATAGTCTTCTCCTGTGGTCTTAATCTGTCTTCTGCTGGATTTCTTACTTCCTACCTCCACTTGCAGGAAATTCAGCTTGAAGTAGAGAATGTGGCTTTTTGGACTCTGTAAGGCAGAATTATTAATTGCCAGACCCTGGGGAATGTATGTTGCAGACCACAAGCTAAAAAGGGCCACTCTTAGCAACCCTGTTATCTTCTCCCAAAGCTATTTGCAGGTGGACTAGTTTTAGGTCATACTGAAGTCTTCACCCTCTGACATCTTGAATTCCCGTGAACAAATTCTGGGATACAGAAATCTTTGGGAATATATGGTTTGAGTCTTTTATAAAAAGGTCATAGTTTAATTAGTGGTTTTGCTACCCAAGAGCAAGGATTACCAACCTCCCGGCCCAGGATGGAGGCACCTTCACTGCCCACCCCTTTGCTTCCTCGGCTCAGTCAATCGCATACAACACACCACCACTAGTGTCTCATTTTATATGTGGTGCAAGTGACAAAAAACTCCAGTCGAACCAGCTTGAACAATATAGAAAAACGATTGCTTACAAATCTGTGAAGTCCAGAGGTGATGGGAGACTTCAGGCATGGTTTAATCTAGGTGATTACCATGATTTATGCCTCAGACTTTTCCATTTCTCTGACCCACCAGCCATGGTGTTGGCTTTCCTACAAGCCAAGATTCCTATAAGTTTCCAAGACAGCTGTGGTTCTCTTAAGGTGTCATAGGCCTTCTGCCAGGAGAGCTTTAAAAACTAATGATGCCTGAATCTTATTCCCAGAGATTCTGATTTAATTGGTCTAGGGGTATGTTGCCAAATTTGAGAATCAAGACTAATCTTAGAAGTGGAAAAAAAAAATTTAAGAAGTGAAATTCTAAGGGAACTTATCCTGAAAGGTAAAATCAAAACAGTTTGGGTTTACCTATATCACAGAACCTAAGAAGCCATTGACAGAAAGATGCACCCTTATGTTATGTACCACTGACAAAGAAAACGTGCTATCATTTCAACTACAATCCTCCCATTGTCATCTGTGTCCTGATTTCAGAGATAAAATGTGAAAATAAAAGCGTGTCTCTGAATCTGTGAAATAAGGTGTGTATCTAAAGGAGAACTACCTTTCAAAGTGGTCATCTTGGACGGAGTGATTTTATACAGATTCCTTTGAAGTTACTTCGTTCGGAACACCTGTGGAATGTTTTTCCTTTGCCTTCAGAATCCATTTTCTATTTATACCAGAAAATCATAGTGTGTTAGAGCTGGTTGGGACGTTAGAGGCCATCCTGACCAACCCCCGGATCGATTTAATTATAGTTGCACCTTGTTTTAGACTAAATGGTATTTCCCAGCTTTAATCTCCCACTCTGTTCATCGTGCTTGGCTCTGGATAGCTTTGGGCTGTTTCCAACAAGCAAATCCACCTTCCTAGGATGAAGATTTGCCACCAATGAAGTTATTTAAAGTAACGTGTAACACATTCTTCCGGCGGTTCCCAGGATGGGAACTGAGTAACGGGGTAAGTAATGGAATCACGTTTGGAACAAGCCCCGGGTCTCACTTTGTTGCTTATGTTATATCAGGTCAAAATCAGTCACATGGCCAAGCTTCGTTCCCGAGACGGAAGGTGCTAAGGATGGGACTTGAGGACGGTCCAAATGATGTGTAGCCCACATTCACTGGTTCTTCGTCAAAGGTAGGTCACTCGATAGTGACTAGAGGGGAAAACCTCCAGTAAAGGCTAAGCTCGTGGATGTGAGGTAACTTGCTACCCCAAACTCAGGGAGCCAGCAAGGATTTCTTTTTCTGTTTTGCAGACAGAGGAATTAAGACCCAGAGAGAGTAGGTGGCTGGGCCAAGGTCACAGTAAATTGAACTTGAGCCCAAGGCAGCAGGAGGGCTCTCACCTCCCAGGCCAGGGCTCTCCCAGCCAGCCTGTGCTACCTCCTCTCTTCTTAATGTCTCGTAGCATCTGTGCAGCTCAGGGTTTGGGGAGGTGCCGTGGCCAGAAACCAGGCAGCAGGCCAAGGAAGCGTACCGCCCAGCCTATCCATGCTGGTGGGGACAGCGCCAGTCCAGACCACCCACCCAGGGTCATTGGTGAACTTGGGGCTGCCCTGGGGGCTCCAGGCAGCCATTCAAACCACACATTCTTTTCCACTTATAGAACTTGGACTTGGTAGGTTAGGGGGTGCTGGGCCAGTGATTCATGCAAATCTACCACCTAAGGAAAGTGGGGGGTGGGAGCGTGAGGTGTCTTTCAAGAAAACCTTTCATGATAGTGTAGAAAGGGGGAGAAGAGATCTCTGAGAGGCAACAGTGGTTGGGCTTGACACCCTCTTCTCATCCCTCTGTGTCCCGCACCAACACAGTGTTGACTCCAGCAAGCGCATCCCCTCTCCCACTCAGGCTCGCTCCTGTACCCTCAGCAACTCCATTCACATCATCCACATTATCCCCATCCTTTTATCATCACACGGAGGCATATTATCTTAAAGTGTGTACTTAGGCACCCTGATGTGCATTTCCAACAAGCAAGGTCATGTCCTTCCTCCCTCTCTAGGGCCCCTGCTTTGAGTGGTGTTGGTTCAGGACTGCGGTTTTCAAAGTGTAGTCCCCAGAAGGGCAGTATCAGCATCACCTGGGAACATGTGAGAAATGCAAGATCTCAGGCCCCCCCAGACCTACTGCATAATAAATTATCGGGGCAAGGCCCAGGAATCTGTATTTTACTAAGTTCTTTGGTTGGTTCAGCACAAGCTAAGTGGCACTAGTATTTCTTCAGGCCTGGCTAGACTTTAGAATGACCTGATGAGTTAAAAAAAAAAACAAAAACAAACAAAAACCTATTAGTGATCCTTTTACCACGATTACCTCCAGATCTCTGGGCTTGCTTGGGCAAACGTACTTTTAAAATGCTTTGCCAAGTGATTTTGGTGCAAATGAAGGGTGAAGCTGAGGGAACTAGTCTGACAACTTACAGGTTAGAGACAGATGCAGAGGAGGAAAGTGGCTTGTTGGGCTCCCACAGCAGGTACGAGCACCGCAGAGCCCCTGGCTCCTTTCCTCTGAAGTTGTGGTTTCCAGGCATATGGGGTGCTCCGTGGTTCCTAGAATGCACTCCCATGTGTGAGTGCACCCCTGGGAGCCCCTGGTCCACCTTTAAGGATTTCCCCAGAGCAGCCCACTGCATCTGTGTGTTCTGTCCTGTCAGGGAGCACCTGCCTTTGCTGTCAACACGGGGCCTGTTTTTCTGGACCATGTGCTTTTCAGCCCTGCCTGCCTGTAGGTGGAAAGCACACTGAAGAAGGGGATGGTTCCTGCTGGGACAGCACTCTGCTTCCTGGCTTCCCTGAGCCCACCCATGAGGTCCTGGGAAGTGGAGCCCTATGGGGACGTGCATTAGCAATTCATTTCTAAGTTCCCCAGGGCCAGAGATTCTTGGTCTTAGGGTCAAGCCTGGGTCGACTCCTTTTCTCTGATGGAGGCTCAGAGGCTGGGAGAGGTCCTAGTCTGCCCTCAGGATGCTCCAGACCTCGCAGTCTCACTCTTCCCCAATACCACCCGTCTCAGCTGACTTGCCACAGGGACAGCAGAGGGAAGGGGGACTGAGCTGGAAGGTGGGAAATGCGGGTTTCTGGAAAGCAACTCTCAAGTGACTGAAGTTAATCCCCAAAGCCAAAGTGCTTCCAAATTGTTTCTCAAATTTAAAATTGGTCATAGAATTGTTGCTTTTTCCCCACTCCCACAATAGCTGATTAAGCTTCTTCATTATGTTGAATTTCCTCTACTGTCAAGATGGGTTCTCTGCGCTTGCTCAGGGAACAGGATGGTGGTTTGCGGGCATAGTAAAGACAGGGGACGCCAACACAGGGTTCAACGTTTGCTGTGAGTCATCCAGCCAATGAGTAACTCATGGCCTACTCAGTCGATTCCGGACGTGTGTGTGTGTGTGTGTGTGTGTGTGTGGCCACCCAGGGGGCAGTTACTTGGTCTGTCCACCTGCCCCTCAGTAATGTTTGGTGCCTGTGCCATAAGGCAGCTGGTTTCCTGGCACCCACTGCCTGGCAGATGGGCCCTGACCTTTGCAGCAACTAGCACCGTGTTAGGTAAACAAGACCCCCTGCCCCTTGCGTGCTCCTGCTCCTGCTGCCAGCGACTTCTATTTTTGACAGGCTTGGGCTGGGGAGGCTGGGAGAGTTCACAGGCGGGGGCAGAAGAGAGGGCACCTGCTGAATTGGGGCGAGAGGCAGATGGTGGCCCGAAGCATGGCCTCTCACCCCAGCCAGGTTTGGTCTGTCCGAGGGAAGCAAGGAGCCTCCCCAGCCCCCACCAAGCAGTTCTGAGGACGCAGTGGTGGGGGTGGGGGGGCTGAGGCCATCAGGAGAAAGGGCCAAGACAGGCAGGTCAGTTCCTCAGCCCCATCCTTGATCTTGAGGCTGTGAGAAGTCCGAGCCAGATGTCCCCTGACGGCGGGGCCCAGCTACTCCCAGGAGGGCCAGGCCCGATCCCAGGCCCCTATTAGTCTGATGGATGGTTCTAGTGCTGCTAATGTGGTTAGGGCAGGCCACAGCCTGGGGGGCGGGGGGAGGGGGGGTGGGAACTCAGAGACCAGCCAATACAGGCCCTGCTGTAATCACATTTGCCTGTACACGGAAGGGGTCCAGATTACTCACGCAGAAGCCCTGAGGACATTAGTTAAAGTCATTGAGAAATATTTTTTGTATCAAGCTTTTCTTACCTTATCATTATTTTAAGCAATTGGTTTACTGCCCAGGGCACACATACAAAGGAACAGCTCTAAGAATGGATTATGGAAGAATAGCCAAGGCTGACCACCTCCCCAGGGTGGGCCCAGATCTGCAGGTGGGAGGGGGGCACCCGGTGCTTCCTGGTTGATAAATCAGGGAGACTCTTCTATTGCCTAAGCCTGAATGGCCACTACTTTTTAAAAATATGCTTTTTCTTTTAGATAGCTTTAGTTTTATCAAATTTGTGAAGTAGTATAGAGAGCGCCCTTATACCCCACATCCAGTTTCTCTTCTTATTAATCTTCTGCATTTGTTACTTGTCACAGTTACTGGACCAATACCGATACATTGTTATTAACCAAAGGCCATACTTTACTCAGATTTCCTTATTGTTTTACCCAATGTCCTTTTTCTGTACAGGATCCCCTTCCTCCTAGTCCCTGGCAACCACTAACCTATTTTTTCTCTCCATGGGTTTGCCTGTTGTGGACATTTCAGATAAATGGAATCTTACAAGATGTGGTCTCTTGTGTCTTGAACCAACCACTCATACACATGCATTAATGGCTTTAATTCTCATCCTTGGACTGGAGACAGAATTTTGGGGAAAACCATTTCCAGGGATATAGGAGAGAGTTACCTGTGGAATTCTCACTCCAAATCCAGTTGTTTTGATTCTAAAGCCTGAGCATGTTCTGTTTGTCGTCTGTGCAAGTATTCACTCATCCAGTATTTTTTTTTTAAAGATTTTATTTATTTATTTATTATCCCCACTGAGCAGAGAGCCCGATGCGGGACTCGATCCCAGGACCCTGAGATCATGACCCGAGCCGAAGACAGCGGCCTAACCCACTGAGCCACCCAGGCACCCACTCATCCAGTATTTATTCAGGTCCGCTAGGTGCTGGGATACAGAGAAGAATGAACCCCACCTTGGTCCAAACTGTCATCATGTGACCACATTAGCGTCATATCTTTCTTTTTCTTTTCTTTAAGATTTTGTTTATTTATTTGATAGAGATCACAAGTAGGCAGAGAGACAGGCAGAGAGAGAGAGGGGTAAGCAGGCTCCCCGCTGAGCAGAGAGCCCGATGCGGGGCTCAATCCCAGGACCCTGGGATCATGACCTGAGCCGAAGGCAGAAGCTTAACCCACTGAGCCACCAGGCACCCCTAGCATCATATCTTTCTAACTGATCTGCTTCTGCCCTTGTTGGTCTATAATCTAGACGCAGCCTAACCAGCCAGGAAATTCAGGCCATACCTCAACACTCTGCTTTTTTATTTTCCCCAGAGTGCGAACCAAGGTCCTAACAATGGCTGCAAGGTTCCCTGTGACCCCTCTGCCTTTGTCTCCTACTGTTGTCTCCCTTGCTCACTCTGATTTAGGTATACTGGCCTCTATACCTTGTTCACGCACGGCCACGCATACTCCCAACAGAGGACCTTCCCTCCTTGCCATTCCCTTCTGCCTGGAGCCTTCTTACTACAAGTATTTCACCAGCTTCAGATCTTTGTGCAAATAGCTTCTCCGAAAGGCCTTGCCTGACCACCTCATTTACAATAGCTACCTTCTCTTGTGTTCTTTATTCTTCCCTGCTTTATTTTTTTCTGTTGCACTTTTTGCCATCTGGTATGTTGTATGTTTTATTTTTCTGTTTGTTATCTCTCTCTTCCCATTAGAGCATAAACTCTATGAGGGAAGGGATTTTTTTTTTTTCTTTTTGGTCTGTTCTTAGTGCTGTACCTCTTGGTGCTGTATTTAAAACCATAAATATGTTTGGCATGCTTTATATGCTCAACAGATATTTGCTATATGAGTTATAAATTTTTGACTCTCAGTCCCTTACCTCTTCTACTTAGAAAGCTCCTAGGGTTCAGCTCTCTACTACTCCGGAATGTGAGGGAATGATACAAGGAGGAGACTTGTTCTGTTGGACCCCCAAAAGATAGAACTGATACCATTTGGGAGGGAAGAAGTTCAGGAAGACAGATACTAGCCTCTGTTTGTTCATCCACTCATTCATTTGTTATTAAGTGAGTTCATCTTTGTTAAGTGAGGCCTACATAAAAGATTGCCAAATAAAATGAAAAACAACTTGTTCATCTGTCTAGTGAATATTTATTGAATGCCTATTAATTTGCGGTTATCATGCTGGGTATTGAAGATATAACAGTGAATGAAAAACACGCAGTCTCTGCCTTTATGAAGTTTATAGTGAGGTGTGGGAGACAGACATTGAACAAATTATGACACAAATAACTTTGAAATTATAGTCTGTAGTATATACTCTGAAGGCATAGAGTGTTATGAAAAGCTTATAAATAGGGACATTGACCTAGTCTGGGATTTAGGGAAGATAAGGAAGAGCTTCCTTACAATCTGAACTGTCGAAGTTAAAATAGGCTGCTTTGCAACTGACGTTCCTTTGACTGAGGGTTTAAGTGGAGGCTGGAAGACTCTGGATGAGGGTGTCGTAAAGTGCTTTAAGCACTGGGTAGGGTGGAGTGCAAGCTTCTTATTTCCAAAATCCAGGAATTCAGTTGAATTTTTGGTTGAACATAAAAGAGGCAGTATCAAGTTCCCTCTTGGAAGAGAAGTAGTTTCATCCATATAGCCCAAGTGATCCTCCATAGCGGTCTGGTGTCCCATTTTAGTTAAGTATACAGGGTCCAGGATGCAGACCATCAATGTACCAAGATGTTGTAGAGACTTACGAATACCAGTTCCTAATAATAATGCTCCTTTATCTCTGTGCTGCTGGCTAATTCGCTGCCATGCTGTCCTACCCTTATATCATTTGAAACTAACCACGGTCATTGTGAACCAGGTTGTTCAGAAATTGTTATCCAAACTTTATAGAAGAGGAGTTAAGACTCAGAGAAAGTGAGATGCTGAACTTCATAAACCATGATCTTCAGATTAAAAAAAAAAGACTATGTTTTCTTCTACATATGGGTTCACTATTGCCCAAATAATGCTGTGCAACAAATCAACCCCAGACCTAGTGTCTTAACACAGTGATCATTTATTATCAGTCATGCTTCTGCAGGTCAGCTGAGATATGGCTCATCTATAATGGGCTTGGCTGGATGGTTTCACTTCAGATCTTCAGATCTGTGGGTAGCTGGGACAGCTCTTGGAGTTTGTGGCAGCTTTGGTAGTTCTGGTGCACATGGCTCTTATTCTTCTCCTGGTACCATAGGCTATCCAGGCATATTCTTTTTATAATGAAGTGAGAGGTGTAAAGTCGCTTAAGATTTAGGCTTAGAACTGTCCCACTATTACCTCTGCCTCATTATATGCCCAAAGAAACCCACATATGTAAACCCAAAGTCAAAGGAGGACTGGAAAATATACTTCACTCCTTCAGTGCGAAGAATTGCAAAACACATGGAAAAGGGTATGTAGATACTGAAAGGGGTCAAAGATTGGGGCAAAAAATGTAACCTACCACATTCCATTTGTTCATTTGTTTATTAATGTACTTATTCATTCAGGCCCAAACAATGCACCTGGCATTCTGCAAGCTATTGAGGGTACAAAGGTGGATACAGTCTTTATAAAGAGACAGTTTCAGTAGAACATGAGATGTACTATGAGAGAGACAAGCACAGAGAATCTTGGGACCACAGGCTTTCAAAAACCAAAAAAAAAAAAAAAAAAAAAAAAAAAAAAGGTAGGAAAAAGTCCCAAAAAAAAACCAAAAAAAAAAAAAAAAAAAAAAAAAATCGAGTGAGTCATAGTCTCCAATGAGAATCCAAGAGATGAATCAACAAGAGAACTAAACCATAGCTGAAATATTCTAGACTTAACTCCACTCATATTTCAACCAGTGAAACCAGTTAGTTGTTTTGTTAACTTCTGTTTTGTTAAAACAAAAGACCCTTGAAAAGCTGTATTCGCTCTAAAGCAAAGTGTTGGAAGAGAGACCAGAGGGGTGTCATTTGTGCAAATACCATTTAGCTATGGACTTTAGAGGGAAGAATGTGTCTGGGAAGTGGCAGTGAATACATAGGAGATGTGGGACAGTTCCTGGGGGCTGTGGAATAATAGCATAATAACAATACATATTACTGTTTACTGAGCTCTTTGTGCTGGGTTTGATGCTAAATGCTTTTCATGTGGTAATTACTGTTAATAACCCCATTTTAGAGGTGATAGAGTGAGGTTTGGAGCAGACAGCAAGGTGATCCAATCCCCTGCCTGAACGGTGAGCAGGAAAAGGATCACGAGCTGTATAGCTTCCCAGATCAGCACCACGGACAGCGGACTTATTGGCAGGCGGAGCCCTGGGTTAAGATTCTGTGGGATGAAATCGCACAAGCAGAATATCAGAAATGTTTTTCAGTGGGTTATTTGTAACATACCCACCCCTCCTCCTAG
Organism: Enhydra lutris kenyoni; assembly: GCF_002288905.1. Lineage (NCBI taxonomy): Eukaryota > Metazoa > Chordata > Mammalia > Carnivora > Mustelidae > Enhydra > Enhydra lutris. The sequence goes on from NW_019154118.1 coordinate 17,565,383, forward strand.
AATGGGGTCTGGTAACCAGGGGACACTTTTTTGCTAAAGACCTCATAGTGTGTATGTGTTGGGTGGGTTGGGGGGACACCTTGAAATATAAAATCAGATGACAGAATCTGGGAAAGGGTCACGTTCTTTTGTGAAATAAAGCAGCAGTGAGAGAGTTGGGTTAGGGAGCAAGAAAGTATAGAGATAGTCAGAATGGAGGGGTTCCAAGTGGGGACAAGGAAGAGAGGAGGTTGGGGTAAAGAGAGAGAACTAAGAGAATGTTAGAAGAATTTTCAAAGGGGTGTGTGAAGTAAATCTTCATCTTTACTACCAAATGTTCAGGAAGTCCCACACCATTGATTATGTGCAGCTGGATTTATTTGAGAGCTCAAAAAGGAGGTGAAGGGGACAGTGAGGTCTGTGTTCCACATACGAACACCTGCAAATTAAAATGAACTGGTGGAGAGTTTTTTCTTGGCTGTGGTAGTGGAGAATTTCTAGGGTTTTGTCCCCTGTGCTTCAGCTTCATCTCTCTGATCAGCTCATTGTCCTTTGGAGGGTAGGCATAGTGCCTCCTCTGCCTCCCTCCCTCCTATGGATGGTGTATCAGTGTACATACATCACACACTCAGAATACACCGAAGAGTTGATTTGTTTCCTCTGGCTAAGACCCATTCAGAAAAGAAGCACGAATTTTTCTCTGTCTGCAGCAATCAGAGTTCTCAGGGTTTCCAGGTCACTTAAAATTTTAAATATTCCTTCCCCATGTCACCATAAATGTACCTCAGCTGGTTGGACCATGCAGCTAAATATCAGGATTAGAAAATACGGTTCCAGAATCCATGCTGCTAGGATCAATACAGGCATGTACTAAGAGCCAGAAATGACCTGCTTGTCCTAGGTCACAAGCAAAGTCCCAGCTTACCAGCAATGTGACCTAGCAAGGGCAAAACAGGATGCGGGGGGTGGTGGGGGAGTTTGAATGTTGGTCCCACCTCCCATTCCCCTGGGACAACTGCTCTTTTATCTTAATAGGGAGCAACTGTTGGAGAAGCATCTCTTTTACTCAGGCCAGGACGTGAGTTCCAGAACTTGGAGGTGATGTGGTAGTGATAGGATGTGTTTTCAGAGTCAAGTGTTGAAACTTAATTGTTGTCCTGCAGAAACTACTACGGGTAATGGCTGATGGTAGTTGAAAAATACATTGGCTATTTTGTTGGTAAAATGATTTTTGTGGTTTGCTAGTAACCTGGTCATGAACTGTGATAGACAACTTGCAAAATTATTGGCTTTAGAGTCTGACACACCTGAACTTGACTCTCGACTCCACGGTGTTCCTGCTTTGTCACCTTGGGCGTGTCGTGTTATCTCTCTGAAGCTCCATTTCCCCCTTTATAAATGGGGGGTATTGTTAGGTACTGACACTTACTGAATTAGTTAGCATCGATGAGTTTCCAACTGAAGTCTTCAAGACTTCAGGGAGAAGACTTCAACAGAAGTCACCAAATCTCAGTGGCCTAACACAGTGAGGTTTTATTTCTCACTCATGTCAGTAGTGGGGTTTGGTTCCCTGTAGTCATTTAGGGACCCCAAATCCTTTCATTTAGTGGATGTAATTCCCTAGAGTCTGGGAGCCTTCCATCGGATCCTGTGCATCAGGCAGACAGACACGAAGGAGGAGAGAGGGCACGGAGGATGGAACAGGAGGCATTTTTATGGGCCAGATTAGGAGGTGGTGTAAGTGATAACCCATCTACGTTGCATTGTCCCATGGCTGCCGCTAATATGAGGAAAGCTGAGGGATGACTAACTAGGAGCCCAAGAGGAAAGGGTTACCAATTTGGTGAACCACCAGCCAGTGTCTACCACTCCTACCTTGTAAGATTCTAATAAGGTGAGGATGTAATGAAAGAAAAAAAAATGCAGGTGGAATGCCTCAATCCCATCTAGCACATAGCAGGGCTTAATAAATGTTCGTCCTCATAACATTATTTACACAGGAAAGTGGATTTTGAATTCCAAACAAGCAACTTAGTGAGCATTTCCAAGTCTCCACGCATTTGTTCCATGCCGGCTGCCTTGTCTGTTTGTCCTTGGCGCCCCAGGAATTCTGATTACTAGGCCACCAGGGGTTAACCTACCCTGGCTTCCACTGCCTCCCGGCAGCTGGGTACCTTTCCAAGGGCCTTCAGCACTCTCTTTCGGTGCAGTAAATACATCTGGCATTCCCTATTCTGGAAATACAAGCAACTAGTCAATTGAAAAAGGCGTCTGCTGATGGGAGCATGACAAGCAATATCCATGACCGCTTGTAATCTCCTTCAGACATCCGCTCGCTCCCACCCAGCCCCGCGGAACACCGAGGGGCTCCTATTATCTCCGCAGCCTTCTGTCGCCAAAAATGCAGATGAACCCTGACCTGATATTCCACTCAACATGCCCTCTGAGCAAAGGTCCTTCTTCGAGTGTTTACCCTGCCAGAATAAGCCTATGAGTGGGCCACGGGGAGCAGCTTTCAGGAGCAGGCAGCTGCGACACGGAGGAAGAGAGCAGGGGTTTTGGGGGTTGGGGGATTAGAAATCTCAGATCTGCAATTCACGAGCTCCAGGGTCTCAGAAAAGTCACTTTGCTTCTCTTGCCTCAGTTTCCCCCTTTGTGTGATGAGGACGAGCACAATGCTTGTTTTATCTATGTCGCAGGAGGCGTTGGGGCTCCAAAGATGTATCTGAAAAGATATATCTATACCTGTATTCCTGATCAAAAATTACCTAATAGGAATACGGGAACATGTTCCCAGGCAGATAGGATCGGGACTCAGGGGTGAAAAGACAACTACCACATCTTGGGTTAAGAGGGTGTCCCTTACGATGTGTCCCCTTGGGGCAAGCAGTGGCAGGAATGCCTGTATGTCTAAATTCTCCTGCCACAAGTCAGCAACACTGGAACACGTGGGGGTGAAGACAAGAACGCATAGTGTCACGGTCTGATAGGGACCTGGGCTGCCTCCTCTTCCAGAACAGGTCCTGTGAGGGGAGAAATGGGAAGATCCCCCACCCAAGGTGAAGAGTACTCAGGGCCCACGTCACTGTTATGGCAATGAGCGTTCTGGACACCTGTGCCATGTTACATCATTTACAAGGCTTCTTCTAGCCTGGGTCCCATTCATCCTTCCAAGCCAGGCATTATGATCTTTGTGAGGCTGAGGCTCAGAGATGTTGGGTAATTCGTCCAAGGATCTATAACAAAATCTGTCCGATGCCGAGTTTCATTTCCTCCCACCACACCGCAGCTGTTCTGCCTCTCTGTTCCCAGACACGACCAAGAGGAAAGTTTTATCTCCTACAGACTAGACGTGGACAGATGTGTGCTCACTAATCCTTTTCGGATTAGAAAATGGGAACTCTTCTCTGGTTTTCTCTATCCCTAACAGTACCTGCTACATGATAAAGTGCTCCTGCATCGTTATAAGGCGGACGGCGGCAAGAGTGAACTGGCAGGGGGCAGAGAAAGCCTTAGGTGTTGACCAGAGGTTAGAAATGGATGGTTGACCACTGGCGTGCTAAAGGAGAAGTTATGAAAAGGCCAGACAAAAAGAGCCAAAATGGACATGGCTTTCTCACATGCTGTTCAATACTAAGAAAAACCCAACGTCCCTGGTCCCTCCTTTTTCCAAGGAGAGAGGACCCATATGGGCCATAAGAAATGAGGAGGGGTTCTCAGCAGAGGGGTCTCTCTGAGGGCCACAGGGCAGGATCAAAAGCTCTGCTCAAATAGACCGGAGGCAGCAGGGATGAGAAAGGAGGCTGTCCTGAATCATCTTTAAAAAGGGGCTGATCAGACTCTGGCCTGAGCCATGGTAGAAGATGAACCCAGAGGTCCTGTGTGGCAGCAAGTGGGAAACAGGACGGAAGTTTCACGTGGGGTAGGTAAAGCAGAGGCAGGGCAGTGAGTTGGGAGAGAAAGCCTGAGCCCTTCTCTCCTGCGATGGGAAAGAAGTTTGGCTCCGAGAATACAAGATGGGGGCAGAGGCGGGGGACCGTGAGGCCACTGGTGCATGTGGGTGGCAGCTGCAGAGCCAGCCTCCACATAGCGTCGGAGGGATCATGGAGTTCACAGCGTGAGGGCCTGGCCCATGTAGGGAAGAGGGTAGGAAGCCTTGACTAGTGAAAGGAGTAGAGAGTAGGTGGATGGCAGGATACATTCGCAGGCTGTGTGTGCGTGTGTGCGTGTGTGTGTGTGTGTGTGTGTGTGCATGAGAGAGAAAGAGAGACATGGGGAGACATCACCACTAAGCTCACTGTAAGACTGGGCCTGTCAGGGAACCCCAACCAAGTGGGGAGTGACCCATCCGCCAAGGAAGTGGAGTGGCCGCCACATGATTCTGCCAAGGGAGGGAACACATGGCAGGGCTCTTTGCTGTAGTTCTGCTGCTTCTCCTCTTCCCTTGGGCCCCCTCCGGGCTGGGGTGGGGTGGGAGGTGCTGCAGACAGTGGCTGGTGGGAATCACGGCCCCAGCCCATCCTCCCTGATGAATGTGACCCACCACTGAAACCCCATCAGCTACCAGGCAGGGGAGGTCAGGCCCAGCGGCTGCAGACAATGGCCTTATCGGCTGCTACTAGTGAGGGTATAAGCAAGGGATTGGATGGTATCATTCTAATTTACACGGGATTTTGTTTCTTTCCAGGTACTTAGCATGTGGATCTAGGTGATATCAAAGGCAGAGCATTATACAATAAGTAGGCTTAACCTCCATCTCACCCCCTCTCATCCTTCTGTCTCTTCATTGAGGCCACGAGGAGCTGCAGCTGGGGTTGCCATAGTGACCAATTAGGATTACTGAGATGTTCTTGCAGAGAAAAAAGGGAGTATCGATTTAGCTTTGACAGTGGGCCATCAGGGGACCAGGGGAGCCCAAGTGTGTTCCGCATTAATAGGGGCAGAATGTGGCATCCCTGAGGCCGACCTAGGATTGCTTTGCTTTGGGGCTGGACTTCCTACGTGGTGGAGACCAGTGGCAAGCCCCTACCTGCTCAGAGCTTTCTGTCTCCATGACAGTGCTGAGGGGTGTGTGAGGGTATCTAGGGCGAGGGGGGAGAGATGCCGTCCTCAATAGGATGCCGCTCAGAAAGAGTGGAATTGCCCAGCTCCGTCAGTGGGAGGCTCAGGGGCCTAAATAAGTTTGACCCAGCCATGAGCTTCCCATTGTTACTTAACCAGTATTTCCAGGTGCCCTGGTATACGGCCCTGCATAGGAGGGCATAACGTGGACCCGATACTCTATGAACTATGAATAGAGCAGGCACTTGGGATCGTTCATGTAAAATCAGCTCCCACTGACCATGACTCCTTTAAGAACTCTGAAACCAAGAGCACACATGGGACCAGGAAGCCATCTGAGTGGAGGGGGCTCAAGGCTGGCACCATGTGGTTGTGTGGCCGTGGACAAGCCACGAACGTAACAAAACCTCAGCTTGCCCCTCTGTAAGCCAAGGATAATCATCATCGACTATGTCTCCAAAAAAAGGAAGGTTGTAAAGATTGGAACGTGTGTTGGTGACATGTTCGGTGCGATGCACGTGTAGGAGGCTGGATTGAGAGGAAATTGGGGCAGAGAACGGGGGACAGGACGAGTCGGAGAGAGGGTGGAGGATGCAGGTTTGGAGACACGCGGGGAGGGATTCGGAGGCTTCTGGATCAAAGAAGGGAGAGGACAGAGTGCCCCTGGGTAGAGTGAGAGGAGAGAGGCAGGGAGAAGGGGCTGGGGAGGGCACGCTGGGAAGAGGCGGATGAGGCAGGAAGACGGTGTGCAGCGGGGAGGTGTGGAGGGGCCCCTGGCTTCACTAGGGGAGACATGTCTTCCTTGTCCTTAGCCCCGATTCAAGGAAATGGATTCTTCTAATATTCCTCGGAAGTAGAAAGGGGCTGAGGGGCGGCGCTGAGTGAGAGGAATTCAGCAACGGGGGTCTCACACCCAGGGATGTCCTGGGGCTGAGTAAAGTGTCTCTGGTTCTGTAGTTAACTCTGTCCTGGCTGGTGTGGGGACCACTGGTTGCCCCCCACCTTGGCCTTTGGCCTTAAGAAACCAGGGCTGAGCTAAACCAAGAGCCCTCAGGGGCTGTTCCAGACCACATCTTGCCTCTGCTTCCTACCTGTGCCCCACTGGGGGCCCCAGGGCTCATCATTAGAGCACAGCAGGAAAAGGACCCAGGAAAAACAGCCTCCCCTCATTCCCACCCCGTGCCTCTGCAGGATTTAATAACTGCCCTCCTTAAAGATCAGGAGACATGATTAATTCTGACTCAAGGATTATTAAAATGCCTCCACCAAGCATCTGGCATTAAAAGTTTTAAATCAATTAATCTGTTGTTTGGGGAAGAGTGTTCTCGTTAGCACAGCTGCGAGAGGCCATTCAAGTTGCTGTGGGGCTGGGAGGGGCTGCCCTAGAAGAAGGGCCCAGCCTCCCTGGGGACAGATGGGACACTCTATGGGCTCCTGGAACTTCGGGCTCCCGAGTCCATGGATCTCTCACTCCGTACCTAACTTCCAAGTGCTTCTCCCTCCCATCCCCACAGGATTGCCAGGTAAAATACAGGATGCCCAGTTGAATTTGAATCGCAGAAAATGAAATTGTTTTGATTTTTTAGTCTAAGTATGTGTCTCCTGCAATATTTGGGACACACTTACATTACAGCATTTTTTAAATCCACTGTTTATCTGAAATTCGAATTTCACCAAGCCTCATGTATTTTTCTTTGCTAACAGCTCTGGCAACCTTGCTCCCCTACCCTGTTTTAGTAGCCTGACATCAGAGCTGAGATGGGACTCCTGGGTTTGTGCCCTGGGCCTGCCGTCTACATGCCAAGTGACCTGGGGACCATTGCTTCCCCTTTCGAGGTCAAGCAAGGAATGAGCAACCTTGAACTCTGGGGCACTGAAGCATTTAGGGGACTCTCACACAGTGGTTTGCAAAAAATCTCCATTTAACTGTTGAAGCATTTGGAAAATTATACTGTCAGCCAAGAGCACAGGCCTGGCATTGTTTTTAGCTTCTAGCCCTATTGGGGTTATTTAACGAGGGGCTCCTTGGTGGCCCCAATGTGTCTGGTCCCAATTTGCATCCCTGCACCCAACCCAGGGTTACCAGTTGGCAGTCCCTTAATATAAATTGCTAAGGTGAATTCATGAGTGAACGAACCTTCCCCGTGTTCCCACCCAGCTCCCGAATCACTAGAGTTGTCATTTATATATCGCAAAGAGTTGACTGTACAGAAATGGCCAGGGTCAGAACCAGGCACTGGACCAGGTGCCAGGATCACTAAGCTCAAAACCCTGGATGCAAGTCCGGGTTTGCTAGTATTTTGTGCCTTAACTAAGTCCCCACCCCTCTCTGGGTTCTGGTTTCCTCATCTGTAGATCGAGGCTGTCGTGCATGGGGCTCCTTACAGCCCAGGCATTCTGAGACAGCTCCCATGTTGCTGAGTTCTGTTGAGAGCTGGGTCTCCTCTGAGTCCCAGCGCCTGCTAAGGCCATGCACGACAATGCCCCATTTCAGCAGTCCAGGTAACGCCTGGCTGCATGGCATCCCTTGATTTGTTTTGGGTTTCAATTGGGTCTCTGCAAAGGTGTATCAGGCTTTGGTTCTCTTGTCCCTAAGCAGGCGGGGAGAGGGAGGAGACCCCGCCCTCCTGGCTCTGCACCCCATCCAGGGCTCCTTTGACCCTTGGTCACAACTCAGATATTTCTTCTCAGCCTCTGCAGTCAGCTTAGATTTATCCTGCCTCGTGTCTCTCATGTAAAATGCATATCCTGACACTTTGCCAGGTTAAATGATTTAACAGCCGAGGCAGAAAGAATTAGGGGTCCAGGAGCAGGAGGCAATGCCTGCTTTTCAGATGAGATTGGAAAGAAGATGGAGATCGGTGGTGATGATAATCTCTTATTTTAATAATATAAAATAACTGTCCCACTGAATCAGAGTGAGCGATGAATTCTGTGGCCTGGGGTTAGAGACAGCCCAGCTGGGAGAAGAGAGCCAGGGGGATACGGGGATGTGTCTCTTCCTGTCGCTTCCTCTCTTTTGTCCTTTCTCTTCTGAAGAAGATTTGTGCCAGTTCCATCCTGTGACCACCTCGGTCTGGTGTCACTAAGAGTGTGGGAAGCCAGGGAGGTTGGAAGGGAGAGTGGTGGATTTGGGGAGGGTGTATGTGTGAATAAGAGGAAGGAAGGAAGGAAGGGAGGGAGGGAGGGAGGGAGGGAGGAAAGGAGGGAAGGGAGGGGGCAGGAAGGGAAGGAAGCTGAGCTCTGCATCCAGGCTTTGGGTGGATCAAGTTGAATGTTGAATCCTGGGTCTGAGTCCGGGTGCCTGGTAAAGCCGTGCACGGATGCTCCATCTTTGAAGTCCAGGGAGGCCTGACTGGTTGGTGTCCACTGGACCCTGTTCCTCGTTTGGGTTTCTGTTGTCTCTCTCCAAAGGGGAATCGGGAATAAATGAATGAATGAAAGAAAATAAATCTGGGGAAACTCATGACCACTTTTCCTTTGTGATTTTCAACAAGAGATGCTCTGATCTGTGTCTATGGAAAAGGAAAATAGGCTGCCCAGAGGCAGGGGTTAGAGGGGACGACCCCTGGGAGAAATGTGGATTGCTCACTGGGCACAAAGTCATAGGACGCGTGGTCCTGGCCCCAGTGAACCTAGAGAGAATGGCGCTCTTCAGTCAGTTCCTTAATTGGCCAACGCGTGTTGAACACCTGTCACGTGCTGGTCTTTCTGAGGTTGTCTGGGCCAGACCCTGGAGGTTCCAACAGGCGCCAGGGGGTGGGGGGCAAACTCTGTGGCACATGTTAGCTCAGCAGGGCTCCCCTTCCCAGCGGGCTGCTAATAGTCGAGGAGCTGCAGACCTGTCTTCTTCCCTGGGATTAATTCATTACTCTAGCCCTACTCAGATTCCGTCAGGTTCAAACGTCAGAATCGAATATGCAGCTAATGAGTCAAATGCTCTCTCTATCCCTCCCTGGCTGGGGCTCGCTCTTTCCCTCTCGTCTCTGCAGACAGCGGGGCCAGCGTCAGGGGGGTCGTACTGGGTAGACCAGGGGCTGTGACTGCCTGAGCCCATGAGGGACCTTCCTCCCCTTTCTTAGTGAGGGCAAGTCTGCTCTGGTTACTGTACTGGTTTATGGTGGAGAGCAAGCCCCCTCCCAAGGCGACTCCTGTGCCGAGCCTCCTCCGGGCACGTGAAGAAGGGCAGTACTGAGCTCAGGTAGAGGCCTTGTTCTGTGCCCTTGCCGGCTCTCCTCCTCATCAGTCACCAGCCATTTACGGTAACTCAGTATGTGCTGGGTCCGTGCTAGACACAAAGGACAGAAAACTGAACGGATTGAGTGGTTCCCTCCCTCCCTTCCTCCCTCCCTCCCTTCCCTTTCCTTCCTTCCTTCCATCCATCCTTCCTTCCTTCCTTCTTTCCTTCCTTCCTTCCTCTCTCTTTCTCCCTTTCTTTCCTTTCCTCCCCTCCTTCTTTCTTTCTTTTTTAAATAAATGTTTAGTGAGTATCTAAGGGGTCAGTGAGGTGTCGTCTTTAGGGTCGAAGGCTCTGGAGCCCGACTTCCTGGGTCTGATTCTGCCACCAACCTGTTGTGTAGATTTAGGCAAGTGAGTTGGGCTCTTTGCCTCTGTTTCCTCATCTGGAAAATGGGGGGAACCAAAATACCATCTTCAGGCAGTTGTTAGGGCATGGAGTGGGTCATAACAAGTATGGCTGGTAAATGCTGCAGCCGTGTAGCCGCTGTTCCTCTGTAGTAAGCACTCAGAGTCTCAGTGTGTACAGTAGACCGGATCCACTGAGTGGCTCCTTACTGTATACCAGACAACATGACTTCTAGCTCTGACTTATTCAGTCCTCGCAGGGACCCTTCTAGGGCAGGTCTGATGGTCATGGCCCCCATGTTATACAGGAAGACACCGAGACTCAGGTCTGCTCTTGCATAAGGCCACCCAGCTAGTAAATGTTGGAGCTGGAATTTGATCTCTGCTCTGTTAGACTCAGAGTCTGAGCTCTGGGTCATAATTTATGTCTTGGGGAGACAGACCATACAGAGAGTTCTGGAAGTGGCAGCATCTTGTAATGCAGGTCCAACTACAGCACCATGGGGTCTGCAGAGAGGAAAGCGGCTGCCTCTAGACGTCCCGGGCAGTCAAGGAGGGTCCCCAGTGGAGGTAGAGTTTGGGCTGGAGGTTGAGTAGGCACTCTGCAGGTGTAAGGGCTGGGCTAGGCAGGGGGCAGAGGGATGGGCAAAGAGTAGGGCACGTATATAATCTCCAGCCCCAAATGCTGGGTGCCAGGGATGAGGCTGGGAAGGCAGGCGACAACGGCAACGTGCAGGTCACTGTCAGCTGTGCCAAGGAAGTGGGTCTTATGTGAGGACAGTGGGAGTCAGTATGATGCTGGAGCTGGGAGCGGCACAGATGTGCGCTAGGGAAAGCTCTTTCTCTACCTGCACCTTGGAACACGGACCAGGGAGGAGAAGGCTTGAGGCAGGGACCGTGCTTAGTGTGTTCTTACAGTTGTCCACTTGCTGCTCAAGGTTGCCCACCCAAGGACCCTGGAGAGTGGAGCACAGAAGGAGAGGGCAAACAAGGCCATGGTGTCTGTTTCTGATCCATGGAAGGTGACAGCATGATGCGGCTGGGCAAGATGGTGTCCGTTCTGAAGGCTGCCTACAGGCTGATGAGTGGGAGACAGGGATGAATGATGGTGCCAAAGCCAAGCTTCCCTGGGAACAGAATGGGTTTTAACTGCTACTTGCTGATGGGTGAAGGGGAGGCTGGGTGAGAGGGTCATTTCAGGCTGAGACAGGAGGGTCTTGAGTGGGAGCCAGAGAAGATCTGCTGGCTCAGTACAGGGAGACCCAGGCTGGGGCAGGGCAGACACAGCATCCCAGTCAAAATGAGCCATGAGGAATACAACCAGGGTGTTAGAGTAGCAGCTCTGGCCCAGTGTGGGTGGGGTGGGTCATGAGGGACCCCAATTCAGAGATAAGACCCAGGAGCAGGGCCAGTCCTAATCCACTTGGAGAGAAATGGGAACATCTCTTAACCATTCAGGCAAGAAAAGGGGAAATGGCAAGAAGAGGCTGGGGCCTGGTGAGGGGGCGCTTCCCAGCTGTACCCACCAAGTCAATATTTTGCTAAATGTTCAATTTGCAATCAGAAACAAGCACTCTGCAAACATGTTTCTTTTTATAGTCCTTGGTATTTTCCTTTTGTGTTCCTTGAAAGGTTCTCCCCACCCCAGTCCCCCTGTGGGTGTGTTTGCAGACCTAAGAGGGGGAGATACGCTTCAGTGGCCAGATGGGGTAGCAGCCAGGACCTCGAAGTTAAGAAGAGCCAGAGCCGGAATCTGGAGCACGCGGAGAGATGGAAGCGGGAGGCATCGAGCCAGGCCAGGAAGGGACTCTGACCACTTCCATGGCAGCCGTTCCTTCACAGATGGGAGCAGAAAGCTCTGATGGGAATGGCCATGTTAGCCAAATACATGGAGACCTATGATGGCTTAGCAGGTCATCTTTTTTTTGGGAAACAATCATAACTGTTTATCCAAAACTGTTCTAAAAAGCTCTTTGATTCATTTTGACCTTGTATCATTGTCCTTCTTACATATGGCTTGCCTGCTGTACTGGACTGCAAGTTTCCTGAAGGCTGTGAACTCATGCCCGCTTGTGCCCCCTCCCCAGCACTCAGCACAGTACCTCCCCTGCGGTGGGTGACAGACTGAACACACCTGTGACTGTTCTCTACATGATGAGTTATAGCAGGGCTGGCTGGGTCCCTGGGCCAGGGGCCCTGTCCCCAGGAAGGCACCGGTTAAGAACTGTCCCAGACACAGAGTAGAACTGTGTTCCCAGTCAGGCTAGTGGAATGCGAATCCTGGGAGGGGGGCCCCTGCCCGGAGGCCCAGTCATCTCCCTGGGCCCTCCAGGTGAGCGCTGGAGGTGGGCCTGAACACCGGGACAAGGTAAGGCGCTTTGACAAACTCACACAAGACCTAAGAGACTCTTTTACGTCTGTCACTGGGGCCACTGCCACCACCTGCCACTTAACCCACCCCTTGGCCTCTCTCTGCTTCTGGTCTTAGTCAGCTGACTAACCAGCCCCCTTTATCTGTCTAGTCCAAAGCCTTCAGTGACTCTCGCTGGCCTCAGGGAGGAGTCCAAGTTCCAGAGTCCCATCCGCCTCCCTTCCCTGGAGCCACACAGCGTCCAGTTGGCTCCAGACTGGAGCTTGTGTGTAACTGCCCTGTCCCGTACAGTGTGCGTGCCAGTGCCCTGCCTGGACACCGTTCCATGGACCTCACTTCGTCTTCCAGACCCCCATATCTACCGGTGCTCCCCGACCCTGGGTGAAATCTTAACTCTCCCAGCAAGACTTCCCTGGCCCACATTCCATTTGAGTCTAGCACCTGCTGAGTGTGAACCAGGGGCTGGGTGCTCTGTGTGGGTCATCTCAGGCCCTCCTCCCCATAGCGTGTGACCCCAGCTCTGTTGCCAATCCCAAGGGTCAAGTCTCTTGCTCCGAATTCATAGCTCTAAGCTCAGTAAAGGTATCGAACCCAGCATTTTAAAATCCAAAGCATTCTTTTTAATCTTGTCATATACAAAGTAATATGTTGGTCTTTTCATCTGTTCTGCAAAGAATAAAGAGCCTCTTCTTCCCTCTGTGACGCTGAGGCCTAGGAGTACCATGTGAAAATGTGGGGTTTAGGGCTTATGATTTGGAGGCAACATGACATGGGGTAAGAATACTGACCCAGGACCCAGGGCACCTCTCGGCTCTGTTCCTGGGTGTATCACTCAGTCTTTTTGAGCTTATTGTTTCCTTAGTTGCAAGCAAAAGAGAACTCCCATCACCTGGGCTCTACTGAAAGGCAAAGTAAATAAAGTGACGCCACCATTCTGTAAACTGCAGAAATAAGATGGAGTTTATGATTGTTCCCATTTTTTTTTTAAAGATTTTATTTATTTGACAGAGAGAGATCACAAGCAGAAAGAGAGGGAGAGAGAGAGAGGAGGAAGCAGGCTCCCTGCCTAGCAGAGAGCCCGATGCGGGATTCGATCCCAGGACCCTGAGATCATGACCTGAGCTGAAGGCAGAGGCTTTTAACCCACTGAGCCACCCAGGCAGCCCCGATTGTTCCCATTTTTAATTGTTACTCTCCAAAGTTGAACTCTGTTCCGAACAGAATAGTAAGCGGGGGACAGAAGGTCCCCGAATAGTAAGGAACAGAAGACGGAAGTGGACATTGGGAAAACTCCCTGCACTCTCTCGGTACTAGCTGGGCTTAGCCAACTCCAGCAGTCAAACCCAGATACCTCTACTGGGGAGTCCTAGATAGGGACGGTGGACCGACTTCAAGGCATCTGTGAAACTTCTAATACCGGACAATTCGGGGAAGAAGACCCACAATTCATGAGATTCTCAGTGGTCCCCAGAAAGAAGAGGAAGTCGTGGCTTCGGGATCAGGCACAAGCCAGTACTTGGGAAGAGGGTCTTTGATTCAGAAGTGGAAGTTAGGGATGGGGAAGGACTGGGAGTTACTGGGAGTAGAGCCTCTAGCCCAGCTCATTTGGAGCCCACCTGGCAGGGTCCTGGATAAGTTGGCCAGGGAGGGTTCTCACCGGGAGGCGGTTTTATATCCACAAAGGAAGTCAGTTCTGTCCAGGGACAAGGGAGAGACTCTGGGAAGCAGCTGAGTCCCCTGTCCTGAGAAAGGCTCAAGCGTTGAATGAACCCAGCCCAGGTTTGGAGGAAGGGATTCTGGCATTAGGTGGGAGTTTGGGCTAAGAGGTCCCTGCGCTTCCTCACACCTTTCCATTGTTTGTTTCTCTGATGTGTTAAGCAGTGTCCGACAGACACGATCACTTAGCTGAGTACTTGTACTGTATCTACCTTGGGCCCCAAACTCCTCCTGTTGTGAATTCAGTGTTGAATTTCTTAGCTGGCTGTGTGTGTGATTGTTTCCCGGCTCTCTCGGAAGAGATCAATGTGGGAGAGAACAGAAGGCTTGGGCTGGGTCTCCGAGGCCATGTCTAAGGAGGAGAAAGTGGTCCTCATGGAGCTGCCAGAGCCCAGAGCAGTCTGTGTTCCGTGCAGCAGTGGATAGACTTGAATATTAGGTGTTTTGACAAAAATGGCTTCATTGTCAAACATGTCTGCAAAATCTGGATGAGACAAAGTGAAACAGTTTTTGTTTTTTTGCTTTGTTTGTTTTACTTCTTTGAACTGTATGACTTTCCAAGAAGGGAGCGTGATATGTGGCATCTCCCTAATTTTTTTTTTGAGCGCGGAACCTTCTTTTCCCCAAGGAGCAATTCTCGAGGCTGATGTTCCAAAGAATACACTAACATTGCCGGAGACAGCTTAGTGAGATGCCCTGTCTTTTCTACCTCCCGTCTGTCTCTCCTTTCATTTTCTGCAGCCAGGATTCTGTAGGGAGACATCTGGAGCCTTAAGAAGACCCTTCCTCAGCCCACTAGGATTTCTGCAAGTGGTATAGGTTTAGGCGTGTAATGAATTTAGATTTAATTTGCAAGTGAAAAAGCTTGCTTTCTTTTGTAGCTTACACCAAAGCTCAAACGTCTAAGCTTCCAGGGTTTAAGTCTAATTAACTGCATTTCACAGCTTATTTAAAGAAAAGAATGGAGGCATTAAAATTGTAAAATCTAATTTTTGAGTAAATCTTTCAGTGCAAAATTAATGTCGCAGTATTAGAGCCGCCTTGGCAATATATCTCTTGTCTTCAAATTTCAAAATGAGCTTTTGCAAACATGAAATTATTCATTAGACTGTCTGGTAAAGAGATAAATAAGTGTCTCTTCAAATCCTCAATCTCCTCTTCTCTATTTAGCCAAAGACGGAGTTATTTGGTTTCAGGGCAAGTGAGTTGATCAGATTTGTGAATTTCGACAGGTAAGGAGAGCAGCCAAGGGAGCAGGAGCTGTGTACGCGAGGAAGCTGGGTAGGGCTTAGTCCCTTCTTCGTCCCCCCTGGCCTGCTCTGAGGCATTGGCCCTGGGAGCAAGGACATGTCTAGGCAGCCACACTGAGGTGGGGCTGGGGGCGGGGGTCCGCCGGCCAGCTGCTCTGTCGGAAATGCCCAGGATCTCCAGTACCTCCAGGTGGGCCCATTGATTTTCACAACCAAGTGATCACCATCCTGTCTCTCCTATCACGAAACATCTTTAACTTCTGTCCCTTCTCCTGGACCCCATTTCAACGGTCCTAATTCAGGGGCTCATCCATCCACCTTTCCGCACTCCTCTGCCGCTGTCCCCTCACAGACTCCCATCCTGGTCTCCCTAGATGTGCCCTACATAGGCGGTGCTCTGAGTATCTGCTTGCATTCCTGCAAAACCCTAGGGCACCTTGCAATCACTCCCACGCCCCACTGGACCACAAGTTCCTCCAAGACAGAGAATGTATCCACTTCTCTTTTGATGCTCATTAAATGTTTGTTGGGGATGATGAAGATGACGAATGGGATATATCAGAATGAAAGGTTCAGGAACTCTGGGCTCATGTTTTCCAACCTTTTGTTTTGCCGGTAGCTGTTTCCTTTTATCCACTATACAAAGTTGGAGACACTCAAGGTGGGGAGCCCAGCATTGGGACAACTCAATACAGAAGGGGTCACTCTGAGAGTTTGTGTGGTGTAGAAGGAATACATCTGGGTGGGAATTTAGCTTTGTTTCCTACTTCCCAGGTGAATGTCTCCCGACCTGCAAAACAGAAATAAAAACGCCTAAATGCAGGACTTTTGTGAGGCCTAGAGCTAGTGCAGAGCTGGTGTATATGAACAATCTAATGCTGTTGCCTGGCCGAGAGTGGACATTTGGTGGAGAAGAGTAGAAATTGGTGACCACTGTTTTTATACATTGTGCAATGGAAGGATGAGGTTTAAGCAAGCTGATGTTTATGTGTCGATATTTGCTTAATTGCTAGGTCTTTCGTCCATTATATTTGTACCGAATTTCAGGAGGGATGCCGGGTGCTGGGGACACGGTGCTGACTTACGCAGTCACTCCGCTCTCCCTCTCCTACCCGTCATTGGAATCAAGATCTGCTTCCTGTTCTCCTTGCCAGCAGCCCAGCCCAAGCCACAGCTGTCTCTTGCCTGGTATATTCCCATAGCCTCCTAGTCTGCCTACCTCTGCCTCACCTCACTCTAGCCCATTTCCCACAGAACACACAAATATTTTATTTTATTAAAGATTTATTTATTTGAGAGAGAGAGAGAGAGAGAGCAGGGGGTGGGGAGAGGGAGAGAGACTCTGAAGCAGATTCACTGCTGAGCGCAGAGCCTGATGCAGGGCTCCGTCTTGTGACCCCGAGATCACAACCTGAGCTGAAACCAGGAGTCGGATGCTCAACCTACTGAGCCGTCCAGGTGCCCCCAGAGAAATGTGTTAAAACATGAAGTGACCACATGACTGTCCTGATTACAGCTTCAGTGGCTCCTGGTTGCCCACTGCACGTGGTCCGTGAGCTGCCATGTAGCTCAGAAGGCCTGGCAGGGTCCTGGCCACCCCTTCAGGCTCCTCTCTCCTGATGTCCCTACAACAAGGTCTGACTGTCCTGCCACTCAGAATAGCGCCCACAGCTTGGGGTCTGTCCTTCAAGCCTTCCCGAGTGGATTCCCACTGCCTGGAATGTTCCTCGCCTTTTCTTCTCTCACTACCTTGTCCTTGTGCTGGCCCCACATCTACTCATCCGCGCCTTAGGTTGGCGGGTTTCTCCCTGGGGGCCTTTGCCGACTCCCGGCGCAGGGGAGACGCTCCCCTCAGGAGAAAGACGCAGCTCCGCACCCCGCTATCAGCTCTGCCGGCATTTTACTGACCTTCTTTCCCCACACCCACCCCTTGGCGTTACATTCAAAAGAAGTAGAAGATGGATGTCCAAAAAGCATTGAAAAATAATTTTAATCTTTTATGAAGCTGTTTGAAAAATGCCAAAGGGACCTTCATTCCTAACATAGAGCAGAACTTTAAGCCCCCCTCCGCTCCATCTCTGTCTCTCCCGACCTCACACAGCGTGGCAGAGTCACAGTGCTCTCTCTCTCCCCTCCCTCTCAATATTCCCCCAGCCACTCGAGCACAGCCCTTGCTTGCTTTTCTCCCCTTCTCCCACTTTAACCTTTCTGGATTTCCACTCGCAAGTAACTCTCCTCACTTTCATGCTTGTGTTTCAGTTAACAAAGGACGAAGTACCAACATTCCCACAACCACTTACACCCACCACGGTTTAGAGAGTGGTTAGCATCTGTCCCGCACGCTTCCGCTTTCTGCCCTTTCTGACAGCGGGGCTGGTGGAGGAGGTCCCGGCTTGGTGGTCAGGCAGAGATCATACTGGAGAAGTGGTCTAGGGAAGGGTGGAGACTGTGGGGGACCAGAGCAAACCCCCTGAGAAAAGAGATTCTTCTCAAGAGCCGTGACTTCTGACTGCGCCGATCCCCTCGCTGTTCCTGGCACTTGGAAGGGGGACCAGCCCCACCACCGAAGGAAGAATGAACGAAAGGAAAGAACGTGCGCCCCTGTTACCAGAGCTCCTGAGTTTATCAGAAGAAGCCCGCCATCTGAGTTTTAATGAGAACTCTGAGTTTTAACTGTCGGATACTATTTCATGAAGTTGTAAAAATTCACTGTGGGCCAGGTGCCCGTGCTGGCAATCACTGACCCCTGACTTAAACTTGCTAGGTTCCTTGAATTCCCTCTCTGCCCTTTACCTGATTTCACTACTACAGACAGGCAAGGCCAGAGACTCCTTATTTTTAGAAGGCAGAGCCGGGGCGGGGGTGGGGGGGGGGGGGGGGGGGGGGGGGGGGGGGGGGGGGGGGGGGGAGGCTGACATTCTGCTCATGTTGCTCTGTACCTTTCAGCTCAAATGCCTCTGCTCCCGGGTGGGGTCAGAGCAGAGGAAAGTGGACCCCAGAGGGCCAAGGTGGGAGAGGAGGAAGCCAGGGCTGGGCTGAGGCTGTTGCTCCTGCGTCCGGTCAGTCTCAGCAGCGCCGCCTAGAGGCAGGCAGAAGAGCCATCTGGGGGCACATCCGCTCTCCAGGCAGAGGGGAGACCGAGTGTTTGCTGTTTGTTTTTTTCTGAGAAATCTTGGTCCGATGGGAACTTCTTTGAAGTAATCACTTCTCAGAGCCAATTAGTATCTAGCTGCTCTGTGTGGAATAGCCCAGAGGGGGTGGGGTGGGCTGACTGTCTTGCTGTGGCAAAGGTGGTGGGCGGCGGGTGGGGAGACGGAGCGTGGCTGTCCTGGAAGGCATGAGGCAGTGTACTGCCTTATTAGGGTGGCTCCGCTATGGTTCAGGTCACCCCCAGCCCTTGCCGTTTTTTTTTTTTTTTTTTTTTCCACCATGAGTGTGACCCCAGGGGAGCTTGATAGAAGGCTACTGGGCCTGGAAGCCTTGGGAGAAGGCATCAGAAGGCAGGGTAACTGGGGAGCATGACCCAAGCCCCAGTTCTGCTTCTTATCGGCTGTGATCTTAGCAAGTCACTCACCTGTCTCAGCCTCCATTTCCTTTTTGTTAAAATGGGGACATTGGGCTGCTGACCTGGCAGTCCTGTTGTGAGGATGAAGCAGGTGCCAAGGCCCTTTGGGAAGGCAACGGGAGGGCAGATTACTTAATCTTCTTAAGCTCCAATTTTCTCTCATCTCTAGAAGGGGTTGTGTCAAGTAGGAGGGCATGTAAAATGCTTGACATGGGGTGAGGACTAAAGAAATACAAGTCTCTGTTATTATTTTTTTAAGATTTATTTATTTTAGAAGGGGGAGGGGCCTAGGGAAAGGGAGGGAGAGAATCTCCAGCAGAGATTGTGCTGAGCACGAAGCCCAAGGTGGGGCTCAACCCCACGACCCTGAAGTCATGACCTGCAACAAAATCGAGAATCAGACACTCAGCCAGCTGAGCCACCTGGGTGCCCCAAAGTCTCTATTATCATTATCATCTGGCAGCACACATAGATAGGTACGTAGACTGTGGCCCCCAAACAGCAAGTTCCAAGTTCCCGTAACGACGGGAAATGCCACAGGGTACCACAGTGAGCTTTCCAGCTGGATGGGTGGTCTCGGGTGAGGATGTGCTGACAGGTGAAAGGAAGCAAGATGCTTGCAGGATAGGGTCCACCTGGCCTGGGCTTGGAGTGGAGAGAACAGGGGTCAAGAAGGAACCCAGAGCAGAGCAACCTGCTTAGAGAAGGATGGGGTCAATCAAGGCAGGGTCCAGGGGCACCTCAGAGATTATTTTTTTTGAGGATAAGACTCAGTGAGAGTGAAGTGGTTTGGAACTAGCCTCTCCAAAATGTGTCACTTAGGCAGGTGGCTTATTTTGAGCTGAAGACAATCAAGGCCCAAAAGACTCAGAAAGAGCTTTTTACTTCCTCCTTAACTGCCTCTAAGCATTTACATGGAAGCTGTGCTGCAGGAAGAGGGCCGTGAGCAGAGACAACAACAAAGACTCTGGGCCAGGTATGGGGAGCTGGGGTGCTGCAGGCCTGCTTGTGCAAAGTCCTGTCCTGTCCTGTTGTCTCTGCTCCAGTGAGGAGCTCTTGTTTACCAAACATTTGCTCTTTCCATCTTCCTATGAACCATCTTCCTCTGCCTTGAAGCCCATACCCTACCCCCTCCTGCTTTGCTTAAGATGGTGTATAAGCCTCAATGGCCTGACTGTCTTTGAAATTCTCCTGTCTATGTGAGGCTCCTGTATGTATGAAATTAAATTTGTATTTATTTATTTATATATTATGAAATTAAATTTGTTAATCTGTTTTATGTCAATTTAATTAATAGAGCAGCCGAAGGAACCTAGAAGGGTAGAGAAAAAAATTTTCCTCCCTGTAAGAAGAAGAAGCTTAGTGTCAGACAAGTGAGGGGCAGAGCTGGGTCCAAGCCCTGGACTCCAGACCCCTGGTCCAGGACTCTGTTCTTAGCCCCCACAGAGGGGATGCCATGAGGAAGTCCAGGGTCTGGTTCTCACAGCCACAAGTATATTGTGATTCTCTCTTTGCCTGGAGATCTCCTGCCTCCTCTGTGTACCCCACAAGGGAGGACTCAGCCCTGGACTCTCCCCTCCTCCATTCACTGTCCCAGCAGAGACCCTCCAGGGAGCCAGTGTGGTTGTGCCTTTACTGTGTTGACATTGGATTTGGCCCAGGGAAGATAGGTACCTTCTGGCCTAGAGTAGCCTGGAAGGAACACATAGGGTCATTTGAAACCTTCAAGCTGGTAGGCTTGGGCTTCTGAGAAGCAGGGTAAACAAACCTGGGCCCAGGAGGAAACTCATTCTTTCTTTTCCCTGCCTTTCAAACTCATCAAAGTCAAGTTCTCAAAGCCTTACTGTCTCACAAGTGCCTTCAAATGGGCCTCATTGTTTTATTTATTGTGCTTATCACAAGTACAGGCAGCCTGGAGATTTCTGGCCAGTCAAGACCTCTTTCAGGGAGTGTTGACATTTCTGGGGGATCTGAATGGTCCTTTGGGTCTTTCTTTCCCTGGGCAGGCCTGATTCAGAGAGGAGGTGCTAATGGGGATTTCCCAGGTGGGTCATTCCTGCCCCACTCTCCATGCCCAGCAGGCCACGCCACATGTCTCCAACCATGCTCCACTGTGCCCAGACAGTTAGGACTGTGTGTGGCTCAGGAACACGTCCCAGCAGCCAGCTCTCCCCCTGGACCCTCCTTAGCCCACTGGGTAGGGCTCAGCAACAGCACTGATGAGAGTCGCTGTAACCTTCTGATGACATAACATGCAATAAATATGAAATGAGTGCCTACTGTGTGTGTGTGTGCATGTGAGTGTGTCAAGGAGTGGGGGGATAGAGAGATAAAGGAGGGCTGCCCTGTGATTCTCATAGCCCACTGAGGGGAGAGGGAGACAAGCACCAGTCACCCACCACCTGGCTGGCTGGGCCAAGTGCCCTGTTCAGAGGCAGGGAGTACAGGTGAATTTGGTGGATGAACGGTGGGCAGTCTGGTGCTGCAGAAGAAAAGACATTGTCAGGAATGGGCTGGAGGAGATGGGGTTGGGCCAGACCATGGGAGTTTCAGCTTTGCTCTGGGGGCCCCGGGGCTCACCTGCCAGTTTTTGAGGAGCATCTTTAGGGTTGCTGTGTCCCGGGTGAGTGCACGGCTGGACACTGTGCCAGGGTCATATGCTTGGCAGTTCCTGAAGGGTTTGCTGACAGAGAAGTCTGGCCACGGGCTTTGCTGGACATCTGCCCCCCTCCCATTTTTCTGGATAACTGGTACACCGTAGAGAGAGACGCATCCTCGGAGCTTTCACCGGCTTCCTCTGGAGCGACTCAAAGTGGGTGCCCACGGGCCCTTCCAGGCGCCGTGGCGTGGCCGCAGATAGAGCCTGGGCTGGCTGTGGAATCTTGGCTGAACAGTCCCCCCGCCGCCCCGAGTCTGGGTATCGTCTTTGCAATGCGGTCGATGCTGCCTTTTTTGCCAACATGACATAATGTGTATAACAGTGCTCTGAAAGCTGTATTATCCAGATGCAAAGTATTATTTTTTTCCTTTCCTTTTACTATCTTCTCATCTATTCTTAACCTGCCCTGCATTTGGGCCAGGACCAAAGACCTGTCTCCTTCCATATCGTAATGGCTGTCTGTTGTGGAGGGCAGATCGGATCACCTCTGTGTTTTAGCGATTCCGGGAAGACTGGAGGCTGGAGAGGTAAAGAGGCATGGGCTTGGTCAGGCAGTAATGAGCAGAGCGGCTGTGTCTGGGCCAAGGAGAAGATGCTGGAAGTGGACAGGGACGTTTTTTATTGATGTCATTGAAATCTCCTACCCTCTCCTTCTCTTCCTTCAACTGCATAATGTCCCCAAACACCTTAGTACCCCTCTTCTCCTTTCGGATTCCTGTATTTCTCCATTCTGAATGATTCAGCTTGCACGTTCTCTCTCCCCGGAGCATTTCCGGATTTTCCTGGGCAAGTGGCTTCTCATCCTCCATGACACTTGTTGGCTTCTCTCTCCTTGATGCTTTTCCATGGTGCTCTGTATTGGAGTCATTTGTGGAGATTTCCTGTCCTTCCTGCTTGCTTTGGGCTCCTCCAGAGAAGGTACCCTATCTTCTGGACCTTTGTGTCCCCTTGTCAACATGCCTTGTGCTCAAGCCACCTCCATGAATCCCGGAGGGATTAGGAATCTTCTGCCTTCAGGACACATCGGTGAGACCCAGGGCTGGGCTGGACGCCAAGGCATGTCCTCCAGGAGCTCGCTCTCTAAGGCAGCTCCACACCTGCTCAGTTCTGTAAAACGTGTGTCCTGCTGAGTCCAAGGGCAGGGGACTGGCAAATCCATGTCTTTCCTGTCAGCCATTCCTGTACCCCTGCCCTGAGCCATGGGCTGCTCTGAGTTCCTTTGTGCCTGATCCATTCCGTTCCTGTTATAAGGCTGGAAATGAGACCTGCCTGGCTGTCAGGGGCTAGGGAGAGACAGGGTACAGCAGAGGATGGGGGGTAGATGTGGGGGCTGTTGAGGAGGAGACCAGGTGCCCTTACAGCTTGGAGTCTTCTCTCCTGTAAGGAGCCCCAAACTCCTGCCTGATCCAGAGAAGTGAAGGAGGAGTCCCCCCACCCTTCTTACTCCTGGCCCTTGTAACCCCCTGAGCTCCTTCTTTGTCCTGCTGAAATAATGGCTTGTCAGAGAGACACGATTATTACTAATTGCTAGATTGCTTTGCGCCTGTTGTTCCCAGACAGGCGAGGCGGGGCCTGTCTCCACAAGCGCGGGGGTGCCTCTGGGTGACCTCCTCCTGGAGAGGGAGAAGCCAGAGTAAGGAGAGTGAAGAAATGAGAAAGACAGGCTGTGGTCCTCATGTGTCTCCTGGTGTATAGCTGGTGGTCCTTGGAATCAGGACAATTCCAACAAATGCAGGCACCCCCGAAATCACTCACCCCCACCTCAAAATATCTCTCCGTGCAGGTGTTCTATCCTCGGTGATTCATGCGGGTAAGTGCAGGTCCTCAGTGAGCAGTAGACGCAGCCGGGAGCCCCAGATGGGCAGACCCCCCAGTCAAGCTATCGTGGTTGTGTGTACACGGATACCCATGTGTGTAGAGACGGGCAAACATCTAGAGATTTGGTGGTGATAATTAATTGTACCCCTCTTCCCACCAGTTTCTGAGTCAGGTGGAAAATAGACACAAAAGGTAGACAGTGACCAAAATTTTCCTGTATTTCATCCGTTTTTAAAGACACGTATTTCCACATTTCTGAAACTGGGGGCGGGTGTGCGTAACCAGCAACATATTAGCAATAGATAATGAAATACTAGCTTTATTGCCAGCAGAGTTGGTTTGAAGAAATGAGGCCCACAAGGGCTTCTTCCCCTTCTCTCCTGCATGGAGGCTGCTGAGTCCCCAGCCAAGAGCCCAGAGACCTGCAGGCCAGCCTGCTTCTGAGCAGAGGCTCCTTGGAGGACAGATGAGTATGTTCTGCACCAGCCTGGGCCATGCAGGCTCTGTGCCCCAGCCTTCTCCCTGTCTTTCAATTAAGTAAGGAGACAAATGGGTCAGGGAAGGGAGGCAGGTGAGGAACAGAACAGATTTTTTTCCCCACTCTTCCCTGGTGGGCAGAACTTCCCAGTGTATGAGTCAGAGCGGGAACACAAGAAGTGGTTTTCCCTCGAGGATGGATACCTTGGGGGGTACCAGTGAATGGGGTGAATGGGTGAAAACACACAAATACGTTTACACACAGACGATGTACATATTCAGTTGTGCATTACAGAAGCAGGCTCAGTCGGCTGAGGACATACTTGTGAATGATTCCTCATGTGACATTTTCATCATTGGACACGTGCACAGACACCCAACGAACACACACACTCACATGGGGACACACACACACTCAGGTCTTCCCACGTGGGCACGCGCCTCCTGGATGTTGGCCAGTGTTGTCCTGAGTCATTTGACAGTGGAAGACAGAGTACATGGGTCTGCTCAGAGGCCACTTCATGGAGTTCCTTAAGCCAGAGGGCTGCTGTGGGCTGAGCGCTGGTGGAGTGACTGGCATCCGGCCTGTCCCTATGGTCATTTCTTCCAGCTCACTGCAGGTCTGGGCGTCCTGGTGCCAGCTTTCAGCCTTCCAGAGGACTTTTGGACAGATTTGTCTATTCCCAGTAGTCCCATGTCCTGGGCAAAAGCCCTGTCACCACACCCTCTCCTTCCTGAGTCCCCCTTAAAGCCCGCCCTCTGCACGCTGCATGAGCAGGGCCCCTGGAAGGGCTGGATCCACCGGCTTCACCTCTGAGTTGTCAATGGAGGAAGCCAAGTCACCTCTAAAGGAAGCTCTGGTGCCACCGTTTAACTTGATCTCCTCAAACCCTAACTCTGTACAGATGCTCTCCCTAGTGACGCACACCCTAGGAGCTCTCCGTGCCTCCCTGGCATCGCTGGGCTGTGCTTGCCCACTTCTCAGTAGGCTGGAGGCACCCCGTGGACAGGGGCCATGCCTTCTGATTGAATTAGAGGTGTCTGGAGCCCATTTAGAACTGGCATCTAGAGATCTCCCCGTGCACCCTCCCCCATCTAACCGATGAGGTTTCTAAAGCCTGAAGAGAGGCAGTGACTTACCCAGAGTCAACGCACCTGACCAGGGTCAGAGACAAACTCCCAGCCTCCTATGTGTGTGTGGCTGTGCGGTTAGAAGCTGAACGGTGAGCTCTTTCTGTGTGTGGACTCTGTGTGTGTCTGTGTATATACCCGTGGTGCTAGGCACCTATGGCAGTGGCGTTAGTGTCCCTGGGTGTGTTTCCATCTGCGGGAAGCTATGGGGATATGCACGTGAATGCTTGTGTGTGTCGATGAGCT
The DNA here is from genome assembly GCF_002288905.1 of Enhydra lutris kenyoni. NCBI lineage: Eukaryota > Metazoa > Chordata > Mammalia > Carnivora > Mustelidae > Enhydra > Enhydra lutris. Next base: position 17,590,240 of record NW_019154118.1, read on the forward strand.
TCTGTATGCATTCACACACACCTAGTTATGAAACCTACCCCGGGTTCTGCATGTCTGTGTGTGTCTGAGTGTGTATACTCACTCGTGGGTAGCTACATGTGTAAAAGTCTCCTCTTGTTTGCCTGGGCAGGTATATACCAGCTGTGTGTATCCCTTTATGTGCACATCCATATTTGGGCATTTCTGGTCTGCACCTGACCTTGGTGTCTGTCCGTGTAAATGCTGTATGTGTTTGTGGTCGCGTGTGTGTACTTATGGATCACTCTGGCATTTCCCACCTGCAGGCAGCATGCTCACCTTTGTGCCTCAGGCAGCATGAGCCCTTCTGCTCAGTCCTCGTGGTCCCTGGGGGCAGCTCAGCTCCTGGTGCCATCTGCCTCCCTGGTCACTCGACCAGGAGCCTGCGTCTTTCCACTCAAGGAAATGTCGCTTGGACCCCCGTGCAGGCTCAAATTATGTAACCTTTAATGTTTCCTCTCCTGTGGGGACCATTCAATTTCCAGCCTCTCTGGGGTCCCATTTGTGTGATGTCAGGCTGAGAGTGAGACTGTGGCCTGGTAACAATTTTCCCAAAGCAGTGTGACTCCACACCCAGGAGGGTGACTCACTGGGTGGAACTTTCCATAGGCTTGGCTAACTGAGCCTTTCCCGTAGGACAGCCTCAACTTCAGTGTTATAGTGCAAGCCCCTGGAAGCTTTGAAGTCCAACCCTCCACGTTAGGGATGAAGACACTAATGCTCCAGGAGGAAAAGGGACTTGTTGTTGATTATACATTTACTCTTGGATTCCAGTCCAGTGCCCTTTCCCTCATTTGCATCAGCAAAAGCAAATAGGGGAAATGGATGGCTCGCAGCCCACCAAACATTCATGTTTCCCTTCAACAGTGTAGAGCTGTCAAGGGTTAGTCCCTTTGCAGACAGGGACCACATTCACATCACCCCTTGCACGAACATGGGTCATGTGACTGAATTCTGAACACTCAGTATGAACGGAAGTGATGGATATATTAATTCCAAACCTTATTCATAACAACCTCCCAGGCATGTATTCTCCTAGTCCTCACTTGCCGGCTGGAAATGAGAGCCCAGAGTGAGCATGGCGTAAGCACACACGGAAGGAGGCAAAGTTGTTACCAGTACCCTAAAGAAAAGACTCTGAAATCCCATCTCACTGACATTATCTCTAAATCACAGGACACCGTAGATTGGGGTCCCTTCTTTGGTCACTTGGAGCAGCCCAACCCTGGAGGGAAAGCCGGAATCACCATGGTGACTATTCCTGCAGCGTATGATAAAATTAATGGTTGTACTCATTACGGCACTTCTGGCTGTCCTTTCAGCAAATTTCACTCTTTGAAGGGATCACTGGCTTTTCTCATGATGCCCAAGAATCATCATTTAAGATTATGGATAGAATCAGCTCTCCGCACATACTTCAGCCCTTCAAGCCAATGCCTTTGCCCCTTAGAGGACTGACTGATGTGACATTTGGTGACCAGGAGCTTATGGTTGATTTTCTCTCCGCAAACCCTCTCTCAGCTCAGGAGACCCTGGCTCTTCCCAAATGGTCCCAACGAGATTTTTCTCTGTTTCAACCCCATGAGCCGCAGAGAGTAGATTCTGCTACTACAACCTGGGTCAGTGCTAATGATCTCAGTAAATGCTTCTGAGGATTTCCTCCAAACGAAGCCCTCTGAGTTGGCTGTTTATGCCATCCTTGGAATTTCAGCCCTGCTAGACGCAGTGGCAGGGGCAGAGCCTACAAAACAACATGGTAGTGGGCAAGGACCAGGGGTCAGAAGATCACTGAGCTCTGCTCACTTAGCAGAAGTCCTCAGCCAACAAGTATGCTGCAAGCACGCACAGAAGGCATGCCACACTCCTGCTCCAACACCTTCCATGACTCCCTATTGCTAAGTCTTTAGCTAGCAATAGTCCATAGTCCTTCCTCCTGGAATACCTTTCCCCTGTTCTTGGCTTATTAATTTCCTTTGCATTCTTCTAGACCTGGCTCTTTGTCACTTCCTCCATGAAGCCTCCTCTGACTTTCGGCCCAACCTCCAACTTAGTTAGTAACACCCTCCCACTTAGATCACATATGCCCTTTTAGAGTCATTTTACACGTGTTATGGTTAGCAGTTGTCTAGACTGAGACAAGATGCTTGAGGCCAGGGAGCAGGTCTTAGTTATCCTTGTACCCCAACATGCAGCCCAGCACTTGGCATTTAGCCCCTTTAGTGCCACAATGGGGTGAGGCCTGTTTGCTCACCTTGGTAGGGCAAAGGGTGCTACAATGGGGGCTCGGGCAAAGGTCTCTCCTGTTGCCTCTCTTCCATGGCTCTCTGTGGACCAGCTCTTTAGCATGGGAGATGACGGACGGATCGAGAACAGGACTGTTGTCCTTTTGTGAGCAGAGTCAGGCACCGCAGAGTGAGAGGAGACCAGAGGCCCGAGGTCCAGAAGCCCCAGAGAAGCAAGTGAGGAACATCAACTCCACGGCCGGGGACAAGAGCCGGCGCCAGTGGATGAAGTCTTGTATCTCATCAGCTCTACATTTGCTCATACTGCAACGGCTCTGCAATCAGAATGGCTCTCACCGTGGACGGCGTACCCTAGCGTATCTGGCAGCGCGCTTATCTTTCTTCACGATACATAACGGGACGGCACATTTTAGAATTGATGTCTTCGAGTCGATGGCCTAGGTTAACTTACCTATTCTCAGAGGTCGGGGCTGAGACACGGATGCTGAAGGAAGCCAACGCCCGAGTCCGATGGGAACTTCAGCAGGAGGCGGAGCCGGGGCTCTGGGGAGCAAGGGAGGCATCTGAGAGAGGAAACAGGAAGCAGGGCTATAGTTTGGCGTCTCACTGCGGCTGTGCTGCTTTTAGCAGAGGGGAGCTGGGCTTCCCTGTCACCGTGAGCACCCCTGGGTGGTAAAACTCCAGAAGGGCGATTTTCACCCTCCGCATCTCCCGTCCATCTCCCACACGCGAAGACTCTCCATCTCCCTTACAAATCTCTTTCCACAGGCCCGCTTTGGATGGGGAGATGGAGCAGGAGAGCGGATGGAGGAGGGAGGCAGGGCGAGGGGATAGGTAGATGATGGCTCTGGGCGAAGGTCGAGTACGAATCACTGGCTCTCAGCGGGCTGCAAAGTTCCGCTGGCTCCTGGGAGCCTTTCAAGAACAGGTTGCTGCTCCGTCTTTAACCCGGACTGATGAAGCCGCTGCTCCTCACCTAGGGCGGGGAATCAGCCGCTGAAAGTATTTCCTAAATATTTAATGCTCATCATGGAGGACAGACTTCAAAATGCAACTTGTATGGTGAATCCCTGACTTGGAGAAATAAAATAATTTACATATAAGTAGCCCTTCCAGTGTGCAAAGCACTTTCACAGTGTGTGGTTATGTTTGCTTCTCGGAAGGAGGCAGGCGCGTTGCTATGATTATGCTCCTTTCACGGAGGAGAATCGAGGGCAGGAGGTCAAGCAACCTCGGAAAGGAAGATGATGTTCAACCTGAGTGATGGAGGAGACACTACCCTTGGCCCCTTGGTCCCAGTAAAGCTAGGGGTGGGTGTTCGGTGAGGGAGAGGCGAGAGGGAGCCCAGAGTCAGTGGGGACAGGTAAGAGCGGAGCCGGGATGGGGTGGGCACAGAAGCTCGCAGGACTGACGTGCGGGCGTGGAGGCGGAGCCTGCCACAATAACTAGCTCAGTCACCGACGACGTACAAAACGTCCAAGTGGGGGCGCCTGGGTGGCTCAGTGGATTAAAGCCTCTGCCTTCGGCTCAGGTCATGATCCCAGGGTCCTGGGATCGAGCCCCGCATCGGGCTCTCTGCTCGGCAGGGAGCTTGCTTCCTCCTCTCTCTCTCTCTGCCTGCCTCTCTGCCTACTTGTGATCTCTCTCTGTCAAATAAAATAAAATAAAATAAAATCTTAAAAAAAAAAAAGTCTCTACTAGCCAGCTGAAGGAAGATTAGGGCTGATGTATAGACTTTAAAAACAAAACAAAACAAAACGTCCAAGTGGTTTTAGCAGATGGAAAGCCATCTTTGGAATCAGCTGAGGAGACCTGCTTCTTGGAGGGACTGGAGAGATGCGGCAGAGGGGAGTCAAGGTTTTCCCAGAGAATGTGTGTTGGTGAGCACACGGTGAAGTCAAGGCCGGAAGCCAAAAGGATTATCCCGGACGCTAAACAGCGAGGTTATGGCTTTTCCAGGGACTTGGCAGAGAGCAGGGAAGCCAGAAGGGGGCTGCAGAGGGTCTCAGAAGAGGAGAGGAGCCTCAGAAGCACGAGCAGGGCCTGGGTGAGAGCAGGGCCAGGGGAGGGAGACACAGCAGAGCTCTCCAGGGACCGGGAAGCTGGACCAGAGCAGCACATGGTTGGGCGTCCTTGGTACCTGGCAGCCTCTGTTCTTGTCAGGCCCTGGAGTCAGCTCTATGACCTCACGGCAGAGGATGAGAGAGCAAGGGGGGCGGGCAGCAGAACGGTTTCTGGGCTGGAGTGTGGTCTCCCTAAATGGGAAGCTGACAGCAGATGGGTGCCACGGAACCCACGAGACGGGTCATGCCCCTCTGTAGAGTGAATGGAGTGTTGGTCCAGGAAGTGACAGGCAAACTATGAGCTCCTTGTCAACCCGATAGACATGGCCCTCTTGGGGGGCAGCTCCCAGGCCAGGCTTGGGTCCCAAATAACTGGCAGCTGCAGCCGCACGTCCTTGTCCCCCCGCCTTCCTGTCTTGTCTTCTTTTTAACGAATTCTGAATCATAATGGAAATTTTCCTTGGATGTACCGTATGCCTGGCAATCAAATCACTACTAAATCAATTCTTTGCAATCAATGTTTTTCTAATGAATTTTGCATTTCTAATGGTAGGACCTGACACTACCTGTTTATTGTGTCTCCTGCCCTTGGCTCCCTCCCCTGCCTCCTTGTTGGAAACAAAAGGCAGAGGATGCTGTGGGAGCCAAGTGCCGGCCTGGTCACAGTTTGTCTTTCTCAGCCCCTCCTCGATCACTCCTCGCCCTTTTCCTCAGCAACCCTCACTGGGAAACTTAATGGGGTGTTTCCAGAGTAATCAGAATGATTTAAGTGCCCTGCTAACCAAGTTCGTCAGGAAAAACCTCAGCACCCAGCGGGGTTCACCCCTTCCGTCTATTCCACGCTAGACGAGGAGGGAAGGAGTGGACAAGGGATGTTGAGGAAATGGTGGGGATGTCGCCCCCCTTCCCCCAACTCGCACCCTCCTGAGCCCCCCACACCCTCCCAAAGCACACAAGTGGTGTTGGATTAGATGCAAAATCATTTTCCATGTCAGACTTCTGTGGGATTTCTGGGCCACAGAACGCACCCACTAATGAAGTAAACATTGCAGGGGAGGCAGGAGAACCCCTCCCAGACCAGGGCTGGTTCCCAAGGCCCTGATTCCTGAATGAATGCATGAGAGAATGAATGAATGAATGAATGAAGACACGGACGTGCAGGCCAGTGTTTCAGAGACGTGGCTTGGGCAGACTCTGCCCTAGAAACAGAGACCTACTGTGGTAGACACAGTACCACATCCTGCCCCCCACACCCCCACCCCCTGCCAAGTTCTAGTCCCTGCACCCTGTGGGCAGCAAATTGACCAGCTGACCTTGAGAAGGGGGAGTAAGCTGAAGTATCCAGACGGGCCCAGTGTAATCACAGAGGCCTCAGAGGTGGGAGCAGGAGGGAGAAGAGGTCCGCTTGGTGCCATGTGGAAAGCGCTCAGCCTGCCCTGGGGGCCCCGAGCCAAGGAGTGCAGGAGGCCCCTAGTAGCTGGAAAGGGCAAGATCCATGCTGGTCGTCCGCTTGTTCTCTAGACCCTGGCAGCCTGGCAGTCCTAGCCGATGGCACTTCTTTCAGACGTTTGACCTCCAGAACTGTAAGACAGTAAGTCTGTTTTGTTTCCAGCTACGAGGTGCGTAGAAACTCACCGGAGCAGTGATAGGAAACTAATGCAGAAATGCTTCTATGTGTCCCGAATCTGGCTGACATGACGGAGGGCTGCGTGAGGTACCTCATACTTGTTCTACTAGACCATGCAAAGTACTGTCTTTAATGAATATACGTGCAAGATACAGTCAGAGCCCTGAAAGGGGGGCCCGGCAGGTGTGGGGAGCCCCTGAGCAACTCCCCGGTGCATGTGTTCCTTTGTGGGCCTTCGAGGCGGCGAGGCCGGCCCTCTCCTCGGGGCCCGTCACTCGCTGCTGGGAGGTAGGGAAAGGGCCCTTCTCCCCTTTGGGTACTACCCCCCACCCAGCTCCCGCCTTCCGTGTGCACCTTGGGTTAAGAGCAAAGTCTCTGCAGGAGCCGGGCTGAGGCTCCGGCCCCTTGCTCCATCATCTGAGCCGCACATCTGCCTCTTTGCAGAGGGTGTCATCCCTCCCAGCGGATGCGCTGCCACCGTCACTGAGAAAACAGAAGTTACGGAAAGAGCTCTTCCACACACTTCTAGGGCTGCGACTGTCCCCACACGGGCATCTGCCCCCTCGGCCTTTCCCACATGCTACTGTGGAAGGCACCAGAATCCCTTTCCCTCTCCCCTCCAGCACACCTTACCTCTCTTAGATGTCACTGATTTTTAACTCTGTATGGGACTGTTCCCATTGGCTTGTTCACACGCTGTTCTCTGGTGTGGAGAAAATCTCTCGATCCCACCTGTCTTCCAAGCTCCTGTTCATATCTTCACTCTTACCGCAGCAAAGCTTCTCAGAACAGTTGCCCCCACCCAGGAAGGCACCAGCGCACAGCCACTGCTCTTGTGGAGGTCAGCAAGGACCCCCTTGTTGCTAGGTCCCGTGGCCACTGTTCAGCCTCCATTTGGTCTGACCTGTCAGCAGCCCTTGGATTCCGGTGGTCGTGCCCTCCCTTTGGGCTCCCACACATGACAGTGTCTTGGTTCTTCCCCTCCTCTCTCTCCAGGGATTCTTTCTAGACCCCTTTGCTTTCTCGTCTCTTCTCCGAGGTCCCCGCTGATGTTGGGCTTCCTGGGGGCCCAGGGAGCTCTCCTTGGTCCTTTCTTAATATACTGGTTGCCTTCGTGATCTTGAAATATTGGCTATATATTGATAACTCCAATGTTTGCTTTTTTCCTAAACTTGAGACCTATGTATACATAGCCTCAGTGAGCCTGCTCTGACCTGTTTCGAAGTACAAAGTCTCCCCCATGTTTACTTGAATTCTGGTGGACTTCTCAGATTCAACAAGCCCCAAACAGAATTCCTGAAATCCCCTCCCTCATATCCCACATCTGCTCTAACTATAGCCCCTCTCTATTTTAGCTGACGACAGCTCCAATATTCTAGGTGCTTGGAACAACACACCTGCCAGGAAATGATCCACTTTGGGCTCTACTTTATGAAAATATACGGAATCTGACCGCTTTGCACCCTGCCACTGCTCCCATCCTCATTGGAACCCTCTCCGTTCCACATCTGAGTCACTCCAGGAGCCTCTGGACAGGGTTCCCTGATGCCGCTCTAACCTGCTCTGCTCCCAATATAGAAATCAGAATGATCCTTCTTCAAAGCTAAGAACTATCATGGCACTCCCTTGCTCAAAACCTTGCAGTGACTCCCCATTACCATCAGAATTAAAGCCAAGAAGTCCCTACCCTGACCTCAGTCCAGGCCCCTTAATCTTATATTTTATGACTTTTCACTGTACCTTATGCTGATCTAGCAACGCTGACCTCTTTGCTGCTTCCAGAGTCCTGCCCTGGGGTCTTTGCTCTAGCTGTTCACTGGTCTAAAACCCTTCTTCTCCAGGGATCTGCTGGGCCACACTTCCCTCATTTCCTTCAAGTCTTTTTTTCAAACCTCCCCTCTCAACGAGAGTATACGGATGACTTACTTAAAATGGTAAAACCTCCCTGCCTCTATGTATTGATTTATTCTACTATATTGATTTATTTATTCAAAAAACCCCTCATGTCTGCTGTTTATGGTTTGCCTCTCTCCGCCAGCCTGAAGACCCTAAAAAAGGAGAATCATTGTCCGATTGTATGCCCAGCATCTGAGGTACGCCCAGCCTCTGAACCGTGTGCAGGCACATAGTAATCACTTTGTACTTGTTGAATGAATTTGCCAGGATGACTCTCTGAGTCTTCTACACAAGTCTTCCCTTTTTATTTTTCTTATATTTTTTTAAGATTTTACTTATTTATTTATTTATTATTTATTTATTTATTTATTTGTCAGAGAGAGCGAGAGAGCGAGAGAGCGCGCGCACAAGCAGGCAGAGCGGCAGGCAGGGGCGGAGAGAGAAGCAGGCTCCCTACTGAGCAAGGAGCCCAATGTGGGACTCGATCCCAGGACCCTGGGATCATGACCTGATCCGAAGGCAGAGACTTAACTAACTGACTGAGCCACCCAGGTGCCCCTATTTTTCTTATTTTTTTAATTAGTTAACCTATTTGCTTATTCGTTTGCCAGGGGTAAGAGTGACAGGAGACCGTGAGGCCTCACACATAGGGCTACTCTCAATATTTTTCTCCCCCTGGACTATCCTGGTCTCTGTATCAGCAGATACACCCAATTCACGTTCTCTGTCTCCAATCAGAACTCGATCGTCCCTTAGCTGAGTTTTACTACCTCAAAATTAGTGGGGCAACTGTGGTCATCAAATGGCTTGAAATCTTACAACCAGGCATCTGACGGCCTCCTGCACAAGATGGTCATCTTCTGTGCTTTGCTCACGGCTGAAGAGTCTATGGGACTCCAGTGCAAGGCTAGGTCCCTGGTGGGGATCTTCTTGTCGTTACCTGTTTGCACACGCTGGGAACTCCTCATAGGCAAGGATGCTGCCTTATCCCCTGCACCTAGCATAGGCCCACATACAGTTGGTTCACAATATGTGCTTATTTATTTTTTTTTTAATAAGTGCTTGCTATAGTGTGAACATATTCTTGGCTGCCTCCGTGGACCTGACTAGTGACCTGGTGGGTGAAGGTTGGAAACTTGCAGGACTTTTTGGCTTTCAGGGGGTCAAATCCATTAATCTCCTCTAGAGAGATTTCTTCCCGTCACGTGATGGGTTCCGGGGTGATCCCACTCAGCCCACCTCAGTCCCACGGTGTACCCAGAGACAGTCCTAAAAAAAAATAAGCAAGAGAGTGGAAGTGAGGCTCTGGCCTCCTTATTTTACAAGGCAGCTCCCAGGCCAGGCCCACCCCAGAGAAACTCCCTTTTGGTTAATTCAGAGTCAAATGATTAGTAATCTAATCTATGAGTGAGGCCCCACACCTGCCGGGTGGGGGTGGGGTGGATTGTGCAGGGTTTGTATGTCAGGCGGGGGACCCTTGGGAGCTGTTTTAGAAAATTTAGTTGGCCACACCGAGGCTCAAAGGACTTGTCTCAGGCCCCATAGCTACAAGCAACGGAGCTAGAACTAAACCCTGCCCGTAAGAGCCCATGGAAGCTGGGCTTCTGGAGGAACCAGTGTGGGTAGAAGTGTGAGATTCAGGAGTGTAGACCTGGAATCCTTTCCTCTTCCAGCTGGTAACTGCAAAGGATCCTTAAGCCCCCCAGACAGAGCACGGTAGACCCACGGAGACCTATTCTGGAGACTCAGAGAGGTGGTACATGTCTTCGGCCCCACGAAGTGATGACTGTAGAGGTTTGGATTATATGATCCTAAATTGTCAGGGCTTACAGGGCTCCCAGAGAGTCACGTTAGCCTGTCGTTTCCAGGGTTGTGTTCCATGGAATCCTACTTCCAAAATGTCAATGACCATTCTCTGAAAAAAGAAATCCGTTGCTGAAAAAGTTTGAACCTTGAGTTGAACCCAGTGAAAGATCCCACTTTGCTGCAGGACTGTGGGTGTTTTTTGGGAATCTGTAAGAGGAGGAAAATATATTTGGCCCCAGAACCTTCCTTGTTGTGCGTAAGAGGGTATTAACACGGCATGGATCAAGGTTTGGGAGAGGAGGCACGAGTCTAGTCTAGCTAGTTAGAAGAAGCACTTGGACTGGGTGATCTCGAAGGCTCTCTCTGAGCCCCAGAAGGGAGGTCAGTGGTTTGGGATGGCAATGGGGTTCTCTTGTGGCATGCTGTTTCCTACTGAGGTGAAGCAGGGGGCCAGGTCCCCAGGAGTGTGAATGGTACCCGTTTTTAAACATGGCCTGGAGGAGGGCTTGCAGCCCCAGGGAAGGGAGAAGCTTGTCACTGCTCTGTTAGTGAATGAAGGAAAGGGAGCTGGGCCTGTTGGAAGACACCTGCTCAGAGATTACCAGGAGATAAGCCGCTCTGTGGAGCACTAGAGAAACAGAAGCCCCAGATGACCCAGCCAACGGAAATGGCTCAGGGACTGCCTTTTCTTCTGTTTGTTTTATTTGTTTTGTCTTGTTTTCCTAATCACAGGCTTCTAGGTTTCAGGGGAGTAAGCAGGTGAGGACTGGGAGGCATCTGAGGCTCTGGGACTCAGCCCATGGCATTACTGGGGACCCGAGGAGGGAGGGGCTTGCAGGGGGCAGGGAGCCCGGGACTCAGTTCATCTGGGGGAGCAGGGGAGCAATTTCGCACCCTAGTGGGGGTGGGTGGTGGTTGTCTGTTCCTTCCCAGAAGAGCCCTGGGAAAGGGAAAAGAGAATCAATCTGAATATTCAATCCCACAAACAATGCTATAAAAATCACATCCATTTGCAGACAGAGGCTCGGGACTAATGTGTCTGAATGATGAGGTGCGCTCACAACATGAACCCCCCATCGATCTTCTCGCCCGGCCAGGAAGCTGTCATCCTTGGGTGGGGGGGATCAATTCCTAGCTTCTGGGGGGAGTTGGCCCTGACCTTCAGCAGTCTCTGTCTCCTTTCTTGCCCCCCACCTAGCTCACCGAACCCCCAGCTTCCAGTTCCCTTATCAGAGAGGAGACACTGCAGGATTTGGGGTAGGAACATACAGGCGGGCTACCGGCTATGGTATGAGGAGGGCAACTGGGGGCCACAGACCTGGGCAGAGGTCTCATTTCTCCTGCCTCCTGGCTCTGACTTAGGATGAGTCGCTCACCCCTCTTAAGGCTTCCTGCTCTGCAGACTGTAGGATCTGGCCTGCCTATCTCAGTGGGTTGCTTCAGAGCCCAAGACTTGGAAGTTTCCTGGCAAGCTGAGCTTGGACAGGAAGGGACATTCGTGGCCACCCCACACAGACCCTCATTTCGTAGATATGGGAATATAGGCTCAGAGAGTTCAAAGAACCTGGCTCAAGGTCACCTTGGGAGAAAGTGGTCAAGTCATTGTTGTGAATTCCAAGCCGAGGCCCAAAGCAGAGTGGGATCAGAGGCATTTCCAGCGGGATCTGGGCTGTAGCCCCTGCTCCCTGGGGGCTGGGTTAGCAACTCAGTCTTGCCTTCCACTGCTGCTTTGGCTCTGGGGCCCAGGCCAGGCTGAGGCTGCCTTTCTGTTCAAATAATGCTGGTGGCTGTCTGCGAGGCAGAGGCCCAAGGGGAAAGTGAGCCCTTTCCCCGGACCTCCTGAAATGTCACCCTTGGACCTGACTGTGAAGCCTCCGCTCCCAGGGGAGCTTGGTGGCTCCTGTAGTTAAATTTCATTTCTGTCCCCCCTCTGAGACCCCCCCCGGCTCCCCCAATCTGGGCAGCTGTCCTTTTCTGGTGTTCCAGTGTCTTGGGGGGAGCAAGACCTGAGCCTTCTTTGTGGGGCTCAGGTGCTCACCAGGAAAGCACTCCTCCCTCCCTGGGCCTGCCTTCTAGACTCTGCTAGAGTCTGTGTGTCCCAGCGGGAGAGGCAGGGGCCGTGGGGCTCTGCTGTGGGCCAAGGAGTGTTTGAAGCCTCTTTCTACCGAGTGTGAAATCACACTGATGCTCCATTTCTTGCCCTCTCTGTATAAAAGGAAAAAAACTACTCAGCTCCCCAAAAAGATAAGAGATGGGAGAGTCCTGGTGTCTCCAAGGGCCTTAGAGTTGAGGGGACCTCATGTGGAGTTGTGAGCAGGCTTTGGCCTGGCACAGAGGTCCCATCCGCAGCATCCAGCCTCGTGGACAGTCCCACCTCACAGGCCTCCCATTCCACGAAGTAACGGGTCTGGTTGGTAGAAGGGCTTGCGCCATTGAAAGAAGCCTTCTGGTAACTTCCACACTTGCATTCTGGTCTGTCTTGTGAATTCACAGCATAATCATAGCCACCATTCGCTGAGAGTTTACCTTGTGCCTCTCTCTGTTGGAAGATCTCTGCCTGTGTTAACTCGTGCCCACAAGCTGAGCACCATCATGTCTGTTGTATGAAGAGACTGGTACGAAGATGTCAAGAAACCTGCCCTGAGCCCGGCATCCGGCAAAGGGCCGAGCTGGGATTTAAACTCAGGCTAGTCTGGCTCCAGAGCCCACCTTTTTAACCCCCTACACCGCTGGGTGGTCTTGATTTCTCTCTCCTCCAAGAAACAGCCTGTCTCATGTTTGAAACCAGCTGTCATCTGTTTTGGTGAGACACTCCCAAGGTCATCTGGTCCTAGACTCCTCAGCATCCTAGTCACCCTCTTCTGCTCCTTTTAAAGTGAGCTAGTAAGAGTAGAGCCCAGGGGGTCCAGATGGGCTCCAGCAGACTAGACTTACAGAGAGGCCAGTATCCCTCTCGTCGGATTGTGCACCTTTATGATTTCTTTCTTTTCTTAGCAGCTGCCCATCATATTGAACTTGTGGTCAGCTCAGACCCCAAGATCTTTTTCTTGTGGGTCTCTGCCAAGCCAAGAGCTCTTTTATCTCATACTTGTCCAATTGATTCTTTGAACCTAAATGCAGGTCTTGACGCTTAACACTCCTAGATTTCATCGGTGTGGTTTTGGCTTGTGTTCTAGTCTTCTCAGATAGATTCTCTGTCATGCTTTTAACTTCTTCACATTTTGTCATACACGAATTAGGTAATCATCCTTTCTCAGATGTCATCCATGCCTTTGATGATGTCTTTGATGAGAAATGTTGAATGAGACAGAAGATGGGTCTGGGTGTCTTTTCTAGAACGAGAGCTCCTGTTCAGGAACCCATTATCTTGGAAGGGAGACGCCGTAGTATTTGATTTTGTAATGCCGTATCAATCCAACTTTGAATGTCTACTAGACTTCTGGTGAAGCAGAGCCACTGACAAAATGCAGATGTTCAAGTCAGAATCTGCTTTCCCAAAGCCCCCGTGGAGCTGGGGACATGGGCCGGAGGACAAATCACAGTAACTCATAGGTGGTCTGTCCGGGTGTATGGGGGTGAGACACCAGAAAGGGGCCACCTCACTGAACTTGGTCATACTTGAGTTAGGACTTAAAGAATAGATGGACATGGGACGCCTGGGAGGCTTAGTCAGTAAAGCATCTACTTTGGGCTCAGGTCATGATCTGAGGGCCCTGAGATCAAGTCCCACATTGGGTTCTCTGCTGGGCAGAGAATCTGCTCCTCCCTCTGCCTGCCACTCCCCCTGCTTGTGCACGGTCTCTCTCTCTCTCTCTGACAAATAAATAAATGAAATCTTTTAAAAAAAGAGAAGAAGGGATGAAGGTGTCAGGGTTGGCGTGCTGGGAGGGGCTGGGGGGGTGGGTCCCCAGGGTGGTGTTTTCGCCTCCATCATCTGGCTGCTTCCATGCCATCATCATCGTAGCTCACTCGCCCCTCCGCTCTGTGGCTCCTTCTCTGACTGCTTCCTCTCAGTTTAGCATGATGGCCCCCAATTCATCGGTAGCCAGGGGAGTGTGTGTGCGCAGGTGTGCATAGAGCTGGAGATGTGAGTGCAGGGAAGAGAAGACAGCAAGGAGGGCTGGCCGTTCCTCTTGGGACTGGAGACCAGGGGAAGTCAGACGCAGAGCATGTTGGACACAGGGCAGGGCAGTCTGGTCCCACTCTTCGGAGGAGTTTGCTGGGTGAGGTTGCTATACCCCAGAAGAAGGGAGATGATGGGGAAGCTGAGCTGGGCCCAGGGTGCAGGGGAGCCGCGGGGAGGCTGGATGTTTTCCTGCTCAGCCCAACTGAGATTTTATTCACGGCTTCATTATTTGATTTGAATGTTGTGAAGTCCCAGGTCCTCAGACACACTCTCGTCTTTGAATATACAGCAAGTTACTCCAGAAACAATGAAGATGATTTCTGAATGGCTCAGGCCCACGCTGCTTGGATGGCTTTTTGGCACGTGTGCCTGGGTTTCACGTGGGGCAGTCATTACTCCAGGCCCCCGCCGACCGTGTCTGGGCCAGGAAGGAAACGGGATGGCAACGCTTTGCACCAGTTTTGCCTCCTGGCCGCACGACCTCAGCTGGGTGGTAGAGCTCTGTAATTCATGCCAAAGGTTGCTCCTTGCAATTTCTCTTTTCCTTCCCCTTCCCCGGCCTCCCTCCCCCAGTGGGAGAGGAAAAGCAGCTATGCTTATAGAAAGATTGATTAGTTAAGCAAGTCAATTATATCTCTTGCCGAGAGCAACTGTATATTAAGTAATGCAGCAAAAATGATTGTCTGCACAGATCCATTTTGTCGAACAGCTGTTCCAGAGGCCCGGAAAGAGAAGACGAAGGTTAAAATCCCGTAATAGTCTTCACTCCCCATCTCACCCCACCCCATCATGCCTGGCCCTCCAGGGGCTCCATTTATTAGGAAATGGAATAAGGTTGGGTAATGAGCAGACTGGCGGCCTGCTCCATTTTGCGGGAAAACTCTCCCGCCATGCAGAGGGCCCTTGGGCCTCCATCAGCGCTGGCCCTGCTGCCCTCCCACCACGTGGGAGTTGGTGAAGCCGCTCGCAAGCTCGCCTCCCTCCACCCTGCCCAGCCCGGCGGCTCTGACACCGAGGAAGGAGTTCCAGAGGTAGACTCTGGAGATCTGGGTTCAAGTCCAATTATTAAATGTCTGATCTTGGCTAACTCTTTTAACCTTTTGGAGCTTCAATTTTCTCGTTAGGAAAATGCAATAACATTTAAATGAGATAATGGGTATGGATGAAATGTGGGGTCTGTAATTGTATAATGAAATCATTCATTAAGGCCAGGAGTTGTGCTAGACAAGGAGATGGAGAGGGGACCGTCTGCGAACCACTTGTAGTGGCTGGGTAGGGCCACCAGGGGGCTCGGCCAGACAGCGTAGGATCAGCCTCTTTCTCCTCAACCACCAAATGAATGGATAGGCAGTGTTTCTACCCGGTTATGCCCCTTCCTCTCCCCTGGGTTACATATACTGTTTTTTAGACATTCAGCCTGGAAGACAGTCCTTAGTGTTTATTTAATCTAGTATGCCTTGCACACGAAGTGTGATTTGCCTGAACCACCCTGACCATCCCCCCCACTGAAGGCCAGGGCATTGGCAGGAAACAGCCAGCCCCTTTGTCCCCCCACTAGACCCTCAGACGACAAGACTGATGGTGGGTGAGCAGCAGGAAGGCATTTGGGGACACTTGCTTTGTCCATTTCTGGAGTTGTTCACAAGAGGGTTGAGTCTTAGGCCAAAGGCCATCTCCTTCCTCCCTATTTTTGAGAGAGACTCAGCCAAATAGTAGGTTCATTTTTTTTTTTTTTCGGATTTTATTTATTTGAGAAAGAGAGCATGAACAGGGGTAGGGGGCAGAAGGAGAGGGAGAGGCAGGCTCCCCGCTGAGCAGGGAGCCCAATGTAGGGCTCGATCCCAGGACCTTGAGATCATGACCTGAGCTAAAGGCAGACACTTCACCGACTGAGCCACCCAGGCACCCCCACAACTTTCATTCTTGTCAGAGGACATCTTTTACCTATTTCCTCTGTTTCAAGAGGGTGAGCGGACTGCCGTATTCTCCTGACAGTTCTATCATTGTCTCTTCATTCCTTGTGCTGGAGGTTTTTGTCCTAAGTTAGGAAAGGAAATGCTTCAGCCTTATGGTTTACATGCCCCTCACTGTGAATGAGTCTCCTGTTTGGTGGGCACGTGTGTGGGAAGAGCCCATGGGGTCCCCTAGGCTAACCCTGTGTGGAGAAACTGAGGCCCCGAGTGGGGAGAACCTGCACAGCCGGGAGAACCCATCTCCTGAGTCCTGGTCACGCTTCTTCCATGGGGCATCCCTGCCTCCGTCAGAGAGTGGGTTTTGAAAAGGAAGAAGACAGAGCAAGCTGGGTGCAGACCCAGCTGGGCAGAGGGGGCACGTGCCTTCCCTGCTTCAGGGCACGGCAGTGTTTTAAGTGGAGTCCCGCTGGCCGCTGGTTTCCATGGCCAGCAGCCCTGCCTGCAGCTGGATGGGGCCCCCAATGTCCAGGGCCAGGGCTCCAATCCAGGTCAGACTCAGGTGGCTGGGGCTCTTCTCAGCCTTTAGGGCTCAGGGACTCCAGCTTTGCTGATTTCTGAGCCATTTCGCAGTTTCATTTTCCAACCCTCGGGCCACATGTGGGCAGTTAGCATAGAAATGGCCGTTTCCCCAGTCCGCTTGCCTCTCCCATGTCCATAAAGAGGGATCTGTAAGTGCAGGCACAGGGGGTAGGAGTGGTGGTGGGGGGCGGTGAGGCTGACCGTGACCCACATGGGCATCCGGCCTTGGAAACTGGGCCCTCAGCTGGCAGGGGCTCTGCCAAGCAACAGGCAAGGTGGGCACCACAGCTCTTTCAGGGACCCCGATGGCCTGGGCTGGGCACTGATTCTCACAGAGTGCCGGAACCAGAAGGGGCTTAGCAATTAGCAAGTCTGGCCCCTGTCTGAAGCTTGAACCTCATTGCCAGCTCTCCTGGCAAGCCCATCTCCAGTTTTCAACAGAAACACTTCGGTGCAGTCCAGTCTAGAGAGGAAGGAAAGCGTGATCCTGGCCTCTCTTTGTCTTTGTATCTTGCCCTGGAGTAGACTCAGGACTAGACGCTCGTTCCGGTTAGGACCTCATTGGGTCTGGCTATCAGGTTCAACCTCTGGGCCTGCCTTTCCATTCTCTTCATCCTAGACCAGGAGAAAAATACCTAATTAACCCAAATAGAGAGATTCTTTTCCTACTACCCAGGATCTTGTCCCTCCGGTCATCTCCTGAGTGCCTGCAAAGAAAACAGTCACATATCTTCTGAATCCACTTTTCCTGATGAGGGTGGGGATGCAGGTCACTAGAGAGAGAGGGATACGAGATGAAGAAGACAACCTTTCCTACCAAGAAGCAAGTGTCCACTGTGGCCCAGAGATCATGTGACCAGAGTGTCCGTGAAAAGGTGGATTCAGGAGCCCTTTCTCTAACAGATGACAGAATGAACCAAGGAGGGGAAGAGGCCTTCCCAGGGTCACACAGTGAATGTGTGGTTCTGCAGGAATGGCATCTGTCAGGGATATCTATGTTTGAGTGTGGGCACTGCCCCCAAATCACCTTGGAAGTAGGGGAAAAAGGGAACACAGCCATCCTTTTGCTGTCATTCGGTGAGATTCTCAGCTCCAGGAGTATAGCCTCTTGGGACTCACAGGAAGCCATCACCTACTATGGGACCCTAGGATGTTGGAAACATCCCCTCTTGCTTTCTAAAGCAGAAATACTTCCCATACCCATGTCCTGGTAGCCAAGAGTCCATCATTTGGATGTTACGCCTTTCATTTAATGTGTTTGTTCTTACAAAGCAATATAGAGGTGTGAATGAGTTTATCAGAGCCTTTTCTGAGTGCCTTTAGCCGGGGAATGAGTAGAGGGCACTCGGAATGGAGTGGATTAAGAGGGAGACCTGGAACAGCAGAAGAATAGGGGAGGGGAGACAGCAAGTGAAAAGGAAACATCCTCACCGTTACAATGTTCCCTAGGCCACTGGTCCAGAGCTGGATGTGGCAGTGGTGGGGTGGGGGGCTGAAGGTGGGAGGGAGCTGGGTGCATGGAATGAGGCTATGGTCCAGGAGCCTTTCCCCTTACAGCCTGACCTGAGCCACCGTAGCTGGAATTATTAGGGCAAATGTATTGGCCCCAGTGATTGATTAACCTTCCCATCTGTGTCCTTCCTGGAGATGCCACTTTGTCTACAAGACCCCCTCCCACTTTCACCATGTGATTGACTCCCTGGACAGTCCCTGCTCCCTGTATGCTGCTTCTGCAGATTTTGCCAGAGTAGGGGTGATGCCACAGCCAGACCCCGGGAGGAGTGAAGTTGCTGTTCTTTCTCATACTTCTCCTGCCTCTCATGCAGTTGTGTAACTATGAGGACCTGTGTGGGTTCAGTCTGGATTTCAAGGTGTGCATGTGTCCTCTGTATCTGAGGGAATGTCCCCAGATGGGTTGGGTGATGGAATGTCCTGCTACCCCCTCAACTCTGAGCAAAAGACAGCTTCCCTGGGTGTCCTCATGTGACTTTGTCATGAGCCTCAGCATCCCAGGTGGTCCTGCAGGGCATTTTCTCATCCTCTAACCCAGGTCTCCTGTGCTTCACTCACGGCCCTCCTGTCACGTTGCCTTGAGAAAGGGAAGGAGTCCAGGAATCCTGTAGCAGGAGGGAGAGGAACGCCTTTGAAAATACCGATCCTTCTCAGCTCTAGGGCTGTTGACCAGGAATTTTTTATTTGCCCTTGATTGTCTCATTGTATTTGGATAAAGATAATATAGCAGAGTAGAAGAGGGAGCTTGTACAACAACTGGTACCCAAGGAATGGTGAAGGTTTTCTGAGCCCATGCCACGTCCTGGTGAATTAATTTCCTGTATGCACATGTCCATCTCCTCCAGCAAGGGCTGGTAGCAGAGCTTCTGTGAGGTGGTGGTGGAGGCCTGGAGGGAGAGCTCCCAGGTGTGCTCATGATAGAGATGAGCTGCCAGGGGCCCATGGGAATAAATTCGCTGCCAGGGGTCCATGGGAATGCTTGGGGATGAGGTCACAGAATCTGATTTAACCTTTTCTCTATGATCAACCTGGGAGTAAGAGAAACAGAGAGAAGAGGAGGGGATTGCTGCAAACAGTGCTCCCCTCCCCCAACAGTATACTATCAGAGAGAGCTGATACTGGAGCAAGTTCAGTGGAGAGTGACCGGATGGGGTGGCAGGTAAGAGCTATGTCTCGTAAAGAATGGTTGAGGAACATGACAATGTCTAGTCTATAGACCAAAAGACCTACAAGGGCATTATAACCATCTCCCAAGGGCTGTTGTGAGCAAGAGGACACACTTGTTCTCCACATCCCTAAGAGTAGAAATAGGATGTGTGTAGAAGCCCCCGAAGATGGCCTTGGACCAATGCAAGGAAGAGTTTTCTCCAGCTGGAGCTGACCAAGGGGATGTTGGCTCCCTAGGAAGGTGGCAGGTTCCTGGTCATAGAGGAAGGCCATCAAACAAAGATCAGAAAGCTTCTTAACGTGGGTGGAGGAGAGACCTACATTTGGATTTCCTGGAGACCACTCCAACTTGAGTTGGAGAGTTGGAAAGATGATTTTGAAGGACTCCTCCCAATCCCAAGCTTCTCAATTGCAGGAAGACTAAGGTCACAGATTGTTTAGCTTCCAGACTGGGCTGGGACACAGGCCACCTGCTCCAGCACTGCTCCGTAGTATAGGGTGGGTAGCAGATTCCCAAAGGCTCCTGTATAGACACAGGGTGAGTCTCAGGGGAATGCATGTTTCTTGTGTGTGAGATAGAGCACTGGGGGTAGAATCATAATGGTTGAGAGATGTAACTGAGTGCGGTTCCCGCAGGAGATTGGAGAATTCCATCACAACTGCCTCCCCAACACACATTCTACTGAATTACTCCAGTACATTCACTTGCTGGGGTCTATGAAGCAAGTACATGTTCCTGTGAAGTTTAGAGACTATTTATAATGAAAAGATTAGCGAAGCCAGAGAGGCTTGATTTCTTATACGGACTCTGCCAAATCCTGGAAGGATGGCTTTGGACAAATTACTCATACTCTGAGTGGCTTTCATCTGGCAAATGGGACTAATAATTTCTGTCTCACAGAACTCTGCTGGAGGCTAAATTAGGTAATACTCAGGAGGCAGAGTGTTTAGACCTGATAGGATTCAATAAATAATAGTTACACCTTCCCTAGGATCTGGGCTTTCTCATCAGTCGGTGTGGCTCTCCCCTTCTAGGTGTCCTTTTCAGTGATATCCCTGATGCCTAGCGTGGTGTGTTCTACATACTAAATCCTTGGTGATGGTTGGAATGGCAGGTACCCACCTGATGTGAGATGCAGAGCCCTGGGAGCTTTTGCTGACCTATGGCCTATAGGAGATGGGCAGCAGGCCTGGAGAAGCTCAAGGTCATGGCCTTCCTTCTGCAGGTATGGTGCAAAAGACCACCCTGCAGTGATCAGTGTCAGGCGGGGGGGTCCAGATGCTGGGAGAGAGAAGGAAGTGGGAGCAGAGGGAGGCTCTCACTGAGGTGCCAAGTGGGCTGGTACAAAAACAAAACCCAATTGCAATGCACATCAGCCACCACCATTACTAGGCAGTGCCGAAGTCCCCATGGCACTTGTGGGCACACACCTGCAGACTGACGACATGGTTCCCTGCTCTAGACCCTCACTTCTGCCGACACCGCAGGTGGTAGGGTACTTAGCGGCAGCTCTCCAGAAATTAACTGGCTCATCATGGCACTATGTCCCCTGCTCTGCATTGGCAACTTTGGAAGGGGACGCGTGCTCCAAAACATGGCAGGGGGAGATGAGAGAAATAGAGGTGACCCAGAAAGTCACAGAGAGGATCTTTGGTAACTGTCTCTAGAGCCATTATTTCACTCCTATAATGGTGAATGATCTTGAGTGATCACCCTCAGGTGATCAGGACACATGCCCACATCTGCTCTCTTTGCCCTCAAGAAATTTTCCCATCCTTTCCTTGAGTGCCGTGTCAGAAGACAGAATAATGGTGAATAGTTTGGACAAGGCTGAACTCCTGAGGCTAATGTTTGCTCTGGAGATTTGCTCTAATTGCTCTGAAGATTTCGTAAGTGAGCAGGACACAACAACGAGTACAGTTTGGACCTGCAGAGCTGGGTAGAATTCCTTCTCAGAAAGGACAGCGCCTCGGAGTGGTATTCACGGCCCTCCCTTCAGCAATACTCTTGGTATGCTTTATCTTTTAGTATCCGCTACATACTGGCAGTTGAACAAATATTTTTTGATTACAAAAATGAGATAATGCATTTTTTTTGCATCTGCGGTGGGAAAGGCCCTTGCTAGGCACCGTGTTTTGCCTCATTTAGTCCTAACAATAGCTGAGAAGCAGATATCATTATCCCATTCTACAGATGAGGGAGTCAAGGCTTGAGACACCTCAAGGTCAAACGGTGTGGCTCCAAAGCCCATGCTTTTTCATCACAGCATCCTGCACCCTTACTCTGAAGCTGCAATTAGTTTGTGTCCTGTTATATATCTATTTTTTCCCAGATGTAATTTTTCACTTTTTCACTTAGCTTTTCTCATTTTGAGGGCTTGGCTCTGTAAATTCTGCATATGAGAATGTGATATTTTTTTCAAGTACTTTGGTAGCCACTGTCAGCAGGTCATGTGGTTGTAATCAGTAGGCTTTCAGTGACCTTTGAGAAATATTAGCATACCTTTACACTTGAACTGTACTTTAAATATATAAATTATTTAACTTCATTGGAATAGCCAGGTATCATCATTCAAGAAGAATAAGGAGAGACTAGGAAGGGTTTGGTAACAGTTTTACCAATTCCAGAATTATTATAAGTTATTGCTTTTCATAGCTCCAATCTTATCTAGAGCTTGAATAGAACAATGGTTTCTCCAGGGCTTGAGGATGGATGGTGCTCTGGGGGCATTAGGGGAGCTTATGACTGAGAGCCCAGCCCCTTGGCTGTAATAGTCTTTAGTGGTCACAAAGGGTACTATTTTCTTGCTTCTAGAGCTGTGCTTATCCAATGGTAGAGGCACTAGCCACATGTGGCCATTAAGGTCTTGAAATATGGCTAGGCTGAATTGGGTGTGCCCTAAGTATAAGATATACACTGGATTGCAAAGATGCAGTACAAAACATGTAAAAAAATCTTATTAATATTTTTGATGTTATGTGTAAAGATGATATTTTGGAAATATTGGATTTAATAAAACATTATCAATTTCACATGTTTCATTTTTTTTCTTTTTAAAGTTGGCTGCAAGAAAATTCAACTACATGTAAGGTTCACATTTATGGTTTGCTTTATATTTCTGTCGGGCAACATTGTTTTAGAGAATGCCTTAGTTTGTGGTCTTTGATCAATCTTCAAGTTCTTCTTTAATCTTCTAGGTTGCTCTCATATTAAAATCAAAAGTGAAACATAAATTTTTACGTAAGAGCCTAATTCTTCTAATTTTTATGAAGAAACATGGCAGTCTTTCCCCCATTTAGAAAGTCTCCCAGCTGCTTTACTGACTCCTCCTGCCCAGTACCCCTCTCCAAAAGAAAATAAGGTCTTTGACGTATACTTGCCATTTGTTGAAAATTCAGCTGGTGGTAATTTTATCTATTAACTAAAAGAAGTTACAGGAAAGACTGTAGCATCCTAGAGTGTGAAGGCCAGATTGGTCAAGAAGATAGATTGAAGCATGGTCATGTCCACCTCAAGGCTGATGGGGCTTAGATGAAGAGCGGATGAAAGTCAGGACAAGAGCCAACCAGACAATGTCTATTGTGGGATCTGAGGACCCCCCCATACATAATGCTCAGGGGCTTCTAACTCTGGCTGGAGTTCGCAGCGCTGCTGCCTTTTCATTGAACACAATTTAAGACTCTTCTTTCCTTTTTCCCACCTCCTTACTAATTCCTGTCCCCAGTACCTTATTTCTAGGCTGAAAGGACAAGAAACTTCTAAGGTAGGTCTTGATTCCCCATGAAAAAAGTCACCTCCTTTTCTCTTTTCAGAGAAGCCTTAGAGTAAGGGTCAGTATTGGCACTCCATCTTCTGAGTCACTGTGTGCTCCATCAGGCCTGGATCCTCTCTAGGCTGGTGAGAGGTCAGGGTCCCGTGAGTGGTCTCCTTTCTTTGGAGCTGTGGTTCTATGAGCCGGACTCTTGATCAGGGTGGGAATCCTGGTGGACCTTCAATATGCCATGAATGCAGTCCCCATGCTAGACTCTTTGTGGAGTCCAACTGCCCTTCATCCAAGTGTTGAGAAAATCTTCTCTAATGATTCCCCCTCACTCTGGCTATACACAGGTTATGCGTAGATTGTGTTGCAGGTAATATCTGTCATGCATAAGTTCTGTGTTTATGAAATAATATTTGTTTGTTTTTCAACTTTTTATTATTCAAACATGGGTGGAAGGAAGAGTATAATGAACCCCTGTGAACCATAATTCAGCCTCAACAATTACCAACATATAGCCATTAAAAAAAAAATCTATGTGCTCCACTTCTCCCTGCCCCCTGCCAGACATCATACTATTTCATATGTAAATGCTTCAATTATGTGTTTGTAAGAAATTAGGACTCTTTTCTTCTTTAAGCATAACCACAATACCATTTTACCATCTGAAAATTAGAACTTTATTTAAGGCTTTATTATTTTTAGTTTTTATGAAAGTAATACATTCTCACTGAAAATATTCAGACAATACAAAAAGGTATAAAGAAGAAAATAAAAATTAGTTATAAGCCAATACCCAGACATAATTACTGGTAGCTTTTTGGCATATAGAATTATACATGTTTAGTGTGTATTTTTTATGTAGGTTTATATATATAAAATCGTGCTTCAAATGATGTTTGCAATCTTGTTTTATTTTATTTTTTGCTTGGTAAGCATTTAAAAAAATCGAAGCCAAAAATGCATGCAGAGAAATGCACAAATTATAAGTGTGTAATAGCTCAATAAATTTTCACCGTCATGTAATCCACTACCTTCCAGATCAAGAAACCTGCATCCCAACACCTCTCTCATAGCTCTTTTTGTCTTTGACCCTACCGGACATAACCACCATTCTGACTTCCGTCACTAGAGAGGAGCGTTCATTACCTGCTTTTGAGTTTTATACAAATAGAATCATATGGCTTTTTTGATTTTTGTGTGTGACCTCTTTTGTTTGACGTTATATTTTCAAGATACATTTATGCTGTTGTATATGGCAATAGTTTATCTATTTTTTTTTTGCTCTGTAGTATTCCACTGTATGAAATATCACAATTTATTTATACATTTTGCTATTGATGTACACTCTCTCCCTCCCTAACCCAACGTATTGCTATTAGGAATATCTGTTAGTATACGTATGTATGCACTTCTATTAGGTATATCAAGAATAGACTTGTGGTTGTACAAATTACACTTGTACTGTCAGTCTGTGAGTGTTCCATTTGCTCCACATCCTTGACAATACTTTGTTATTATCAATATAATGGTAACTTATTGTGGTTTTAATTTACATTTCCATAATGACTAATGAAATGGAGTGACTTTTCATCTGCTTATTGGACACAGAGATATCTTCTTTTGTGAAATAGTTGTTCATCTTTTCCCCATTTTTCTACTTGATTTTCTGTGGTTTTTCTTATTGATTGTAGGAGTCTTTTATATATTCTAGATATTAATTTTTTTGGTTAAACATATCTTGCTAATATCTTATACCATGTGAGTTGCCTTTTCAATCTTTTAAGGTATTATTTGATAAATAGAAGTTAAAAAAATTTTTTTTTAGGTGCGCCTGTGGGTGGCTCAGTGGGTTAAAGCCTCTGCTTTTGGCTCAGGTCATGATCCCAGGGTGCTGGGATCGAGCCCCGCATTGGGCTTTCTGCTGCACGGGGAGCCTGCTTCCCCCTCTTTCTCTCTGCCTGCCTCTCTGCCTACTTGTGATCTCTGTCAAATAAATAAATAAAATCTTAAAAAAATTTTTTTTAAAGATTTTATTTATTTACTTGAGAGAGAGAGAGAGCACAAGCAGGGGCAAGGGGCAGAGGGAGAGGGACAAGCAGACTCCTTACTGACTGGTGACCCTGACATGGGGCTCGATCTGATCCAAGGACCTTGAGATCATGACCTGAGTCAAAGGTAGATGCTTAACATACTGAGCCACCCAGGTGCCTCAGAAGTTCTACATTTTAATGTAGTCTCATTATCAATATTTTCCTTTATGATTAGTACATTTTGTACCCTACTTAAGAAATATTTCAAAGCCATTGATATATTCCTCTATGTTCTAGAAGCTTTATTGTTTTATCTGTCACTTTTTTGTTTGCAATGCATCTAGAACTGACTTTTGTATATGGTATGAGATAGGGATCAAACTTTATTTCCCCATATAAATATCCAATTGATTGAGCTCTCAATTTTTTGGCTGTTTACGGTGGGAAGATATATTTGGTACCTGTTACTCCAAGTGGAGACTGAGTGAATTGTTTCTATATATTTTTAATTAGTTTAATATACTTCTAATTAGTTCAGCCTTATTAAGTGCATATTTCAAATCTTCTATGTCTCTTATATATTTCTGTGTGCTCATTTTATCAGTTACTGAGAAAAATGTAAGAGATTCTTTATTTCTCCTTGCTCCAAATTTTGCTTTTTACATTTTGAGGTCATGTTATGAGCTGCATACAAATTTAGAATTTTTATATCTTCCTGGTAGATTGATCCTATTGTCACTAGGAAATGTCTTTTCTTCATCTCTGGTAATTCTTCTTGCCTTTAAGTCTACTTTGTTTGGTATTAAGTATAGCCGTACTAGCTTTCTTTCTGTTAGTGTTTTCATAGTATATCTTTGTCTAGTCTTTTACTCCTCCTTTGGTCTTATATATAAGATACATCACTTATAAGCAACATATAGTTGTTTTCTTTTATCACGGTTGTTAAAAAGCAATACAAATATTTTCATATTCTGCATGGTTAAAGTTTTCTAAATCTTTCTAAGCAAAGAAAATTGACATGATATAATAATGGAAAATGTCTCTTTTCCCCAGACACATTTGCTTTTCATATTCTAAGGGTGATAAGCCTGGAGCTGCTTTTATCCTTAATAATGGAGTCATCTGCTCCCTTCAAAGGGTAAATAAAGTTATTTACCCCAGAGTCAAATACTTGGATTCTAGAGTAGAGACTTTTCCATTTCTCTTCCCTGAGAAAATTTGTTTGCATTAGAAAGATAAAGTTCTTCTCCTTCTCTCAGGAGTGGAGGAAGGCAGCTGTATGACTCTTCCTATATAAACACTCAGATTCACAATTTTGGGATTTCTCTCCTGTTGTGTCAGAACCCTCTTAGCATGTGCGGCCCTAACCATCTGGCTCTCATTACACCACCCTTAAGGGGAAGAATTGGGCATGGGGGACTAATGCAGTTATTGCGTTAAGTAATAATAGTCTGCCCCAATCCAGAAACCTTATATTTGTTTTCAGAATAATATAAGTAATAGGTATTAAAAACTTATCTGACAAATTAAAAACTTGTCTGACAGTTTTTGTTTTCAGTAGCATTTATTATATCTACCCTTATGTAATTACTGATATGTTTGGGCTTAAACACATCATGTTTTCTATTTGTATCTTTTCTTATTTGTAATTCTCCTTTCGTCCTCCTTTATTTTCTCCTTTTGAGTTAATTAAGTTTGTTTTATTGTTTCTGTTATTGTGTTTGTTGTGTACTCTTATAATTCTTTTAGTGGTTACTCCTGATAATACAACATGCATCTTTGATTTACTACAATAAATGGAAAAAGCATTATTTTTACCACTTTTATCATTTCTGTTAAGAAATTATCTATGTTTTATTGTTACTCATTTGAGTAACAATAGTGTGTGTGTGTGTGTGTGTGTGTGTGTGTGTGTGTGTTTCCTGGCTGCTTTAAATGCTTCTCTTGGTTTTGGGTTTTCAACAGTTTTGCTATGATACGCTTAGATACACATTTATCCTGCTTGAGGTTCTCTGAAAATCTGTGGCTTAATGTCTTTCTTCAGTTTTAGAAAATTCACAGTGACTATTCTTCAAATATTGTTAATGCCGCATTTTTTCTTGGACTCCAGTTTCACATATGTTAGATTGTTTCACCATGTCCCATATGTCTCCTACTCTTTTCTACATTCTCAGCTTTTAAAAATATCCTCTCATCAGATATTTGCAAATGACATATCAGATAAAGGGCTAGTGTCCAAAATCTATAAAGAACTTAGCAAACTCAACACCCAAAGAACAAATAATCCAATCAAGAAATGGGCAGAGGACATGAACAGACATTTCTGCAAAGAAGACATCCAGATGGC
The DNA here is from genome assembly GCF_002288905.1 of Enhydra lutris kenyoni. Taxonomy (NCBI): domain Eukaryota; kingdom Metazoa; phylum Chordata; class Mammalia; order Carnivora; family Mustelidae; genus Enhydra; species Enhydra lutris. The sequence goes on from NW_019154118.1 coordinate 17,617,328, forward strand.
CAACACACACATGAAAAAGTGCTCCACATCACTCGGCATCAGGGAAATACAAATCAAAACCACAATGAGATACCACCTCACACCAGTCAGAATGGCTAAAATTAACAAGTCAGGAAATGACAGATGCTGGCGAGGATGCGGAGAAAGGGGAACCCCCCTACACTGTTGGTGGGAATGCAAGCTGGTGCAACCACTCTGGAAAACAGCATGGAGGTTCCTCAAAATGTTGAAAATAGAACTACCCTATGACCCAGCAATTGCACTGCTGGGTATTTACCCTAAAGATACAAACGTAGTGATCCGAAGGGGCACGTGCACCCGAATGTTTATAGCAGCAATGTCTACAATAGCCAAACTATGGAAAGAACCTAGATGTCCATCAACAGACGAATGGATAAAGAAGGTGTGGTATATATACACAATGGAATACTATGCAGCCATCAAAAGAAATGAAATCTTGCCATGTGCGACGACGTGGATGGAACTAGAGGGTATCATGCTTAGCGAAATAAGTCAGTCGGAGAAAGACAACTATCATATGATCTCCCTGATATGAGGGAGAGGAGATGCAACATGGGGGGTTAAGGGGGTAGGAGAAGAGTAAATGAAACAAGATGGGATTGGGAGGGAGACAAACCATAAGTGACTCTTAATCTTACAAAACAAACTGAGGGTTGATGGGGGGAGGGGGTTTGGGAGGGGGGGTGGGATTATGGACATTGGGGAGGGTATGTGCTATGGTGAGTGCTGTGAAGTGTGTAAACCTGGCGATTCACAGACCTATACCCCTGGGGATAAAAATATATTATATGTTTATAAAAAATAAAATTTAAAAAAAATATCCTCTCATCATCGATCTGGTTATGGTCTTCTAATCTATCATTCCAACCTATTCTTTCATTTTTAGTTCCCACCTTTAGTTCCTGCCTTTAGTTCCAACCTCTTCCTCCTATTTTTAGATCTTGAATTTTATTTAGGTTCTTTTTAAAGATTTCAGAGTTTTTTGTTTTTGTTTTTTGCTGAAAAATTTTCCTTTTGATCTATTTCCTTGAAGACACTCATCATGGATACTTTAAAGTCTGTGTCTGAAAACAATATTTGGTTCAGATGTGAATCTGTCCCTATGATCTGCTCTTTTGGTTCTTATTCATTTCATTCTGTGTCCTAGAATGCCTACTCATTTTTTTTTTAATTGAATGCTGGACACTGTTATGGAAACTGTAGTCCCTAGATGATATCTTCTTCCAACTAAGATTTGCTTAGTCAATTAGAATAGGGAAAGATCATCTGTATTTGAAGCTGGGTTCCAATCTCAGTGAAGGTTGGTATATTCCCTACTCACTTTGGCTCTTTGGGGTTAGCCCTTCATGGATCCCAGATGAAATCCTGGAATGTTTACCAGGGCTTCTCTCCTTGGTGATCTTTCATTTTTATCTCCTTAGCACTGTAAGACTATAGTACTAAAACACCTATTTTTTAAAAGTATAATTTCCATTTATTCTCCACCTCCCCCTTCCCAATCCCCCAACCTCCGCAGCCCTGCCAAAGCACAGATTTTCTTCAGTCCTTAAAGGACCAGCTTTCTTACATGGGCTTTGGCAGGGGCCATAGGGCACTGCCCTTAGGTCTAAATTGGATGGGAGTGTTCTGGTCTTCCAGGCTTCCTGAGACTACGTTGCTGTGGATGGCACAATTCATACACAGTAATGTAGTTTCACATAGTCATGCAGTTTCACATACAATTTGGGAAGCATGTAGGTGTCAAAGAGTATTGCTTGGAAATGTCCCTGACAGCTGTGGTCTGTACTGTTTTGAGTGATGAACCTCATAATGGCCTTGTCCTTGGGCACACATAGGGTACTCTCAGTGCAGCTTATGGGCTGCATATGGCCGTGGCTTTTGGGCACCACCGTTGTTATTTCTCTTCGTGGTCCACGTCAGGATGAAGATTCTGTTAGGAAGGGGCTGTGACACACTCAGCCTCAGTCCCCCTCTGGCATCTTGGAAGTGAGGACCTGAGAGCTCAAAGCTCTTTTTAATTTCCCAGTCTCATAACCACCTTTTGGTTAGGCTTTTCAGCTCCTGGGCTGTTGCTTATAGATCACAAACGCCTTGTGGGAAATTGGCACTAAATGCTAGTCTCACTTCTTTGATCTTCCCTTCTTTCTAGGATCTCAACCTTCATATCCTGGATGCCTTGGTGGCTCTGAACTCCAATTTATGTCTCTTCAGCCTCATGAGACTGTCAAAAGCCCTGTTAGCTTCACGGTGTCTTAGCTACTACTTTATGCTTGTCTTCTTAGACTCTGCTTGTCTTCTCAGCCTCCAAGCTACTGCATATGAATCAGTGAATGCCTCAAGGGAAAGGCAATCATGAATATATGGTGCTTCGCAATTCATTTCCCTTCTTTTCGGGATTTTGGCACAGAAGTCCTGGCTGCCTTGGTAGCTCTCTGATGATTTTTAAAGAGTCATTTTTTTTTTTGTTTTTGTTTATAAAAGTTTTTAATAGGAGAAATTTGTCTGATACAAGCCAGTCTGACATAGGTAAGGACAGAAATCTTGTCACCTGCTTTTATGAAGGACTTTTGTGACTGCTACTTTGTGCTAGACTGGAGATTAAGTAGAAAAGGAATCAAATACATGTGAGGGAGAAGAGTTACAAAAGGATTAAGTTAGATGACATCCGAAAGACTCAGCGTTGCCACAGTCCATCTTGTTCTTCAGAGTAGTAATTAGATGTCGGTCATGTTGGGGGGTTGGAAGGAACCTGGAGGCTGTTTTCAGATATCTAAAGGACTCTGCTGTGGCCTTGGCAATGACTGGGGGCAGGAATGGGGAGTGGATCAGGGGACCGAGGGCCAAGGGTACAAACAGAAGCTGAGGAGATAGATTTTGGCTTGATTAAAAGGAATGATTTCTAACAAAGATTGTTTAGAAGGAGGATCACTAGGGACTAACACCTTCCCCAACCACGAATGGCCAATCTGGGACGGGGTTCTATAAACGGATTAAAATATTGGATGTGGGATGGGCTAGATGGCCTACTCTATGTTGCGTCTGATCACAGTAGGTGAGGAACTCAATAAATGTTGAATGAACACGTGATCTACAAAGTCCCAGCAAATGCTAAGATGCCATGATTTCCAAAATGAGGAAATCAGGATGGTGTGACACGAAATACATAGGACTAAAACACTGTTCCCAGAGCAATTCGGGAGGGGGATCAGGGAGAATGCCATAATTTCTCTTTCCCCCTTCCATAACCTCAAACTTCACCTAGACCTGTAGGTTTTGGTTCAACTTCCCATGCCAAGCCAGGCTCCGGCGTATAGCATCAGGATCTATGGGAGGTGTGGACGGATGGAACGGAAAGGAACACTTTCCGTGGCGGTGAGCACGCCTGCTTCATGCTCTCCTGTGGGCTGCAGGTAGAGGTTTTGCAGAGCTCGGCATCCTGCCCTCCGGAGACAGTCTCGGTCTGCCCTGGGAATGGTGCCAGCCAGGAGGTCATGTCCTGGCTGGGCTTCTCCTCCCTCCTTTCTGCAGCATTTTCTTAGCCTGAGCTGGGGCTGCGGCCCCTCCCTCGCTGCAGGCTGGACCAGGCTAATCAGTGCCCCTAGCTTGGGGAGCTCAAGTTGGGCACCCTCCCCCACCCCCATCCCCACGCAGGGCTGAGAGTACTGTTCCGACCAGCCGAGTCCTGCAAATGGTGCTACTAAATATTTCATTCAGGCTTAACAACTCAATCTGCCTGCCATTATCGCGAGGGCCCCCGCAGCCCCCAGCCCCTTTCTGATTAACAAAGTAGCCGGCCGGGAAGATCTGCAGAAGCCGTCATTGAAGGCTGCGTTAGCGGCTGCTGGGGCAGGCGGGAGGAGCACAGCACTAAGCAGGGAGCATCGATTGCGGCATTAGCTCACTTTTTACGTTCCCAGGCAGACAATGCAAGTAACTTCAATTATCTTCAAAGCAACTGAAGGGAAGGAAATTGGTCTTAGATGTGGTAAATAGACTCCACAAAGTCCGCTGAAGCATGCAAAGATGTGCACACCGGGGGAACCCGGAGGGCTAGCAGCCACGCCCACTCCATGTTTGTTCAGAATTTGGACAGCCATTGTAGGGGTTCCACTCCTCTGTCCCCCAGTGCCTGGAGGAACATGAAGTGGCTGGGCTCTCAAACGCCAAGGCAGCTGCTGGGAGGGGAGGGGGCGAGACAGCATTGAGCTTGGGATCAGAGAGACTTAGCTTTCAATGGTAGCTCTACCGATGTGTGTGACCTTGGTCAAGTGGCCTAACCTCTCTGAGCCTCCTTTTCCTCATTAGTGAAATGGGACTAATAAGATCTATCTTAGAAGGGTTTGATCCTGGCTTCAGGGCTCTGTCCTCTGCATGCTGGCCCTTCTTCTATGTCCTCAAACTATCCTGTGCTCCTCTTGGTTCCAGGGCTTATCACACTGCTGTGACGATTAGTTTTTGTGTCTGTCCTTCTTGTGGACTAGCAGTCGTTAACAATTTTTTAAGGAAAGGATCATGACCTCGTGAAGATGTTGGTGAAAGCCATGGGCCCTCTCCCTGTAGAAAATCATGTGAACATAATTTGCCTCTAATTTCCAGGAACTCCTGGAAGCCAGGCTAGAATCCCTATGCCAGTGTTTACACAGTGCCTGGCACATGCATCATAATAAGAATATGCCGTTGACTGCTTGAATCATTTTAGAGACGCTTTCCCACCCCTATAATTCTGGAATTCCATTCTATCCAAGAAATATTCATTTGGTGAACACTTCGTCTGTTGAAGGCCCTAGACTGGGTTTTGTGGAGAATTCAAGGATGTAAGTCCTGCCCACAGATGGGGAATCAGACATGAACACATATGCCAGTGACTCCAGGGGTACGATTCGGCCCATCTGAAAGCCTCCTCACCTATCCAGGCAGACAATATACATGCATCAGACAGCTCCAGGGAAGGACTTTGTTCCTTTCCCTCGCAACCCTGACCTTGGAGACCCACAAGATAGTCTGCTAGAGACAGATTGCTAGAGAAGAGGCAGTAGAGTGCATATAATAGAGACCTGGTGGCAGGTGGGGAAGGTGGTACAGTGAGAAGGCCATTAGGAGCCTGGTCTAGAAGCAATGTCACCGCTCCGTGCTGGGGCAGGAGCTAAGGACCTGGCAGCCAGCACCTGCTTGTTCCTGTCCGGTACCCCCGCTGGGTTAATCGATTCAGTAAGGACATCATTATGCAAAGGCAATTTGCATAACTCTGCCAAGCCTCTGATTGCAGGGCAGTTGAGGGCCTGTTGGGGAGAGCTGGCAAGAGAGCATCCCCTTTGTCCTTCTCAGACCACGAGGCGGGTGCGGTCCGAAATGCTGGGTCCCAGCTCCGGGAGAGCTGGATCCCCGGTTGAGTCAAAACGAGTGTACTGGGGCTTCCTGCAAGCTCCTTTCAGGGGAGTTAGCCCATTCTCACCCCACAGCCTGTTGCATTATCTTTGCTCTTAACAACTTCACTTTTAAATAAAACCCCTTGTGGACGTTTTTAAGGAGTTAAATAAGTGCCTGGGATGGCTCCTGTTGGGGCTGTTTGGATTTGAAAAGAAAATACCGAGATGTAAAGATATCAATATTTAATTGTCTCTTGAAGCCTGGGTTTTCAAGCAAGCGGCAGGGAGCCAAGAGTCTCCTCTGTGTGTGCGTGTGTGTGTGTGTGCGAGCGTGTGTGTGCACGCACAAGCATGCTTATGTACATATGTGCATGTGTATATATGAGGAGCGTGTGTGTGTTTGCATTTAATAGAGGATTCTCCAGCAGTGTTGTACATGTTCACTCTTCTATTCCATTTTACCTTTGCTCTCCACCACCCAAGAGATAATAAAGAACAGGGCATGAATTCTGTTTTAGTTCAATTTAATTCAACAAGCAAATGCAGAACACTTGTCTGGACCCTTCTCACCTTTAAAGCATTTGCTGTTCAGTAAGTGGGTAGGTCCTTTACCCAAATCGCCATGCTACCTATTAGACAGACTGGAATAAATTGCCTGAAGATAGGCGATCATTGGAACTGACCTGCAGGGTGGCTGCTCTGTCCTCGGAAGGTGGCTTACTGGAGGGGCTCACCCAGCCAGAGCCCATCTTTGTGTGCCTTGCATAGCTCTCAGAACATGACAGATGCTCAATAAATCTGTGTTGAATGGTTGTTGGATTCCTCAAGCATTCCCTCTAGCTCTGTGGTCATTTCTGCCCACACTGCCTCCCCCAAATGCTTGGCAGTTTCCAAGAAAAAGATAAATACAACACAGAGGAAGAAGAGAGACCCAGAGTAGTTAAGGGGGCCCTGAGAATTGCAGAAAGTTAGAGTGGGAGGGACTGAATCTAGATGTAGAGTCATTCTCCCTACTTCAGAGCACCAGCAGTAGGACTTGGATAAGACACTAGGAGAAGCTCCTGGTCTCCTGATGAGGGGAGTTGATGAGGGGCCCACCCTAGGACCCTTTCAGGAAAGGAAAGCTGTGGGGATTCTCAGAGGCAAGGTCAAGGTCAAGGTGACCTCTTTATTTCCTCCCATTGAGGGGTCATTTTCTCTAACATTCCCATCTTGGAAGGGCTGGAAAAGACATTGGTCAGGGCCCTCCAGGATTTTCATGTGGCATCAATGGGGAACAAAATGGCATGAAGAGTAGAAACAGAAAACCCACTAATTGGTTAACCATACATTCATTGAGCTGGGGCCCATATTAGTTTTTTGGTTTTTTGGTTTTTTTCTCCTGGAGGATTCCAGAAAACCCAGGGAGATGTCAGACAGGCCTGGGTTAGAAGAAGTTAGAACAAGGTACTATGTTGTACCTGAGTCTAGGTTCCAGATATGAGATAATATAAAATAAAATGCAATTGAGATCCTCCCCACCCTCCCCCTGGCTTCTTTTATGTTCTAGAAACTATGCAGAGTACATAGAGATAGGCTCTGGCTGGTTGAGCTCCTCCAGTAAGCCAGCTTCTGAAGACAAAGTAGCCACCCCGCAGGTCATCAATCTCCCAGCATACCCAGAGGAGAAGGAAGGAACTGGAGTTTCAGAAATGGCATAGGCGAGCAAGAGGCTACCATAGGATCTTGGATCCTCCAGCTATGAATATTGAGATTAGAAGGAAGGTAGGGAGAGGTGGCAAGATGGCTCCTCAGAGCCAACTCCAACCCAACTCCATGGAGCACCATAGACGATATGGGAAGAGCAAGCCCTACCCTTGTGCTCCAGATGGTTTCACTCATACAGAGCTGAACAGAGCTCTCTGGTGCTGGGCAACACGGAAGATTGGAAAAACTGTCAAGAAGCCATTCATACCATTCCACCTCTTCAGAGCAAGTCAACACCAAGGCATGTCATGTGGCTGACCACCAAGATTTTACAATGTTCCTCAATTGTGTTGATGCTTCATCTTCCAGGGACTCCTGCTTTAGTAAGGTCTCCCTTGTTGTGATACATAAAAGACACTGGGCCCATCTGCACAGGGATGAGGAGTTATGACTCAGTATCCTTATATCAGGGGTTCTCAATTCTTGATCTTTCTAGGTCACAGCCTTCTTGCAGAATCTGTTAAAAGCCATGAGTTGTCTTCCTCCTCAAAATGCATATACATACCCAGATAATTTGGTACTAAATTTTCAGAGCATTTATGGACCCCAGAGAACCATCAACAGATCCCATTAATAAGATACCTGCCTCAGAAGAACATCTCTGAGCTTTTAGGACAATCTAATAATGTTCTTGAATAGTATCTTGCAGTTTGCAGAGCACTTTTGCTATGAATTGTGTTAATCCTCACAGTGAGGTAGAATTATTATATTGTCCTTATTCTGCATATAAAGAAACAGAACTTCAAAGGGATTATGTCACTTTCCCATAGCTGGTGGAAGGTGAACTCAAAACTGGAGTAAGTCCTCCATCCTGTGCTCCCGCAAACATTCACCAGGCCATGGTGAGACTTGGGGGTCTAGCTCTGAGAAGGGCCAGAAACTCCCTGGGACAGGAGAGGAGACAAGGAAGGACACTGATCTTCAGGAGCCAAAACTATTTTCTCAGTTAAAGATTGCACCTGACATTCTTGAAGCATGTTTTTCACTCCTCATGACACCAGGGATGAACCCAGGAGGTGCAGGATTCTAGGACCTGAGGTGACTCATGAGTTCATTTATCCTGCTCTGCCTCCCAGACCCACAAATCCCTGTCGAAGACAATACCTCTCCCATCTCCATACCCTCTGCATCTGTGTGGTCACCTAAACTATGCCCCAATGACCTTTTAAGTTTCCTCTGGAGATTAACAGGAGCTCCCCTTGCCTGATGTCATAAACCTGTAGCCTGGCAGAAGGTAGGTAATGACATTAGAACAACTTTCTCTTTAATTCCCTTCTATAGATTTCCAAGGGAGTTTTAATAATACCATTTGTTCAATTAAATTCTAATGAATATGGATTAATTTTCTGCATTATAGCTATTGATCTTTGGCCATTGATCTGAGGAGGGAGTGTTACTGGTTATAAATCCGTCCATTCTGATTGGGGGCTCCCTGGGGGCAGAGATGGGGAGGCAGAAGTAGTAAAAGATGGAAAGCTAGAGGGGTAGGTTAGTTCCAGAAGAGTGAGACTGGGGAGGTGATTGTGGGGGGGCAGGGGTAGAGGGTTGAAGACCCTATGGATCACCTTGTGCTCTATCCCAGTAATCCCATTTACTCTCCTCCAGCCACACCCTGTGGTTTCCCATTTCTGGGCCTTTGCTTAGGTCATACTTCCTGCCTGTAATGCCTTCCTTCTTTCTCCCCTCCCAGCTCAAATTCTACCTACCCTTTCTATCTTTCCTTCCTTTTCTTCCTCCCTTCCTTCCTTCCTTCCTTAGATTTATTTTTATTTACATAATTTCTACACCCAAAGGGGGGGTCAAACTCATGACCTCAAGATCAAGAGTCACATGCTTCTTTGACTGAGCCAGCCAGGTACCCCCACCTACATTTTCAAACTCAAATTTAATGCCACATTTTTCAAGAAGCTTTTTCTGGTTCTCTCCCCACCTATTGCTAATTGGAATTTCTGTCTTTTATGTTACCACACTGCTTTATCTCTTAGGGCACCTAACACTTTGTGTTATGTACACCTCTTAATTTCTGGACTGTGAACTCCATGAAAGCAAGCACACCAACAAAACCCAGTCTTGTTTATTACCATGAGCCCAGAATCTAGCACGGTATCAACTCATTTAAATACTTGTTGAATGGATGAGAAGTTTGAGACCACAGAGTTTAGGTACGAGGCTTATTTAAAAGCTCTTCCTTCTGTTCTTGATGGTCCTTATATAAGGGAGCCCCATGCTCTACCTTTCTTTAATCCCATCCCACAATTCACTGTTTTGTAATAAAATGGAATGGATTAAGGTTAAGGTTGTTGCCTTAGTCCATTTGGGCTTATATAGAACACCATAGACAGAACAGCCTATAAACAACAGAAGTTTACTTCTCACAGATCTGCAGGCTGATAGTCCAAGATCAGGGTGCTTGCATGGTTGGGTTCTGGTGAGGGACCTCTTCTGGGTGGCACACTGCCGACTTCTCACTAGCCTCTTTCCTAAGGGTACTAATCCCATTCCTGAGGGCACACATAGGGTACTCTTAGTGCAGCATATGGGCTGCATATGGCCGTGGCTTTTGGGCACCACCTTTTTTTAAATTCCTCTTCCATCCCTGCAGTCTTCCTCCAGTAGCTTCAGCTGACTGACTGGGACAGGGAGCCAGGGGCACAGCAGAAACCCCAGTATCACGAAACAGAGTTTGGAAGGAAGGGATCAACCTGGAAACACCATCGCTGTGGTTCATTCACAAAGGCTACTCCGTTAGGTACTCAGCATCCGTACACTCCTTTCTACACAGATGAGAACTTCCTACACCCATAAAAAAATGTGTCCTTTCATCTAACAAGATGCAGACATCTTTTGTACAAAGAGAGACATTCTTGCCCTCTCCTCAAGATGAAGAGAAGCAAAATTTCCACAGTCACTGTCTCCATCTTTGGGACACATTCCTATTTCCCATCACCAGCTCGTGTGGGTTACTACTGTGCTCAGAGGGTTTCATCATCTTAGAATCTTCTTCCTCAGAGAGTAAATTGCAAAGTTAATCTCCCCATAATTTGTGTAATAAAGGAAGGAGGACAGAAAAGGAAATAATACACACACATACATAGAAAGAAGAAAACATGCAAAATTGCAATAGCCCTTGTTTGTGTAACTGGTCATAAAATACATATATATGTATGTATAAAATATATAAATATGCTATATTACACATATGTTATATATAATTATATATTATATATAAAATTAAATGTGTGGATATATGCATATGTATATATGAGTATAGGTATGTGTATATATACACATATGTGTATATAGATACAAATGTGTGTGTGTATATATAATAATATGTATATTATATATAAAATCTTCCTTTGTATACTATCTGTTCCATGTTTTTGAGTTTTCATTATCCTCATGCAGGATATCCTCTGGTTGGTGTTTTTTACCTGGTGGAGTGGTGGATTGACCCAAATCTTCATTCTTGAAGAGTCTGAATCCTTAGAGATTCTGTGTATTTTTTGATTGCTGTGATTCTCCATTAATATTTACAATTAGACACAAAAATAGTAAGGCATGCCCCAGAGAATCCCCTAGGCTCCAAACATTGTCTTCTCTGCAATTAAATTTCCTTGTGGTCTTAATCACCCTGGCTAGTGGAGTAATTCCCCCTTTCCTACCTGCTGCTTCAGTGGTACATGGACCCCAGAAAGCCAGGGCAAGTCTCAACTTGTAAGTTACTGGAACCGTTGGTGTTTATCCTGGTGGAAGAATTTTCTCCCTTGGAAACCAAGACCTCCAGATCAGCGGAGCTCCAAGTTGCAGTGGGAGGAACAAAAATTCTGTGAGGTGTTGGGTTTCCTAGTGAGAAGAACCACACCAGATTCTAGCCCTTGATTCTGAGATCTCTGGATCCCAGTTAAGGAAGAAACAGCATCATGTATTGTTCACCAAATCAAAGAATGTACTGCGTTCTGTAGGGCAGTCCCTGTTATTCCAGAAGGCTATCTCCCGGTGGGAATCACAGCCGAGACTCCCTTCCAGTGGCTCGTTCCACTGTTCTTTTGGGCCAGTTGTTTCTGGGAGATGAGGTATGTAACAAGAGGAATTCCACAGGCCTGAGCCCGCTGCCACACTTCTTTTGCTGAGAAATGAATTCCTTGATTAGAAGCAATGTTGTGAGCAACACCGCGATGGTGAATAAGGCGTTTTGTAAGCACATGGATGGTGGTGCTAGCAGAAGCATTATGAGCAAGGGCAGCAAATCCAAACCCAGAATTATGTGTCTGTTTCATTGAAGGACAGCTTCTGTCCCCGTTGTGTTGGAAGGGGTCCAACGGAATCCACCTGCCCCTGGTTTCCCTGCGAAATGGTGCCACACAGAAGGTTCAGTGTTGGTCTCTGCTTTTGGCATTTTAGGCACTCAGGAGGAGTGATAAGCAAGTCAACTTTCATGAGAGGAAGTGCGCAATGTCCATACCACGAGTAGGCTCTACCCATGCCACCAGGCCACTTTGTACCGAGGTCCACTGAGCAAGCACTAGCGGGGCTGGGGACGAGTCTGCTGTCCAAAGAGGGTGAGCATTCATATGGAACAGAGATATCCTCCTAGCTTCACTAGCTTCACAGCTGGCACAAGGACCACCCCAAATCAAAGGCCACTGCGTTGATGAGGAAAACCCTCTTCCAACCTCTGTTCTAAGACAGTGGGTATTGGTAAAACCAGGTTCAAGCTCAGCAGGTGGGGTCTATCCACCTGGTCCTCCTTGGGGAAGTATTTTTCCCCCAGGAGCTTTTTGTAGCACTGTCTGACTTTGTCTTTGGCACTTAGCTCTGGCTGCCTTGTGTTATCCTTTACTTGAAAATATATGCTTAAAGCCAAGTTTAAATTAGACCTTGAGGGTAGCAACCATCACTAGCGGCTCATTCTGTGGCTCCTACTCAGTAAATAGCAAGATGCAGGGGAAAGTTTGCTTCTTAAGAAAAGAAGCCCTAGGTTTGAGGCCTCTTCTTCTGCTTCTCTGTGTCACCCTAGACACGTCTTAGCACACTCCCTATGACCCTCATCTCCAAACAACATTTTACTGCTTTTTATTGCTTTCATGCTTTGCTTATGTAGACCCCCATCTTAATAAAAGAAGATGCCTTCTTTCTTACCTAAAGGGAGATCCAAATCTAATAAGTTAGAGTTCCTTTGAAAGTTGAGGCTGGTCACGATCTTGAAAAGACTCAAGACAAGTGATTAGTAAGGCCAACAAGTGTCCCTTAGTTGATGCCAACGTTGTAATTGATATTCATCATCTTTGTCTCTTAGCAACCATTCTAGATTTCCCTAGCATTCTGACTGGTCTTGCTAAGGACGCCCAACCTTTTACCCATGAGGCATCTAAGTCCTTAGTATCCCTTGCTGGGCCCAGGTTTCTAGAATTGCATATTAAATCTTATCTCAGAACATGAAAGCACCAAGTGACATACCTCTAAACACCCTGGGGACCAAGAGTACCCCTCTCTGCCCTTTCTGTGTAGCAGCAACTCTACCTCCTCCTGATGGCCAGGGTAGGTTTCCTTGCCATCAAACAAACCCTTTGCCTATTGGACACATAAGGAACTCCAAATAGCCAGATGATAGTCCCAGCTTTCAGTGGAACCCTTACTGTGACCCCTAACAGAAGTCTTTGGGAACCAGCACCTCTAACTTGACTGAGTATAATATTAGGGAGTTAAGAAGGACAAATTCTCTATGTGGGTCACTGGAAATGATGGCAAGGTGAGAGTATCCAATCCTACCCCTTGATTCCCATTTCTATAAATTTTGGCTGTTGGGCTATAACACTGTATGTAGGTCACTATTTCAACACATAAAATGTATCTTGGAGGCCAGTATCTCAGTCTACAGGGTACGACCCTTAGCTGGCACCCTAGCTGGAGGATTAAAGACAAGTCCACTCTTTGATTAGACTGGCTGTTTTGGGGTGATGCGGTACCTGGTTGACCAGTGTATCCCATGATTATGGTCATGTGCCTAGTGGTATACCTCCTTTGGCATAAAATAGGAGGTTTTATCCAAAACGTGTTGGATGGGACACCATGTTGATAGGGTAGCATCCTTTAAGCCCTCAGATGGGGGTAGGCAAGGAAAACAAATTCATATCAAGAGTACTAATTCTCGTAAGAACAAATGGATGTCTCCCTAAAGGATCAAGGGGTCTGATGCAATAGAGGTTCTCCTTGAGAAACTGGCCTATCAAGGGTTCAAGGTAGGTTTCTGTTGCTGGGATCTGAGGCAGGTATCAGGGGGAAGAGCTGAACCAGTCACAGTGGGAGGGAGCCTATGCTTTGGGGTCCATGTGTAGTTTCCATCTTTGTCACACTGTCACTCTGTTCATGGGATCACTGCATCAGCACTGGCTGGCTGAGGAGACGGGTTAGCTGGTTTCACAAGACAAACCTACCAGATTGTTGAGGTAGTGGGTGACCTCTGCTGAGCATGAGGAGATATAAAGATCTGGGTACTTGGTGCCCCCCTCTGTAGGTCTATTGATGTATCTCTTCACCAGGGTTCCTTGTCCCTGATCTTCCAATTATGTTCCCTACCAGGCTCCTCCCAACCAAGCCATTGGCTACCGAGGTTTTCTGTATGAATGTACAGCTCAGGTTTCTTTTCTTCTACCTATAGTAAATGATGAAGTATAATATTCCTTATCTGCCTACTGGGAATATTTACCAGTGAGAAAATTTCCTTTAGTCACTGTTGAGTAGGGTTTTAATGGAACTGCAATTCTTGGCTAGTACTAGCATATTGCACTTTTTACAAACTAACCTGAGGTCTTTTTTTTTTTTTCTTGGTTGGTCATAGGAACTCCTCTACTCCATGAGGTCATAAGTGTGAGTAGAGATATCAGGGAATAGATGTAGGGGGCATGGGAGTCTGGCTCACCCATTAGTGTAATTACATGTATCTTCTGAACCTGCTCTGCCTCAATCCAGAATGTGCCACTTGCATTGTGTGATGGGTTACTGTTACGGCCACTCCACCTTATAACTTGAGGATGGGGAATCTGATAGTAGCCACTCCAGAATGGCCAGCTCTGCTTACAGCTCTGATTTTATTTTTTTATTTTTATTTTTTAAATTTCATTTTATTTTTTCAGTGTTCCAAGATTCATTGTTTATGCACCACACCCAGTGCTCCATGCAATATGTGCCCTCCTTAATACCCACCACCAGGCTCTCCCAACCCCCAACCCCCTCCCCTCCAAAGCCCTCAGTTTGTTTCTCTGAGTCCACAGTCTCTCATGGTTTGTCTTCCCACTCTGATTTTCCCCAGCTCACTTCTCTCCGTCTTCCAATGTCCTCCATGTTACTCCTTATGCCCCACAAGTAAGTGAAACCATATGATAATCAACTCTCTCTGCTTGACTTATTTCACTCAGCATAATCTCCTCCAGTCCCGTCCATGTTGATACAAAAGTTGGATATTCATCCTTTCTGATGGAGGCATAATATTCCATTGTATATATGGACCATATCTTCTTTAAAATTTTTTTTTTAATAAACACATAATGTATTATTAGCCCCAGGGGTACAGGTCTGTGAATCACCAGGTTTACACACTTCACAGCACTCACCATAGCACATACCCTCCCCAATGTCCATAACCCCACCACCCTCTCCCAACCCTCCTCCCTCCAGCAACCCTCAGTTTGTTTTGTGAGATTAAGAGTCTCTTATGGACCATATCTTCTTTATCCATTCGTCTGTTGAAGGTAATCTTGGCTCCTTCCACAGTTTGGTGACAATGGTCGTTTACAGTTCTGATTTAATACGGTTCAGTCTCTACAAGGGCCTAGTAGTTTGTCAGTTGTCTCTCCAGTTGGTGCTTGTAAAAGATTCCACAAAACACCCTTATCCACCATGGATCTCTCTCTCTGCCTCTGGTTCATATGGTCTGATTGGCCTGACAACTTGTACCTGCAGGATATGATGCAGAGGATGTTCTTGTTGGAAGTCTCCAGTCACCTGATAATGGACCAAACCACTATCCTCAAGTGCAGTTATGTACCCAATGCATGCCTCTCTCTTAGTGGTAGGAGGTGTGAGATACAAGAACTTAGTTTAGAGAAAATGTCTCAACCTGTCCCAGACCACCAGAATCCTAAAAACTCCGTTATATGGCAGGATCCTGAATCTTCATGGAATTTCTTATTTGTTGCACTCATTTTTCTTACTAGGCCATCTATAGTGTGGTTTATAAACTGTTTGTTATTGTTCTGCAATTACATAGATGCCAAGATTGAGAGATAAGACTTTAGGAAATTTTATAGCAAGTTGACATTGCTATGACCTCTAAGTTCATGATTAGTGGATTCATCTTACTCAACCAGGTTAGTCAGTATGGATATTATTGAACTCACACAAGCATGTCTTATGTGATAGTTAAAGGCTAGTTTGTCAGATATAATCCCTGTGTGTAAAACCATGGATGTATTCCTTTTATTAAAAGGTAATCCAAATTTAAATGTAATTTTACAGGATAAACAAAGAACTGAAGAATGATTTTGAAAATACAGCATCACTTGCTTCATTTTGAGGAAAATTAAATACGCTAAGCTTGTTTGAAATGATTTTAAAATCTCTTCTTGGATTCCTGGCTACATCCCTCTATACAACTGGTTTCTCTACTGTGTGTTATATAATTAAATAAGTCATAGAAGTGGTTTAGATATACTCATTTCTTGCAAGCAGTTATCATAAATAAAAAATAAATAAATATATTTATTATAAAAAATAAAAAAAATTATAAAAAATAAAAAAGTGTGTTTTCATAAATCCAACCCAATTTATGTAATTTTACAAGCAAGAAACAAGCATGTTTAAAGATATTTAATGTAGGGGAATCAATATATCATCATAACCTCTGCTTAGTAATAAATGAAAAATAATAAAACATTTTGGGTGTGATAGTGATTTTATATTAATAATCTAAAGTATACTTTCAGTGAACATGTGTATAGTTTTTGTTATCCTTGTCCCTATGTTGTATATTTTTCTGATTATATTTATCAAAATATAATTTTATATCTATTGAATCAAATAATTTAAAAATTGTTTTGTATGTTTCTGTTTTTTATTTCATTTCACTAGAATTTTCTAGTAGTTCATTTTTGTTGACTTTATAAAATTGTTAGTCTGTGATGAATTGAAACAAAAGACTGGCCCTTTACAGATTGTTTGAAAAGTACTCATCGAGTACACTTGGTACTTCAACTTGTGGGGTGTAATAATCAATATAGTGGACCACTGTGAAGGTCTGCAGAGTGTCAAAATGAACAAGGTTCACTGCACAATGGCAGAGTTACATAGAGCTTGAGAAATCTAATGTCAGTGTACTGATGCCCTCACCATGTAAATGCAAACTAGTTTTAAATCTTTCCTACTGATGAGGAAGAAGACTTCTGGCAGATCAGTAGCTATATTCCAAAGTGGGTTGATCTACTTGTAAAGTTACTATACCTGCCACATCAGCTGCAAGTCAGGCTACCACTGGCTAAATTCACAGCCATATACCATAAGCTGTTACAATCAACCAGGTCTTCAGAGGGCTAAGGTAGATAACTGGAAAGGGATGTGATGTGGACTATGACTCCCACATATAATTTTCTGATGGTCATGGTAACTTCTGCAATACCTCCATTGCAGCATTACTTCTGATATACTGTCTTGGTCAGAGGTGAGAATGGGGTATTTTATGGGCTTCCACTTGAATCATTTTGCGTACCTCTAACCTTTACTCTGCAGGAGTAAATGTAAAGGAGTCAATGTAATGGTTCTGCCAGGTGCCACAAAAGAACCACAGAATGGCTTGATAACTCCATAGACTCGCTGTGAATGGGGTTGGGCCCAAATTTCTCTTATTATTTGTCCTTCATAAACCTCTACTCTAATTGAGTAAACCTCTCCTCTACTCTACTCTTCATAAACCTCTACTCTAACCTAATAGAGATTCATGATGCCATTTTGTGTTCCTTGATATCAGAGTCAGCTCAAATCCTGTATCTAATGGTCCTTGAAAAGTCGAGGTAGTTCCTTTTCTCTAGGAGACAATCATTCTGACAAATGTCCTCATGTCACTTTGGGGAAGGATTAGTGTAGTTCATGCTATAAACTTGTAGTGACATTGTAGGATCTTTTCACAATATGACATGCGCCTCTTCATCTTTGAGCTCTGGGTCTGCCCCATCTGAAAGTTGGGTGAAGGCCTACACATTTTCATTGTGGCCACTTGCCAGCTCTTTATCTGATTTTTAAAAATTATACAAGCAGCATGATTCCATAGGTAGCTTTCTGTTTCTCCATAATCAATTAGGCAATACTACAGATCCCTGCAGTTCAGACCCCTCTGATTGCTCATACCTTGCAAACTATTTTGGTAATTACACCCACACATCTCACTGTTGATGGTTAAGTGTTGCTACTGTCCTATGTCATTTAAAATCCCATGACGTCCAATTCTGTCAGTCAAAGTTCAATCAGAGAAGTTGAACAGATAGGAGATATATATTGATAGATTCATTATAAGGAGTTGGCATAGATGAATGTGGGGCCTGGCTAGGCAAGTCTGGAATCCAAAGAGGAAGCATCAGTAGGGTCAGACTGGGACTCTTGAGGCATAGTCTGAGTCTGTTGTCTACAGGCAGAATTTCATCTTTGGTTAGGGAAGCCTCAGCTCTGCTTCTAAGGCCTTTCGATTGAGTACATCAGGCCTGCTCAGATTATCTAGGATAATCTGTCTTACTTAAAGTCAACTGATTATGGACTTTAATCATATCCACAAAATATCTTTATACCACCATCTAGATTAGTGTTCTACTGAATAACAGGACTGTAGCCTAGCTGAGCTGACATGTCAAAGAGACCATCACAGACCACCCCTTGCCAACTTGGTGCCCATACTCATCTCCTTAAAACATACGTAATATCCAAATAAAGGCAATAACAAAGTCATACTTCTGCTTAACATGATACAACTATCCTGAGAACAGCCACAAAAACACCAACACTTACACCAGAAGAGCTTGCAAAGTCTTTGGATAGTGTTCACTCTTCTTTGTCTTGTATCTTAAATACTGAGATATAAAGTTAGCTATTATTAATATATCTGATTTGAGATGATAAGAGACTAAGAGGAGGAAGATATTATATATTTTTGTAATAAGTGTAAATACATCTATATTAAAAACCATAATTATAAAATTATAAATATATTTATTATAAATATCACAAATACATAATATATTTATGTTTATATATTTATATTAAATATTATATAATATTTAATATTATATAAATAAATAGATACATATTTTTTGTACAAGGAAAAAATACTTGTAACTATTACAATCCTTGTTTCTAAAAGTGGTCACGTGGTCTCTAGACATAGAGCTGACATGTATAGCTAGCAACCTCATTGTACCCATTCAACATTCCTTTTGTTCTCAGCAAGCACCTTAGCTGTCTCAGTTCTTGCCTGGTACAGTGACCCAAAACTGCATTGTTGAAGGTTCTGGGCCATTAGCCGTCCTGCCTGAATTAAGTTGTTGTAGTTTTCCATTGACTTCAATCACAGCACTTGGTCGTACTAAGAGAAGTCCAAAGAGATCTCTTGCATTTCAGACATACTTTTTGTCATCTCTTTAGTGTAGTGACAATCCAGATTTTCCTTAAGAGTGCTGGGTAACAGCCATCCAGTTCAGCGGAATTACCATTGTGTTTCTTGGTGGAAATATTCTTCTCTTTGTAATTACGATCTCTAGACAGACAAGCCTAAAGTCATAGGAAGAGGAAGCAAACATTTAGTGGATCTAGCAGATCCACTAAACATCTTTTAGATAACTAGGGATAATAGTTAATGGACCCACTCCCACTTCCAGGTTTTGATCCCTACCTCCATGAATCCTGCCTGTGGGAGAAACAGCACCATATATTGGATGCTGATTTACAGCAGAGATAGTCTTCTGGAGAACCTAGCTTCAGCCCCGCAAGCCATCTAGTGGGCACCATAACTGAGTCTTCAAAGGGCTATTCCACTGTTCTAACAAGTCAGATGCTTCAAGATGATGGAGAACATGGTAACAGCAGTGAATTCCATGAGCCTGGGCCCCTTACACAACTTGATTTTCTGTGGTGTAGAATACCATGATAGTACATAAGACATTTTATAAATCCATGAATGATAGTTTTGTCAGAAGTGTGGGGGCAGGGAAAGTAAATCTTGATCTAAGTAATGGTTTGTTCTGATAAGAACAAAGTATGCCCCTTACACCATGAAAGTCGGCCAGTGTAATCAGTCTGCCACCAGGCATGTAGCTGATTATTTTGGTGAATGGGTGCTATATCAAGGACCCAGTGTTGGTCTCTGTTGTTGGCAGATTGGGCTTTCAGGTTAGCCTTAGTGAGTGAAAGTCCGTTGCTAAGCCCCTATATAATCTCTACCTTTGGACAGTGATCACTTTGTTCATGAGCTCATTTGGCAATGACAGAGAAAGAAGCCCATTGGTGTCTGCAGAGTGGTCATCTTCTCTAATAGATTATTAAAACCATCCTCTGCTGAGGTCACCTTCTGGTTAGCACTCACGCTCACATTATCTTCATGTTCTTGCCCAGTCAGAGAGGTCTATTCACATACATCTTTCCCAATCTTTTTGTTATCAATTTGCCAATTGTATTCCTTCCAGGTCCTTGACCACATGGCTGAACCATTGGCCATAGTCTATGAATTGGTATGGACTTATATGTCTGACCACTTCTCCTTCCAGGCAATATGAATAATCAGGTACATAGCTCAGAGTTTTGCCCACTGAGAAGATTTCTCACCATGGTCTTTCTGGGATATTCTGGAAAGGAGCTACAAGCAGGGCACATGTTCATTTTCAGTTGGTGCCTATATACCAGGCAAAACCATTCCTCAGTTAGCTGTTCATTTGGGACTCCCCATGAGGCTGTAGGTGCAGGTGTACAGAAAGAAAATAATGTAGAAGAAGTAGGGACCATGGGCATTTGAGCTGCTTCCTCGTGAAACTTACTTGTGCCTTCAGGACCTGCTTGAGCCTTATTTCATATATGCCATTTCTTGATAATGGGATGCTGGTTCATATGCCCAACTTTATGGCTTGGCGAATCAGACAACACCCAGTTCATGATGGCCAGTTAGCCTAGTGGCCCATGGTTAGGTGCTCAGTAATAAGTCAAACACGATTTCTTGAAAGGACAGTAGTTGTTCCCAGAAGATGTTAGGGCTTTGGTTCATATGCTAAGTTCCCTATAGGGGCTCATAAAAGGTTCCAAACACATCTCTATTTTCTACTGATACTTCAGACACTGTTGGATCTACTGGAATATGTGGGTCAACTGGCAGAGAAGCTTGGATGACACCCTGGACTGGTTGCAGAGCCTTTTCTTATTCTGGGTCCTACTAAAAACTAGCAGATTTTAGAGTCACTTCATGGATGGATTGGAGTAGTACACCCAAAGGAGGAATACATTGCCTCCAAAATCCAAAGAGACCTTCTAGGTGTTGTGCCATTTTTTTTAATGGTAGGAGGGGTCAGATGCAACAACATCTCTTTCACTTTATAAAAGATAGATAGACATGCCCCACACACTGGACTTCTAGACATTTTACTGAAGTAGAAAACCTCTGACTTTTTATGTGATTTATTTTCTACCTTCTGACATGTAAATGTGTTAACAATATGTCTACAGTAGCTGCTACTTCCTGCTCACCAGGTCTAGTCAGCATAACATCTTCAATATAATTGACCGTGTAATGTCCCCTGGAAGGGAAACGTGATCAAATTCCCTGTGGACTCAATTATGACATCTACCTGGAAAGTTACTGTACCCCCGAGGTAGAACAGTGAAAGTGTATTGCTGGCCTTGCCAGCTGAAGGAAAACGGCTTCTGGTGGGCCTTACAAGCAGCTGCACAGAAGAAAGCTATTGGCAGCTCAGTAGCTGCTTACCAGGTACCAGGGGATATATTAATTTGCCTAAGCAGCAAAACTGCATATGGAACAGCAGTTGTGATTGGAGCAACCACCCGACTAAATGTATGATAATTCACAGTCATTCTCAAAAATCCATCTGTGTTCTGCATAGGTAAGTTAAATGGGGATGTAGTGGGAACCACCATATCTACGTTTTTCAAGTTCTAGTGGTAGCATTAATTTCTGCATTTCCGGGCTCCTGGGTGGCTCAGTGGGTTAAAGCCTCTGCCTTCGGCTCAGGTCATGATCTCAGGTCCTGGGATCGAGCCCCGCATCGGGCTCTCTGCTCAGCAGGGAGCCTGCTTCCTCCTCTCTCTCTGCCTGCCTCTCTGCCTACTTGTGATCTCTCTCTGTCAAATAAATAAATAAAAAATCTAAAAAAAAAAAATTTCTGCATTTCCTCCAGGAATCCTGTGTTACTTTCGGTTTGCTATTTCTATAGATAAAGGCAGAACTAGTGGCTTCTGCTTAACCTTTCCCACCGTAATAGCCCTCTTTACACAAGACAGGGAGACAATGTGGGGCTTCTGCTGGTTACTGAGTATGTATTCCAGTTATGCATTACAGTGATGGGGAAATAATCACAGGATGGGTGGCTGAGGGTCCGTTCATCCCATCATGAGAGATATCTGGACTAGAACTCCATTGATTGTCTGACCTCCATAACCTCCTACTCTGACTGGTGGACCACAGGGACATTTTGGGTCTCTAGGAAATACCATCAATTGAGAGCCACTATCTAGAAATCCTTGAAAGATGTGATTATGTCTCTTCTCCTCCCAGGCACAGTTACCTGGTAAGTCACTGTAGATCCCTTTGGTGAAGGGAAGAATAAGATTAACAGTATAGGATTTTTAACAGTGTAGCAGGGTCCTTCCTCCAGTGGATTCAGGCTCCCTTTCATTCAAAGGATTCCGAGTCTATAAAGTGGTTCAAGTCTGGGCGTTGACTGTGGGACCAGGATCATGTTTTTTCTCTTATATTATTCTTCTGCTCATGACACCTAGAACTCTTATTTCCTAGGGCCACCACGAACAACTAGCCAATGTCAGTGTGCTACCCATTATAGTAACCATGTCCCCCTGGTCTTTGGCAATTGAGTGGCACCATTCGGACCCTGCTACCCAGTATCGTACTATCCCCATTGCATTTATAGATCTTAGTTCAATGGTAGCAGTTTCTTACTGCAATTTCCTATCTACAGAGAAGAGTGACTAATGAACTCTTTAATGATGTTGGCACTTCTTTCATTGTTGGTTTGCAACCTCCTTGGGAGCTTCCCAGGTATAATCTGAAACTGGCTCCCATATATGGAGAGCAGGGAGAAACTGAAGGAAGAGGCGGGCCACTCCAGATTGGTAGGTGGCAGTTTTAATAAGCAAGGGAACTTGCATATGAAGCTGATCTTGGGTGGCCACAAGATGTGTGGATCTCACATTTGTCCCCTACATTTTAAAAGTTTATATAAAGTCCTTAACCGGGTTTGTTCATGTAGACCATTCGCATGGTCTCAACACTACATAAGTATCTCAAGGCTGTGTCCTTGAAGCAGCCACTAGGAGCAGGAAGGCAAGTGGAACCCACATTTCAAGGATAGAGGAGAGAGTATGAAGCCTCTCATTGATTGGCTCCAACTCATGTGTCAGCCAATGTTCATTTCTTCTTCTTGAAGAAGAAATTCTTCTTGAAAGAATTTTCTTGAAAGAAATGTCTTCTTGACAATCTCCTCCAATACCTATAAGTATATTTTTCATAGTGGTGGGAAAATGTGTCCTCTAGACCTGGGGTAGGTGAATATGTCTTACATGATAAATTCACTTTAATGTTCCAACCTCCCTAAGTCTTTGAATACCTTTCTTCACTGTATTACTGAGGCATCAGGCAAAAATGGGCAAACCTCCTTAAGCAGGGACAGAATTGCTACTTCTGCAAAGAAGACTTAGCAGAATTTAGGGATTCTCAACTTCATCAGCATCTTCTCGTATGTCCTCATTCCAATTTTCAGGGTTCTATGCCCTAACTTTACCAGAAGACACCCTGCAGGGTTGGGAATACAATTTTTTGTAGTAATTCAGTAGTGCAGGTATCTCACAGGACACCACTTTGGGTTTGATTTTCAGAAATCTCAGCACTAAGGCTAGGAGATAAGGGTTTCTTTCAGGGAAGAGAGAAGATTTCAGGATTTTATTCTAAGCTCAATGGGAACTTTGAGAGGTTTAGGCAGGGTAGTGACACGTATTGATTGATAAGTAAAGAAAATTTCTTTAGCCCCTGTGTTAAAGAGGACTTTCTGGGGAAAATGAAGAGATTATTGTAGTATTCCCATAAGATGACAGTGGCCTGGACCAGAGTTGTAGCAGTACAGATAAAAATCAGTGGGTCAACATGGAATATACTTTGAGGGTAACATCAATAGGAATTGCTGATAGATAGGCCATGGGGGTAACAGAAAGAAACAAAGATGTCATGTAGGTGTTTGTCTTGAACAACTGGGTGGTGACAGTTAGATGATAGTTACAGCTTTAGGGGGTAGGGGGATCTATAAATAATAACTAATCAATAACTGATGGTGAGAAATCTTGTAGACATCAATGTGTGGATATCAAGTAGAGGGTTGAATTCTGCCCCTCATTCATCAACTCACTCCAAATAGGCTTCTGTTCTTAAACAGTCCACAATCAGATTTCACCAAATTAATCCCAGAATGTCCTTTAGAGCAATTTCATTTTCTGATATAGGACTCAATCCAGAATCACATATTGCATTCAGTTTTGAGATCGCTCCTGTCTCTTTAATCTGGAACAGTTTTCCTGCCTTTCTATATCTTTCATGACCTTGACAGTTTTGAAGAGTGCGGGTCAGTTGTTACGTGGAATGTCCCTCAGTTTGGATTTGTGCAATGGTTTCTTCATGGTTAATTTCAGATTAAACATTTTTGGCAGGAATACTACATAAATTACTTTGCATCCTTTTCAGTACATCAGCTCGGGAAGCACACAGTATCATTTTGTCCCACTCTTGGTTTTGTTTACTGTGATCACTGTGTTAAGTGTTGCCATCCAAGCTTCTCTACTATGTTTATCATTTCCCTCTTTGTAATTAATAGGTAATCCATGGGGAGATATTTTGAGATTGTAAGTATCCTAGTCCTCACCAAATTTTCACTCCCTAATTTTAGCATCCATTGAAAATTCTTGCCTGAATCAATTATTTTGATATTAGCAAAACAATGATTTTTAACTGAATAAATCCTTTGTCTATTAGTTGCCATTTCAACTGAAAGGAATAGCTCCTAGACAAAATTGAAGTGATTATGTGTCTCTCTTACTAGACTATGAACTTCCTGAGAGCAAGGACTGTTTGTTTAACTTGAACACCAATGCTGTATGCATAGTAGATGCTCAATAAATGTGTATTGAAATAAACTATACTAAAATCACCCTTCAGATGGGGACGATATGAAAAATGCCTGTCTCAAAGCTTTCTGTGGGGCTCAAGTGAGAGTTTGTACCCAAGAGAGCTTTGTAACATGCACCAGGCTTGGCAGATGGTGCGGTCCTTATCAGGGGCTCAAGCCACGCCTATCTCAGGGCACACTGTAGTGGAGTCCATGGCTCTTCACTCCAGAAGGAGGGGAATTTAGTGGGATGATTATGAAAATCAGTGTTTAAGGAAGTGGATGCAGCAGCAGGTTCTCCCCAGAGCCTTTCCTCTCCTTTGAAATCTTGGTTCTTCTTTGACTTCTTCAAGGAGGGGCTGGGTGGGTGCTATTGCTTTGTTGGTTCTCTCTCCCCCCTCCCCTTCCTCTCCCTTCTGCCATACCACTCTGCCTGTCTCTCCCGCTCTCTCTTTTCTAGAAAAGCAGAAACTTTCCTGCAGCTGTCAGGCTTCTTTCCCTGAAGAATATCTCTAATCGCCCCGCCTGATTGGGTCTCGTTAGCAGGCTGGTGGCATTGATTGTACTCAATCAGCATCCTCCTGCCCAGCTGGGAAAATGTCCCATTTATTCCTCCATTTTATCTACTCTTCCTTCTACAACTATTTTACAGTTTTTCTGGGATTTAAGAAAAAAGAAAAAAAAAAAAAAAGCAAGCTCAAAGCCCAAAATTTTCTGCTCTCCCTGGTTGTGGGATCTTTTCTGGTTTTACTTTGCATAAAGCTTTTCTGCTTTGTCTATCCCAAGGAATTTCTGAAAGTTCCCAGTGATATCTCTGGGGATAGTCACACCCTCCTCCCCAACCTTCACTTACCAACAATAACAATGAAGATAACAAGAGCAGGCATTTACTACACATACAACTGACAAGATGTATTTGCATAGATGAGCTCATTGGTGCCTTGTAACAATCCTGTACTACAGATGGTATCACCGCCACCATCTTCCCTGTTTTGTCGATGAGAAAACTGAGGTCGGGGAAAGTTAGGGGACTTGCCTAGATCATACATCAGGGAGGTGGCAGACAGGGACTCAAACCAGGTAAACGGCTATGAAGTGTGGTCCTATTCCAATACTACAAGCCCAACGCTTGGTCCAGGAACCGGCAGCTTCACCCTGGGGCAGAAGGCATTTGCTTTGCTTTTGGAAAAGCCGGGGTGGCATCATATTCTCTGGCACAGCTGGCAGAGATCACTCTGCCCACAGGTGGACTAAGCAGCCTCTTGGGAGCCCTGATGGCTCCCGCAATCCTAGTCTCTCCCTTGCTGACCTGATGCAGTGGGGAGGTGCTCACTCCGTCTCACTCCCCTGAACTGAGGAACCTGGAGAAATGTACTCCAAGATAGGTTAGTCTGACCCTGGTTGGAGAGAGGGAAAGAAGAGGAGAAGGTTCAGGTCATGATGGGAAATCCCGAGGCAGGTCGGACCCAGATGGAGCACAGGGGACCTCAGGATGCCTTTCTTGCCTCTGGCACCTGGTACAGAGAGCAGCCTCGTGCGCTTGACCAGGCACCAGAAATGGCATCTCGACATCTGGGGTTGACTTCCAGGTTTCCTGCCTGGTGGTTGTGTCACCTCAGGCAAATCACTTACAGTGTTTGCCTCAAATAAAAGTAGTATAGGGATTGAGAGGGAGGCAGTCAAATATCATGTTAATGTCCCAAAGAAAGATGGTATATAAATGTGAGAAATGCAGAAAAAAATAAGATTCAGAGTATAGACTAGTGTGCCGTGTCAGAGTTCTACGTGTTCTATGGTAATGTGAGAAACTGCAGATTCCTATGAAGCCTGAAAAGAAAAATGTGAACATTTTAGTATGATTCCACTACTCATGCTTTAATCTAGACATTTCTACGCAGATGGCAAACTGCTTGGGCTCATACACCAACTCTTTCACCCACGTTCACGCCTGTGGTACTTTGTACTGTTTGGCTTTCTTGCTTTTTTTCAGTGGTCTGATTTTTTTTTTTTTTTACAGCTGGTTATGGCTACTTTATGGGCCACTGTATTTCAAAATAATGTCAAAACAAATCATTTTTTCCTCCCTCCCAGTAAAACTTTGATGTTTCACATGGCTGTGACATTACAGAAGGTAGGGTTTGTTCCTACCTCCCGCCAGCTGTGAGCATTTTAGCTATGCTATTGGTAACGTGCCTCAGTTTCCTCATTAGTAAGATAGACTGATAAGGTACCTCATGAGGTTGTTAGGAGAATTCAGTGGAGCTACTGGGTGTAAAAGTCTTTAAAAACTAAGAAGCACTATGCAAATAAGGGATTATTTGTACTTCTCCTGTGAATTTCCTTGCCTTTCATATTTCCTCTCTGTCTTATGACTCTCACTTGCTTGTAAGTAGTTGGGGGGTAGAGGAGCCTATCTTACTAATCTTCTCAATGGATTGCATATTGTCTGGAACAGAGAAGGGGCTTAATACATATTGTGTGGATGCACGGAGGGGTGGGTGGGTGCTTGAGGAGTAGAAGAGATTCTTGAGCTGGAAAGGGGGGACAGGATTCATGGAACAACAGTTATGGTTATAATTGACCCCCTTTAGTCCTCCCTACCATCTGTGAGGTAGGGGTCATTATTCCCATTTTACAAATGAGGAAGCCCAAGCTCTGAAAAGCTCAGACTAGTAAATAGCAGAGCTGGGATTCCAGCCAGATTCATTTCCAGACTTCAGACCTCTTTCCTGAAGGCAGAGAAGGACAAAGCGTCACAGAAGAGAAGAATTTCCTTTATCAACACCCACCTGAATCTCTTACGCTGTCAGGTCCTTCCAAATTACGTGAACCAATGCCTTCACTGTTCTGTTTCTGCTCATTTGATTTGGGGTACTGTCACTTGCAACCACAGAACCTCAATTAATGTACCCCCCTTATCCATTTCCCCATAGTACGCACCTTATACTTCATTCTAGCGTCAGTGTCTCTGCCTGATAGTACAATTATTTATTCATATTTTTCTCTCCACCAGATGGATCCCCTAGAAGGTATGGGCCATGTCTAATGCATTTTTGAACACCATCTACGTGGCAGGCTCTTTGCTGGGTACCAGTAGCCTGCCACATAGGCAATGTTCAATAAACGTGTGTGTGTGTGTGTGTGTTTTAGTAATTGTAATATACAACTCTTCTGTACTGGGGATTTGCCCTGATTTCCCCTGGCACTTATTAAGCACCTACTGTGAGCCAAATCCCCACTGGGGGGTTGTACAGAGGTGGCCCATGGTCTGTTTCACCTCTTAAAGGTCTGTCGGAACAGGTCACAGCTCATGATCTACCACCCTCCTTTCCTCTCTCTTCCTTTGGCGAGAACAGAGAGTCCCCCTCAAGCCACTCAGCAAACGCAAAGTCGGAATATGATGAAAATAGTTTGAATCTTTGTTTTAAAACCTTGTTAAATTTTCTGTTTAAAAATGTTTTGTTCACATAGTGATAGGAGATCTTTTCGAATCCGTTCTGAAGAGCAGCCTTCCCCAGGCGGTCAGTATTCAAAGCAGTTTGGAGAGAGAGCTGGTTGCTAGGGGCAACACGAACTTCTGAGGGGGGAAGCTCTGTGTGTGGATATAAAACCCAAGCCCTTGGGACCCTGTAGGAGTGGGGTCCTCTCACCAAGGAGCTGAAGAATGGGAAGTGGCGGAGAAGCTTCTGGACCGTGCTGGCTGCCCTCTTTTGGTGACTGGCAGGCTGATGGGACGCATTGCAGGGGGGTTGGGGGGCGAGGCCACAACCTGAGCACACAGGTGGAGGCTTTCCTCCTTTTGACAAGGCCGCTAGGACATCAGAAAGGCCTCAAGCGGCCACAGTCACCTTCCCGCGAAGCCCTGTTCCGTGGAAGGAGGCAGTCCAGGCTGGAGCCAGTGGGCACTGCCTCTCTGATTACTGGTTTTTATGGTCTTTATTATTAGAGCCATGCTTTCTTCCACCTCCATCGCCAGGCATCCCGCCACCTGTTCCCCGTCACTGTAGTTTTGTCCTTTCAAGAATGTCATGTGAATGGGCCACCTCTGGACACAAGCTGCTTCTGCTCTGCACACCGCCTGTGACCTTGGTCCCGGTGCTGCTCATTGCGTGTATCTGCACACAGTTGGCTCCTTTCGATGGCTGGGTGGGACTCCATGGGATGCTCGCCCCGTCCGTCCTCAGTATTTGCGATGCCGTATCCGTAAAGTCGCCTACTTGCTGCCGTTGGTGACCGCTGAGTTGACACACTCGTGGCGCTTTCATGGCTACCCACAGACACACGCAGAGGTGTGAAAAGCTGGAGTCGCTCGACGTTCACGTTACCAGCGGGCACCCTGCCTTCTTGTTTTGGTGCTCACGCTGGAAACACGTGTCCTTTCCATGGCCTATTTAGTGCCATCTTCTTCTGCATTTTTTGGTGCTTTTTGTTGGTGATTTTGCTGCTTCAGATGGCCCCGAGCATTGTGCCGAATTGCTGTCTGCCGCTGCTAAGCAAGGAGGCCGGGCCGTGCCTCATGGAGAAAGTACATGTGTTACATAAGCCTTGCTCAGGCAGGAGTTAGGGCTCTGTTGGCCGGGAGTTTAATGTTCATGAATCAGCAAAATGTATCAAATAAGTTGCCTTTAAACAGAAGCTCACATAAAACAAGGTTATGGACCGGACAGTTGATGAAAATGTTATGACCAGGGGCTCCCAAAACCTAACCCTGTATTCCCCCTGGGGACAAAGGTTTGGCAGTTGCTAATTCAGTGTTGGGAGTGACTTTCCAGGACACAACTCGTGTGACTCATGAGAATTGGCTGTAGTGATGGTCTTTATGAAACTGAGCTCTGGGCTAGCTCGAAGGGGGTTTCAGAACCCTGTCTCTGTCCTCACGCAGCTTATCATTAGGCTGCGTGGGGAGCTCTTTCATAGCTGTGTCGCTCAGGGAAATTTGATTTTAGTTAGTTTAGTTTTTGGAAGGAGGGAGGCTGAGAGTCTGAGGTTCCTGGGTTTAGGAGGAGCTCTTCTGTGCAGTGCAAGGAGAGGTTTCCCAGGAGGACAAAGAGGTAGAGGGGGAGAGAGATCCATCAGGATCTGGGAAGGCGCCTGTCTGCCCCGGCCCCTCTCCTGGACGCCAGTGATTTCAGGAGCAGTCCTGCACCTGGGAAATGCTTGGTGCACCTGGGTTTTTGTGGCCTTTTGAGGAAGGTCCTAAGCTTTGTGCCCCAGGGGGTGCAGAGCAGGATGGAGATAGCACTTGGGAGGAGGAAAGACATCGGGGACCAGGAATTAAGTAGCTGTGGGGAACTCATGGAAATTAGAGGTGGCTCTGGATTCCCACAGGCTGGGAGCTGGCAATCTTGGTTAAGTTTGCCTGTATTTGGGGAGTGGGTGTCCTCAGCCAACCACTGGCCCGCACATGAACCAGTGGTCCACCACTAGGGGAACTATATCACCCACCACTGGGGTCTGCGGGACCAATTCCGGGATTATCAGAGTCAGACCTGGATGGGAATGGTCGGAGTGGGGCGGCGGGAATGCAGTCTTTCACTTTATCTAGGTCTGGACTGAAAGTAAAGGCTCTTTCCCCCTGTCTCCATAATAATCATAACGGCATACCTTACATTACATCTAGTATGTAAACTCAGATTTCAGCGCGGAAGGATGTTTTGTATATGTTATTTCCACGATGCTTTACCTTCTCTATCGGACCTAGACGGCTTTTAAATTTACACAGATTACCAGTATCAAGGCGATTGGCTGTCAGTAGTGAATAACGCCCGTGCCGCTAACTCTGGGACCACCCCTGTCTTACCCAGGAAAGGACGCTGCAGAGCAAATGGCATTTTGAAAGGGAAGATTTTGAGTCCATTCTAGTTTATGGAGCTCATTTTCTGCTGGGAGCTACAAGGCTTCTTGCCCACGAACTGGAGGCTGGTGCACGGTACTCTCATAACCGAGCTGGGAATTCCACATTCTCTTGCACCTAACCTCGTGAGATAACTATGTCATCCAGTCCTCTTACTACCATAATTACACAGACACGTAACAGTTGTCACTGGAGCAACAAGGGGTCTAGAACACCCCCATGGACCTAGATCGGTTTAGAAAATACACGTTCTCCTCACACGCCAGGTTTCTAGGCATTTTTTTTTTAAACCTCTTGCAAGTTACAAGTTCTAGTTCACCAGTCAGAAAAGGTTTCCAGAATCCCCCGCCACACACTGCACAGACGCAGAACAAGACCTTTTCCCCCAGCACTTGTACCTTCCAAATCCTGGGAGGTGTGCAGGGAGACGAAAGGTGTCTGATGAGGCAGAGGCCGAGAAGGGCTGTCCCTGTCCTCTGACTCCGAGAACTCAGGAGTGGGGGTGGGCACTGGGGGGAGGCCCCTCTGGCGGGGGGCACGTGCTTCCTGCTCAGTCACTCCTTCCACGTGGAGGGAGCTCAGTGGGTGCATCTCTTGGCTTTGCTCTGTCTCTTTCCCCTCTCTGCCCCAGGGAAAGGGAATGGACTTACCCACTCGGGGAACTGGGGAGAATCCGTGGGGCAGGCCTGCTCAGCTGCTTACGGTTTTGCTCCTCTGTGAAATCTCAGACGAATGGCGAGAGCCCAAGCTGCCTTCTGCCCATGCCTGACATCCATCACACTGGAGCCACTGTCACCTCCATATGCAAAGCACTCCAGGCCTCGGGGGTCCAGGAGGACCCTCTCCTGGACCCTCTCACTCAGTCGGATCCTCCACCTTAGTCTTTGTAGCAACACAGGTGACATTTCTGTCTTCCATCTACCACCATTTGTCTTTTTTTCTTAGAACACAGAGGGAAGGAGGGGGTACAAGGGCCGGGCACTCTGCTGGGGACACGGCAAAGGAGTCTTCTCTTCCACCAGCCAGGTCTGCCCTTTTTTTCCATCCCTGGCTCCAAACTCACCTCTTCTAAGCATTCTCTCTGGGTTAGTTGCTAATTTCAGAGCTAGGGAGCCAATGCGTGTAGCCTGGAAGGATCTGCTGAAAGAGACCTTAGGGGTGATCTGGTCTGGCTCCCTGGGGAGAGCGGAAGGAGCGGCGGGCTTCCGCTTGGAAGACCTGGTATGATTTGGGGGAAGAGTCTCGACCTCTCTGAGCATGTTTCCTCACTGGCAATGTGGAGCTAACTCATTTCTGCCCCTCCGGCTTGTGGTGAGGACTGAAAGGGAGGTGCAGGATGGGGTCTTATCAGTTTTAAAGCTCATACAAATATGGGTTGTTTGTCATGGCAGGACTGGGCAATGAATCCAGGTTGTCTGGTGTGGGGAGATTAAAAGGGCCCCAGCTTGGGGAGACTGAGGGCTTTTGAAGACCCAGAGGAATGGGGTTAGAGAGCAGGAAATCCTAGAGAAAGTACTTCAGACCGTGGGCTTTGGACCTGCCCAAACTGCAGGGCCTGGGGTGAGGCCCCTGGAGACGTGTCCACAGAGGGGCCCGCTCTCAGCCTCTGGCACATGTGGGCCTGCAGGGGGGGCGGTGGGCGGAGTATGGTGTCCAGGCCCGTAGAAGGAAGGCATTGACAGGGAAGTCAGAGAAGACTGTGCCCCCTCAGGCTGCAGCCACACTCGCTCTGAACCCCAAGATCCTGTTGTCAGGGCTCAGGGGAGCCTGCCTCTTGAGACCTCGCCCAGCAGAAGTTAGTTAGCATAGGCTTAAAACCTATGATCCCACCTACTTCCTTGTCACATGACTCACTTCCACCCCTCCCCTCCCTCAAGCCTGTAGGAACTGAAGTGAAACCCCGTGTTCCCCAAGATCAACCCCTGTCCCCCAGCCAATCAGCCCTCCCCTACCCCCACTTCCTCCTTGTGACCCTGAAGTTCTTATAAAGACCTGGAAATGACCTTCTTTATGGAGATGGGTGATGGCAGCAAAACCATTCCTTCTTCCTGGGCCTCAGTTTCTCTTTTCTTTAAGTGGAAACAGTATACTCTCACATAAGCTTTGGTGCTTTGGTTCACTGCTATCACTATCAGAAAGATTCTGTGCCTGGTACTGTACTGGGCATTGTGGCTTCCACTCCCCTGGAGCGTGTGTACGTGTGTGTGTGTGTGTGTGTGTACACACAGGTTTTGCTCACATCAAACAAACTTGTTATATGAACACCTGGGTTTACACTAATGATAAATTAGGGGGTGATTATTCACTTTACAAAAGGATTCATGTTAGGCTTCCCCTAGTGCGTTTATAATGGGATTCAATTTATACCATATTCAGCCACCATCTATTGTGTAAAGGGAGACCCTCTTTGCATAAACAAGAGCTTCTGTTGGCAGTATTTTGAGCATTATGGAAGGAAAGAATTAGAGACACTGAAGAGGTTTTACTGCGATACAATGAGTAACACTAATGCCTGGGAACAAAGGTGACTGTGGATGGCAGTGTCCGTAAGCCTCCCTCCGGAGCACTTCAGAACCCCCAGGGCCGGGCCGAGGTCCAGGCCCCTGTTCACGGCTCTGACCTGGGACTAACGGGGACCCACATGGGGGCTTGGGGTGGCCAGGACCTGGGAGCTAGGAGCTCTGGCTTCGGTATCAGGCGTCACAAAGGAGTGATGAAGAGGGTGAGGTTACTCGGTTTATCTTTCTTGAGATTGTTAGGTTTGGGGTGCCTAAGCTGAGGCCAGTGGAGAAGACACTTAAGGAAGACAGAGGCCCCAGGATAGTGTAGGGTCCTGGCCAAGGCTTAGCACTTGCTCCCACACCCCAAGCCCTTCCCCCTGATCACGCACGGGGACCCACTGCTGAGTTCTCCCAGTCTGTGTCCTCATCTCTTACAGTGTTTGCTGAGCCAGCCG
Organism: Enhydra lutris kenyoni; assembly: GCF_002288905.1. Classification (NCBI taxonomy): domain Eukaryota; kingdom Metazoa; phylum Chordata; class Mammalia; order Carnivora; family Mustelidae; genus Enhydra; species Enhydra lutris. Next base: position 17,650,697 of record NW_019154118.1, read on the forward strand.
AGGACCAGCTCCTGTTTTGAGGCTCTGCGGAAGGCGAGCCGCACCCTCTCGCTTCAGCGTCTTTTCCAGTCCGGCTCTCCAGATTCATGACCGCTAGAGGAAGACAAAGAATTCCAGGTTCCAAAGCCACATGGTGTCACGCAGCCGATGGAAGAGCTTCACAGTTTGGTGATCCGAAGTGTGATTCGGTTACAGCCGTGTTCCAGAAAGATCATCTGAGGGAGGTGGGGCTGGACGGGGTGTGCGTGGGCCAGGCATGGCTTCCGGAAGGCCCCTGAGTGGTCGAGGTTATGGGGGTGAGAAGGTGGCATATGGAATGAGTGTGAGACCCAGTGAAGGGGACCCACCTGGCAGGTGCCTGGAGTGAGGGGCAAGGACGGGCCTTCAGATAATTCAAGACTAGCCCTGACCCTTTGTGTCTTCAAGAAAGCTTTCCCGTCCCTCTTGCTTGGCTCCAAAGCTCACCGGCCTCTTCTTCATTCTTGGCCATGCATCTGAGCCCTCGTCTTCCAAGACGGGCCCAGGCAGGAGTCTGACTCCCACCCCTGGATCGTGACTCCCTGTGATACGCTGAAACCCAGAGCCGAAAATGCCCGAGACCACCCTAGAGTTCTCTGGGGCGCCTGCCTCTCCACCCAGATCACAACTCATGCCTGGTCTCAGGGGCCTGGAGGAGGGCCAGACAGCCGTCTCAGACCGGGGGTCCCTCGCCACTGAGCCCCACTCCCCCGCATTGGGCATCTTCAAAGGGATCTTTGGTGTCACCGACCAAGTCAGCAGGGGCTGGGAGGGAGCCTGCAGCTTTATTAACTAATCTCGGGCACTTGAGTAATTTATTATGTTTAAGCTGGTGCCATCAAGTCTCTCAGCGGTGCCCGCGTGCGCGGGGAAATAAATTAAAGGCTGTCCACAGATACTTGGATCATCTGCGTGATGGCCGGGCTGGTGAGATCGAGGTTTAAGGCTCTCTCTTCTTGCAAATTGGAAATTAGGAATTAATAAGACAGCAGGCCAAAGAGCTGTGGTGCCGGTGACTTGGCTGAAGGGCCAGAACTGGGGGAGGGAGGGCTGCTGCCTGGGAGGGAAGGGCCGGGGGCCAGGCGAGGGGCCTTACCAGGCTGGGCCAAGGGGCCCTTGGTTGGCCTGTGCAAGCTGTGACTCTGTCTGGGGGCCAGATGACCTTCTCGTGGCCCCAGCCTGGCCCCTGGCCTGCTGGGTGACGTGGGGCAGGCCCCTGCCTCTTCTGGACTTCAGCTTCTCACCTCCCACAGCAGGAGGTTGGACCCAGAGCTGACGTATCCATTAGGTACAAGAAAAAAGTTTTAATTTCTTTTAAAGTCAGAAGAAGAGCAATGAGCTTTTTGGTTGAAGAGAATGCTTTAATCTACGGTACAAATGTATTTTATAATTTTTAGTATGAGCGTCTTCGTGTGCAGGAAGCGGCCCCTGGAGCTTCCCCTGCAGCCTGGGTGGGACGAGCTGACTACCAAAGGCCCCTCCTGCCAGGACAGCGTCGGGCTTCCAGAACAGCCCGCGGCTGGGGTCTGTCTATCTGGGCTCTAGCTGCGGAGCTCCAGAGGGCGGGAGCCGCCTCCCCCCTGGGCCTGTAGTCCCTGCTCCTGTGGCAGGAGCTTCGCGTCTAGGGAAAGAACCACCGTCTGTCTGAGGGTTGCCCGGGGCGGGAGCCAGGAGTGGGGTCCAGGCTTGCGGCCTTTCTGCTTCCTCGCTGCAGGCAGGGAAGAGACAGGGAAGCTGGTCTCCAAGCCTGAACTACCTTCTCTCACAAGCCCCTGTCCTCAGGCCTGGCCCCTGGGACCCTGCCTCCGTCCTTGAACCCGACCTCACCCCTGCCTTCTGCTTTTCTGGCCCTGGGAACTCTTCCAGAAGGTAGCAGCACAGGCTTCGGCGGTTGGCGCTGAGGGGCCAGTGGGCACTAGCCGGGGGTGGGGGGGGGCGACCCCCGAAGTGGACCTGAACCCCCTCAAGAGCCCCGGCCTGTAGTTGGGTGGCCTCACCACCAGGTGGCAGACTTGCTCTACACAGATGCCTTGGCCGGAGCATTTACCTGGCAATGGCTGGAGGTGTCCGAGGGTGCCAAATCAGCCCGCGGCTGGGGAGGGGGGTGTTGAGGCCAGTGTGGGCAGCTTCAGAAGCAGGGCTGAGGCCTCCCAACTTGGCACTGGGTTCCGCCTGAGATCCTGGCTCCCCCCTGAGATCCTGGCTCCCCCCTGAGATCCTGGCTCCCCCCCTGAGATCCTGGCTCCAAGGGCACCTTGGTCTCCTTGAAAGAGGCTCCAGGCTGATGTCAAGTATCTGACCAGAGAGCGCCCCCTGGAGTCGGGAGGGCTGAGTTGCCTCCCTTCGCATCTTCGTATGTGTAAGAGGGGGAAGGCGTGGGTGGGGTGGATCGAAATGGACCCGGGATCTTCAGAGGCATTCCAAGGCCTCTGCTTCTGGAGAGAAAGGTAACTCTATCCCTCTACTTAGACTATCCCTGCTTCGAGCAGGGAGGCCTGAGTGGTCGTCCACCTCTGCCCAACCCTCTGACCTGCCTGGCCCAGACCCCTGGCCCTCCAGCATACTTGCCTCGCCCTGGGGGATCCTCAGAGCCAGAGGCCAGACCACACTTGCACCCAGGCCCTCTTTCCACCAGGAGGGAACAGGAAAAGATTAAGCCCTGGTCTAGGGAGCACCAAGGGGAGACAATTAAGACCGAGGGACCAAAAGGAGAGGTAGTCCTAGCAGCAGAGAAAGGGATGCTGGCCTAGGCTTACTGGGGAGATGAGTGCGGAGATGACCGGGGGCTCCAGGTCCAGGGAGGGAAGTGGAAGGGCCCAGCTTTGCCTGGCACTGGTGTGCGGCAAGCGGGACAGGTTGTCCCCGGGCCTGGCATCCTCCTGGGACTGGGACTCCCCAGCAGCGTCCAGATTGCTCTGTGCCACCGGCAGCCAGGCCCAGCCCCACCCAGCTACTGATCACATCCCGCTCTCAGTGGCATCTCTTGCTGCCATTCAGGTCCCAAGGCCCAGAAATTAATGCTGGACCTTTCTCCCCTGTCTCGTTCACCTTGCCTGTGCTCCCTGTTGCTACAGCTGGTTCCTGGCCCTGCCTCCAGCCCTTACCCTGCAATCCTGATGGGACAGGACGGGTCACCTGGGCCTGGACAGGGAGTCAGTTGTGCTGGGGCACAGGTGTCCCGGCTCTCCCACGCTTACAGTTCACAGGGATGAGTCTGACCAGGGCCTAAAAGAGACCAGGGGGAGGGAAACAGAGGCAGAGATAGGAAGCTGGGAGGCAGGTAGACTGTGATCAACAGAGAAAAGATACTGGGGGGAATGCAGGGAAAAACAGGAGGGAGGAGAGGCGGAGGAGGAGGAGGGGAAAGAGATAAAAAGAGAAAGGAAGAAGGAACAGAAGAGAAGAACAAAAAAAAAAAAAAAGGAGAAGGATGGAAATGAGATACATTGCAAACCAAGAAAGGAGGAAAACAAAAGGAAAAAAAGGGAAGACACCCAAAATATCAAGAAGGATAAACACATATACACAAATGTGTGTGTGCACGCATATGGGTGTGCACATACGTGTGCATGCACACGGACACGCAACACGCGCGTTGTTTCTGGTCACTGTCTTGGCCAATGGCTGATCCTTCTTCTGCATCTCCATCCCCTTGACCTGCTCTGGGTTCCAGAAAAGGGTGTGGTCTCCAGATAAAGCTCTCTGGTGACACACCGCCCGCCCAACCCCCAGAGACCCTCCACTTAGGCTAGACGCACCAAGGGGACCAAAGTCTTTATGCCTCACACTTGTCACCCAAAATTGGATCTAACCGCCTCTCTCTCTTCCTCTCTCCCTCCTAGTTTCCTTAGTAACTGACAGTTCCCCAGTGAATTCCAGACCCGGGGTGACAGACTGCTGTCACCGTCAGAGAAGCGCAGGCTCTCCACTGCCCCTCCCCCCACCCCACATGGATTCACAGACTCTGGCGGGGGTGTGAGGATGCCTGGGTAGGCTCAGGGGTAATTAAAACATGTACCATTTATTCCATAACAGGGAGCAGAACTTTAATTACTCACTCTGAGGGTGAGGGCGTGAGTGAGGAGGTGGCCGTTGGGGGGATTGGGGAGGGAGACCGGGGACGTGTCTGCTTTTCTTCTTTCTTTTCCCTTCGCCCAACTTGGATGGGAGAGGTGGGAGGTGAGTCCCAGGAAGCGAGGGGGTGCTCAGTGTGTGGGGAGGGGAAGCAGAGGGTGAAACCTGATTGTGTTCATTAAGGCAACACAAAACTGGGAGCCGTAATAATAATTAAATTAATTATAAAAGCAATTTGCTTTTGAAAATTTGATTTGACAGCTTACTAGGGGCTGCACTGATGTAGCAGCTCTGGCTTAAAAATAGTCAGAACAAAAACCAACTAGAAGAACTATCAGCTAATTTTAATTAGATGCCAGGATTGGTAAACAAAATTCCGCACCACCCTTTCATTGTGGCTGACTTCGATTTAAGGAGATGTCGGGATTGATTTTGGGAAAGGCAGGGGAAGGGAAGGTGCCTTTCGGAGAGGGGATGGAGGCTCTGGGGGGGGGGGTCCAAGGAGGGGCCTTCCCTGGGGGCTGCTCCCTTCATCCCCACCCATCCGGGAATATTTGCTCAAAGGCCCTTTAAGGGTTCCTCACCGACTCGGAGAGTGACTTGCTGTGTGACCTTGGCAGAAGGCAGAAATGGCTCTGCTGTGTGACTCTGTGTGTGTGTGTGTGTGTGTGTGTGTGTGTGTGTGTGTGTTGGAGGGGGACATCAGACTGATAGCATTCATGGAGCTGGGAGAAACTGCCAAGAAGAAGGTGAGAGAAGACGTAGAGTGTTGACCACACTCTCTCCCCCACATCTGGGTTCTAGAAAGCCTGCGGTCTGAGGGAGCTGTGTTCTGCATATGTCGTCTAGGAGTTTTGATGACAGGGGAAGAACGGCTGGATGCTGGCAGGGAGAGGCTACTGCGTCCTGGGGATCTAAGGTCTCCAGGCCCCTCTGTGACTGACCCCTGACCTCCAAGCCCCCCATCTCGCCTCCACAGAAGTGCTCACATCCCTTGCCTCAAGAGCAGTCTCTGCCTTGGTCAGCACTGGTCTCACGATGCTGTCCTGAAGGGAGCCTTCACTCCTCTCTGCTGCGGTGGGGCTTGATTCGTCCCTGGGGCCCCTGCCGGGCCACGAAACGGCATCCAGAAAACCACTGGAACAGAGCACCAGTGGTGACCTGATGACCTTTCCTAGCTAGCATCTGCCAACCCACCTCCCTCTTTCTCCCCTAAACACAGTATTGCCACTCCCCATTCATTCCCCGCGGGTCCTCTGCGGGTGAGCTGCTGCCACGGTCCCCCGGAAATTGCTCTCTGAAAGGTCACTGAGCGTCTCCCCACTTTACCCATGGTCCCCTCCCTACCCCGTCCCCTTGTTCCCTGCAGCACCTGCATGGTTGACCACCCCAGGGTGGCTGTCCGCAGGGCCCCCCCCCCACCCTGACCACCCTCAGGTCACTTTCAGGGTGACGTCACTGGCTTCACTGGACAGATTTGGGCTGAGGTGTGCTGACCCAGGCTCCGGTGGGGTAGATATAGCCGTTGGGAGGGGATGGTGGGGGGGTGGAGCAGATTTTGACCCCACCTCCTGCAGCTCCAAGTTCAATGCCCAGTACTGTCTTTCATATCTCCCCCCTTGCCTTTTCCCTGCCGCTCTAGGCCCATTTTTCTGACCACCCAACAGGCATCTCCATTGATGGGTCCCTGTGCTATTCCAGAACCAGTGTTTGAAACAAGATTTTCCACCTTCTCCTGCCCACCCCGACCCCCAGACCTCTCACCCAGCAGCCCTGTTTCTGGGAAGGTCACCACACCTTTCCCACCACCTTAGGTTTTCCCTAAGCCTTGGTGTCACCTGTGATGTCTCCCTCTTCTGGTTTTCCAGGTTGTGATCGATCTTGGAGTCCAGTGGCTTTTTCCTTGAAATCCCCCTCCTCTGTGTTCGCTGGCCATCCACTGTGCCTCTCTCCTGGGCGCCAGGGCCAACCTGTCCTGTTCTTGGCCAAGTGTGCCCTCTGGCTCCTCTCCCGGGTGGCATGGTGACAGCAAAAGGCAGGCTGCACACACCAGCCCGCCAAGAAGCCGGGAGCCCTGAGCCTGGAGCCCAGAGGGAGGAAATGCAACTGAAAAGGTTTAACAGCCCAGGTGTAGGGAGGTGCTGGGCAGGGTGGAGCCCCAGGAAGGAGGGTTCCGGTGTGGGGGTGAGGAACGAGCGGAGACCTCGAGGGGATGAGCGGGTGAGTGGGGATAAAAAGAAAGGAACACGTGAGAAGACAAGGCATGGAGCCATTTTCTCTGGAGCAAAAAACAGGACTTGTTGTCTGACAAGAATCCTTGACATTGAGACGGGGTCTGAAAGTTCAGGCTGTGCTCCTATCAGAGCAGGGAGGGGGGCTGACTGTGTGAGACGGGACCCACTGTGTGGCTGCAGCCGCCACCTGGAGTGTCCCAGCTCCAGGCAGAAAATGTGGTGTGGGGGTGTGTTTGTGTGTGAGAGAGTTTGTATGTGTGTGAGGACAGCTGTGAACGTGTGAGTGTGTGCGCGTATGTATGTGTCAGGATGCACATGCGAACGTGTGGCTGTGGGAGTGTGTGATGGTGTATTTGTGTGTGTGAGCACATGTGTGTGATGCACCTGTGAATGTGCATGTGTGTGAGCACATATGTGTGAGTGCATGTGAACACGTGAGGGTGCGTATGTGAGTATGTGAGCATGGATGTGGAAGACCACACACATGGATGTGTACGTGTGTGGGTGTGCATGTAAGTGTGCAAGTGTGTACACAAATATGTACGTTTGGATGGGTAAGTGTGTATGTGTGCACAAATGTGAGAGTGTGTCTGTGTGCATATGTGAGTATGTATATGTGTGTGAATGTGTACAAATGTGCCGGAGTATGTGCATGCACGTGTGACTGTGAATGTGAGGATGTGTGCACACGTGTGCGTGAGTTGTGTGTGTCAGAGTGTGAGTGTGTGTGTAGTGTACGGGGTGAGAAGGTGAGGGAGAGAAGCTGGGTGGTTCTGACCTCACGGATGACGAGCTGTGTGACTTTGGACAATCACTTCATCTCTCTGAGCCTCAGTTGCATCATTTATGAAATGAAGATAATTATAGCCAAAAACTGTGAGGATCAAAAGAAAGAACGTGTGTGAAGCCTCGAGCTGGGTTCCCAGACTTACCCTATGCGTAAGGAGTGTTACATTATGAGTGTTATTCACGCCAACTCTTCCTGAGATCTACATTTCTTACTCCTGCTGTCTCCCTCTCCCTAAGCGGTCGAGTGTGGCGCGGCTGAGCTGGAGGCCTTCCTGCGGCTCTCATCCAGCCTCCTCACCTCATGGATGGGGCCACAATGCCCAGATTGTGCAGGAGACCAGCCCAGGGCTTCCCTGCAGTGGGTTCACGTCTCAGGTCTCCCATGCCAGGGCTTTCTCAGTCCATCGGGTCTCCGAGTTTTGAGATCAGGTTAATGTAGGTCGGGACCAATGAAGCAGAGGCTGTAGTAAGGACCAGCGGATGGGACAGGAGCCATGGCATCTTCTCCTTCTCCTGGTGCCCGCATCCTGGCATCATCTGGGCAGGCTCTGCCTGGAGGGGTGACATTCACAGGGCTCTGGGAGGTGCTTACAGTGTTTTGGCTGAAAATTCTTCGCATGTCTCTGGTGATGCCTGTGAGGGGAGAGAAGAGAGCAAACTTGCCTCTCCCTTGAACTCCCTCCATGCTCCGATTCCACCGGCATGAAAATGTCATCCACCCCAAAGAGAGAGGAGCATGGGCTGGGCTCAGCCTGTCACAGGTGATCTCATCCTCCAGTACCTGGGTCCTGGCAGAGGGAGAATCCTTTTTCCGCCGTGCTGTGTGATTTTGGACAAGGCACTTGATCTGTCTGGATCCCACATCCCTCACATGTGAAATAGTAGCGTCAGAAAATGTCTGCTAGTCTAGGATCCTAAAGCCAGCTAATCCCCTTGCTCAGAGCCCTCTCCGCTCTCTGTGGCTCGAGTGACACTTAGGTCAACAGGACAGGGGTCAAGAAGCTCTGTGTTCGTTCCTCTGCAGACAGCTGGGTTTATGAGTGTGGGTGGATATGTCGGTAAGAAATGGAGAGCCAGAGCTGAAAGGAAGGGCGAGGACAGAGATGAAACCCCTGGTCCCTTAACCAGACTGATGCAGGTGGTCACGGGAGGCCCAAGATGAGTGGGTAGGAGTGGAGCACTCGCTAACCGCCTGGCCCCTTGGTGATCTGCATTTATCCAGAGCTTACTATATGTCAGACACTATGCTAGTTTTTTACATACTTTATTTTATTTGAAATTTCATATGCCCCAACACACACAGATTTTTGTTTTGTTTTTTAAAGACACCGCGTGTATCGTTTTGTCTCTTGCTTTTTTACTGAACGTGTCTTGGAGATCTTTCATGAGAATGGAAATTTCTCCATTTCATTCTTTTTAATGGCCCCGTAATGTCCCAGAATACGTACCACGGGTGCTTTCATGAGTCCCTCATTCATGGATATTTACGAGCTTCCGGTTTTTGTCATTATTATAAACAACGCTGAACTGAACATCCCTATGCATTTGACTTTCCGTCAAGGAATGAAGGCTTTTGCAATGTAATCCTTTGAATGAAACCCTGGATCAAAAAGCAGGTGCATTTCTTAGCTTGTGAAATCCTGGCCTATTTTCCTTGAGCTTAGATATTGGGGTTCGAATGGGGGTTTAGTTCTGCTTGAATTAGGAGGGGTAGAACTTGGCTGAGATCTGGCCTATCTGTTCTGCCCTTGGGTTAGATGACCTGTAGGTGAAAAGCAACTGGAAGAGAGGCAAAAGGAGCTCGCCGCCACGACCAGCATAGTCAAGGGTGCTCTAGCCAAGGGACCTGGGGGCGGCACCAGGCACTCCAACCCTCAAAGCCCTACTAACCAAGGCCTGTGGAGCCAAAAGGAGGCGCTTTGCTGGAGGAGCTTTTGATAACTGCATTTGGAAGGCAACCCAAAGCCAAAGGATAATCCACAATTAGTTTTGTCTTTGTTTGGAATTTATAAAATGATTAGATTTTCAAAAGAGATTGACCTACCCTTAGATGCTTGAGTTTGACGGAGATTAAAAGGGTTTATTTGCATCCCTTGAGCACATCCCCGAAGTAGTCGTCCCGTGCCATGCTGGGGAGGGTGGAGGGTTGTGCTGTTCACCAGCCCCACAGGGCTGACCCCAGCAGGTGCCATGGGGGCGGAGAATTGTTTGTGTTCACGGCTGTACCTCCAGGGCCTGGAACAGAGCCTGGCACCCACAGTGGGTGCTCACTGCATATTTATTGAATAGATACAAAGCCTTTGGGGGCAACAGAAAGCAACTAAGCACCCAGACACTGATTCAGACCCAGACCTCACAGACTAGCTGTGCGATTTTGAACAGTTTTAGAGTTTTCTGTCTAAACTTAACGTTGTCACATCTGTAAAACGGGAATAGTAATATTTCCTAATACTGCCAACCCTCACAGGATTGTTATGATAAGGGAAATTATTAATACCATTCATTATTTTAACGACAATAAACACTTAACATTGCAGGTTTTCCTTCTTAAATCCTTTCTAAACTGTCTCCCAGCTCATCTCATTTCGCTTGAACATTGTTAACTGTCCTAGAATGTTCCCCATTGTGCTTTCTTCTGTCCATTGGGCACGCCGGGTTCGGAGTGTTGTGCCCTTTGGAGCCATGGGGGGTGTGAAGCCTCGGGCTGGGCAGTGGGTGAGGGGCATTGTCACCATCACCATCTACTGTCTGCGGGAGGCCCCTGGCCCCCCACCCACATGTCTTTGTGCCTCCTGTCCTGCTCCTCCGTGATATCCCCTGGCTCTGATTTCAGCCCGCCTGGGGCCTTCGGGCTGAGCGTCTACCAGCTGTTGAGTCTGCCCCTTCCTTGAGAAGCCCCGGTTCTGCTTCTGTTTCCATTCCCGGGCGCTAGAGACCCTAGTTGGCGTTAATCAATCCGCAGCGTCTATGAGCAGGATGGGATGACTCCTCCAGATTCATTCTAGAAGGCAGGGAGGAGAGAGTCACCATGACGGAGCACCTACAGTGTGGCGGCCCCCGGACGAGGGAGGGTTCGCTGGTGGCCGTGACCTGATTCGTCATCGGAGATGGAAACATGACAAAGAAGGGCAGGTCTCTGAAAGTCTAGGTCACAAAGCCAAGGTCACACAGCTAGGTGGTGTCAGAGCCAAGGGTGTGACCGGCTGACCTGGGGTGCGGAGGTGTGCCCCCTTTCAGCCTCAGCTGTCTTACCTCGGCAGCCCGTCATCCAGCGCTATGCGTGGCCCTGGAAGGAGAGAGGCTGAAATCTTATATAATTACCCAAATCATGGCTCCTAAATGGTCTCTGATTACAGCACTAAAGCCCCTTTCTGCAGTGCCGCCCCGGTTCTCCTGAATAGAGCTCTGGCCACTTGGTGCGGGATTTTTTCTTTTAAAGTGAGAGAGATGGCTTATCCTCATGCAAAGTAGGTCAGAACCTTAGCAAAGATCTTTTCAAACACTTGGCTTTTTTGAAGTCCTGCTACGAAACTCCTTTTGTTTCTCCTGCCTTTGCCTCTTTCCTCCCACCCTGCTCCTTTTTCCACAAGGCTCAATGACATCAAATGGCTCGAGCCGCCAGCGCCAGCCAGTGCCGCACACGATAGGCTCAATTGGAAACGATGCCCGGCCTCGCCCAGCTGGGCCGAGTGTGCTCACTGAAGCCGGGCTGCCTGGGTCCAGCGCTGCCCACTCCCCGGCCGCCCGCACGTCGTCGTGGGCTCCGGGCTGATCCGCCAGAAAACCGTATGCCCTTGTCCTTGGTCCCACCAGCTCAAGCGAGGTGTGGCTGGACTGGGTTTGCACCCAGGCCTGGGGGCCATTGGTTGGAGTTTGTGGCGCTCGTTATTAAACCAAACTTGCAAAAGGGTTTTGCTCCAGTGGAAAATTGGTTCAGCTGGAACGGTGCAGCGCTTTACCTAGTGGGCTGCCATCATGGGGTTATCTCTCTCCCATTTGCTCTCGCTTTTCCAGTCCCCCAGACCCACCCTCACCCACGGTAGGTAGAAGTCAGTGAGAGCAGAGGCATTGAGAGTGTTACCAGCAGGCTGATGTCACAAAGGTGGCCACACCCAGTACCACCCGAGGGCACGTTGGGCCCCATTTCTCAGGGAAGAAAGCCAGACTTCCAGAACTGAATGAGATGCCTGCTGGCCCCAAACAGAGCAGAGAGTGACGGCTCAGGGGCTGGAACACACGCGGGTTGACTCTGGGGTTCTTTTTTCCTCAAACCTCAGTGACTTTGAAAGGAAACAGAGGGTGTGTGTGTGTGTGTGTGTGTGTGTGTGTGTGCACATGTGTACCAGATTAAAGACTAGTGAGCAAGATGAATTTGCTCTTTGCATGGCAATGGTGCCTTCAGGAATTCGTGGGATTTCCATCCGAGGCATGTCCCCGCACATATATTCTGTCTCCTCTGGACCTGGCAGGGAGCTTCCCCACTCTGCTATCCCTGTCCCCTCTCTCCTGTCAATCTCAATCTGGATCCAAAGGAGAAGTAATTTTCTAGGAGGGCTGGTGTCTTCAGAGGTACTTAGAAGGGGCATTGCTATGGGCACCGCAGGGGAAGTGTGGGGGGGGGGCAGGCTTAGGGATGTTTCTGTCATTCAATGTGTAGTTACATAGGGCCTGCCATCTGCCAAGATGCTTCTGGGATCTGAGAACAAAACAGACAAATCCCCAGCCTTCATGGAATGTGCACTCCAGGGAGGGACACAGAGAGTACACTGTGTGAATGAGTAAGCAGAGGTGGTCATAAAAGCTAAGACAGAGTAGAGTAGGGAAGAAGGGCAGGGAGCGTTGGAGTGGCTGCGGTTTTAGGGATGGTAACCAAGAAAGCTCACTGAGAACATATTGTTGAAATACGGGCTCAGGGGAGTGAGGTCTGAAGATATCTGAGGCAAGTGTTCTGCCCAGAGGAAATAACAGGTGCAAAGGCCCTGAGGCCCAAGGGCACTGGCATGTTTGAGGAATGAAAAGGAGAGGCTGCAGCTAGATCAGAGCAAGTAAGAGGCAAAGTCCCAAGGGATTTCAGAAAGGGAACGGGCTGGAGGGGTGTGTGTGCAGATCCTATAGCGCTTTCTCTTTTATCATGACTGAGATGGGAGCCATTGCAAGCTCTGGGTAGAAAGCTGTCAGGATCTGTGCTCCCCTCCCCCGGCTTCCCAGTTTACTACTCTTTGCTCAGGAGGTAGGAGGGGCTGGGGTAGACTGGAAGGGAAGTTGGGTCCCTTTTCCTCCAGGAGAACGCAGAGAAAGAGAAAAGACTTCAGACCAGACAGGGAGACTTTGTCCATTGGGTGTTTCTGGGGCTGTTGGAGTGACAGCAGTGCTGGTTCCTTTGCCACTCCAAGGATTCTAGCCATTCGGGGACTGGACAGCCCCAGGCTGGGCCCCATCTCTCCCAAGATGTTCAAGCGCACGTACATCTGTGTGCAGCCCTTCTCTTCATTTTCTCACCCTTCGGGGTGTCCGGCTTCCATCGTTCCTGTGGGCTAATGGCTGTGAGATGAGGTATCGCACACAGCAGAGAAGCCAGCCGTGTGGGCAGGTCTGAAGATGCTGGAGTTCTCACCTCTCCCGCCTGCTCCCTCTTGCTGCCGCCTCTCCCCCTCCCCTCTTCTCACCCCTTTGCAGAAGAGAACGACAATGCATGTGTGAAGATTGCTTGCTGGCTGGAGATGCTCCCATTCTCTTCCCTTCCCTATGCAGAAGTAACCTTCTTCCTTTCCACATCCTGCCCCCAGCCCTGTTTCAGGGTATCCTGGCACCCCCATCCCCCTCTCCTCTTTCCCTCTCCACATTCAGAGGCTATCTTGGTCCTTTCATACCCAGTCGGGATTCCCTGGGCTGCTTAAGTGGGGACAGTGGTACCGGGAGGCTCAGTCCATGATGCTCCTGTTGGGTGGGGAGGATGCTGAGAGCCTCCTGGTGGGCCCAATTTGCATTATTTACCCCAATATAAAGGATTCCGGTCTTGGAGGCAATTATAAAGGCTGTTTGCGTTTCAGAACTTCAAAACCAGTGAGCCCAAAGGTATCAACTTACATTCACACCCATGGCTCTAGGCTTGCCTCTCCATTTGGGTAGGAGAAGGTGAGCCACCCTTGCCTTCCTGTTGGCCCCTCCATCCCCTTGTAGGGATGAACATCCCGCTGTAGATCTCCGGGCCCAGCCTTCCCCCTTCTCCTCTTAGGAGGAGGCCATCCACCAGGGAAGGGCGGGCCCAGCAGCTAGCTTCCAGGCTAGGGTGGGGTTTGTTTGTATAAATTCCCTCTTCTTTTTCAGAGAGAACATGAAGAAGAGAGAAAATGAAACACTTTTGCCACCTCCTCGTTAGCTCGGAGTCCCAGGTGAGCAAAGGAACTCACAGCTCCTTTTTTGTGGCTGGCGGCCTGGAGTGTCTCCATGGTGATGCCTTGAAGCTTCTCGGAGCTGGGGACCAGCCCTCTCAGCGGCGTCCCTGAGCTGCCAGCATCAGGGAGAGGCAGGGAAGAGGGGCCCGTGGAATCAGGGGAGGACTGGGTCTGGGGGGCTGGGGGCCGGCCGTGGATTCTTGCCCCTCTGCTTCTTCAAGGCCAGCGCCAGCTTGGAACCTGGGATCCAATCTAAGAACACGCCCATTGTGTGGGACACTCGTGGTGGTCTAGAACCTGGTTTCGTGCTCCCTATCCAGGTTGATCTCCTGTCTGTCCTCTACGCAGAGCAGCTCCTTGAGCCTGGCCTGGTTTCTTACTCCCCACTGAAAGAGCATTTATTTCTGCTTCTGAGCCTTTGTCCCGGGTGTGCCTCTTGTCTGGGACCATTCCCTCCCTTAGTATTTCTCTGACTTGGTTCCAGAGTCACCATCTCTGGGAAGCTTTCCTTTTCCTTCCTTCCTTCCTTCCTTCCTTCCTTCCTTCCTTCCTTCCTTCCTTCCTTCCTTTTCTTTCTTTCTTTCTTTCTTTCTTTCTTATCTTTCTTTCTTTTTGAGAGGACTTCCTTGATTAAGACCTGAGTCCTTGGGACTAACCACCTCTTCTAAATCCACGTACACACTGCCTCTCTGGTTGTGGTTTTCTCTTGGAACACATAATGGCTTGTGTTATTCATTGGCTTGTGGTTGAGGGGCAGGTGACACAGTGGGGAAGGCACAGACCCAGCGTCTTTTATTCCTGGACTTGAATCATGGCTCTGCCAGGTTGGCTAATTTGCTCTCCTAGGATGAGTGTCCCTTACAAGTCGTCTCAGAGAACTTCAGCCTCAGTTTCTCCATCTGCAAAGTGGGAATCCCAGCAATTCCCTGCAAACTTGTGGGGATGACATAAATTATTGTAGGGGCGCCTGGGTGGCTCAGTCGGTTAAGCATCCAGCTTGATTTTGGCTCAGGTGCTGGTCTCAGGGTTTTGGGATCGAGCCCCACATTAGGCTCTGCACTCACTGGGGCATCTCCTTGTCTCCCTTGCCCCCACTCCTCCCCCTGCTCATGCTTTCTCTCTCTCTCTCTCTCTCTCTCTCATAAATGAATTAAATTTAATTTTAAAAAATTATATAATAATTTTACTTAGGTGAACGTGAAAGTGGTGATACGGGGTCTGGTGAGCAGCAGGCATGGCCCCTCCCCACTGCCTCCCTCTCCATCACTCGTTTCGTTGCTACTATTTGCTCCCCCGGAACCCTGGATTGTCCCCTGGTAGTCCTTTGCATATGCGTATAACGAATGACTGATTTGTTGTATCGATGCACTTGATGTTTCTCTTGGGGGAATTGCAGGCAATGGGCTTCCTGTGATATGTCCATCTCTGTCTCCCTGTGTTTAGCACAGAACCTGGACAGGAGGAACTCAGGGAACATTTGCAGACTGACCATCTGAACACAGACTAGGCACTTCCACTGCTAGACCATTTGCTGAGGGAATGCAGGCTCTGTTTTCTTTCTTACTGCTTTGAATCTCCGGAGCCTTCAATATAGTAGGTGTTCTGTAAGTGGCTCTGCAGAAAAGAGTCTTCGGCTGAACATTTTGCCATTGAGGAGTGACTGACCACAGGAAGAAGATTCTTCTGGGTGATGCTAGGAACTGAAGAGGGACCCCCTTCTGTAGAATGGCTTGCGGGGAGATGTGTGGTTTGGAGGCAGAGGGGTAGACCAAACAAATCCCGCAGTGTTGCTTCTAGTCCTGGAGTTTATGGTCTACGGAAGCCGGAAGCACTTTGTTCCAGAACCCATGAGTCAGCCCCAGAGAGACCACACCCGTGGGGCCAAAGGGAGGAGGTGGAATCTTTTTCTCTCGGAGAGCTGGGCTAGCAGGCTGATTGGCTAGGGTTAATTCCCATGAGCATTGCTGAAGTTGGGACAAACTCAATTTTAAGTTAAGTGGAAATATTTTTATTTGAGTTAATGTACATTAGATCTGGTAAACACACAGAGTATATTACTACGCACTCTGGAAATGTGCAGTCCGATCAGCAAACAGATTAGTTTTAAGTGAAAAGACACTGGCAGGCGCTTAAATTCATTGACTTGTTGAGAACGTCTAGATTTGGATACAAATGCACTGGAACGCTACATCAGTTCGGTGTCTCAGCCCGTCCGCACGGAGAAACTATTGATTTTAGTTGATATGCATTGATTCCCAGAAAACAGGACGGCTTTTGAAAATGAACTTCCAGTAATTTCAGGGAGAAGCTGGCGCGTTTGTCTCCACGCGAGGCTGACTTGTTTTGTTAAACGTGTCTCTACGCCTCGAAGGAACGGAGCAGCAGACAAATATCTTCGTATGAATTAAAATGCATTGATTCTTGGAGGGAAATGATGGTCTCTGTTAAAAGCTTTTTTGGAGATGTTAGCACCCCTTCCTCCCTGCCTTCTGCTCTCCCCAAAACGGTGGCAGTTTTCA
This sequence comes from Enhydra lutris kenyoni, assembly GCF_002288905.1. NCBI lineage: Eukaryota > Metazoa > Chordata > Mammalia > Carnivora > Mustelidae > Enhydra > Enhydra lutris. Next base: position 17,666,726 of record NW_019154118.1, read on the forward strand.
GAGCCCATCTGAAGTTGGAGGTGGTGGCGGGTGGGCAGGGTGGGGAGAGGAGGAGGGACGCCCAGCACTGCCAATCCCCTGAAGCCTGCGAGCAGGAAGCTGCTCTCCAGGGAAAGGAACAGCACTTGGGTTCAATGTTGTCCATCTCCTAACCAGACGAAGGCAGGTGCCCTGGTAGGAGCTGAGGGGAGGAGACACAGAGCTTCCATCGATAAGGAAAATAGTAACGAAGAGGAGAGGTCCGAGGGTCAGGGGTGGGATGCAGAGTTGAGGGTGCACGTGCAGTTTTGGTCTCATGGTCAGTGGCCTCTCTGTGTGGAAACAGGAAATGAGTGGGTGATAATCACCGAAAGGATGCAGGAGTGAGTTATCTCACTTTCTTACCTTCTGAACGAGCTGGACATGAACCAGAGGTATAATTTAGGCATTTCTCACCCTCATTAATGAATAGCTCCCTTGGGGTGACTAGACAGCAGGGCTCGAAAAATGATTCCAAGAGCCAGGAAGGAAGCAGTTGGCCCGGAACTTATTTTTCATGTGCTGAGACTCCCTGGCTCTTCCTGGATCAGAGCCACTTGGGGCAAGTTTGACGGTTGATCATGGACTTAACTCCTCTGTAGCCATCCCTAGCTCCTGCTCAGCCCCCCAACCACCCCCTGACTGGGGGATTAAATCCACCTGGGGGGTATTTGTTGGCCATTGGTGGGCTAGAAAGTGCTGACCCGTTATCCAGGTAACTCTGCCTATGGAAGCTAGACCTTCTCCAAGACAGAAGGGAAGACTGCCGAGAAAGACCTTGGAGGGATGGTCAACTGCAAAGCCACCTCTTTTCACCTCTGGCTGTAGTTGTTACAAATCAAGGGTCTTAGGTCTGCATCTACTAACCCCCAGACAGTAAATTCTCCCCCTGCACCGCCCTTCACTTTCTCCTACTCCTCTTCATTCTCTTCCAGTTGTCCCTACTCTGCTTTGGAAAGGGGATCACCTGACCCAGGAAGCATAGAATCAAAGCGCTGGAAGGGATTTTATGAATCCGTCCGTCCAACCCCCATCTGGTACTTTATCCTCTGCCTCTGAAATAATCTTTGCCAAATACAGTATTGGTTTAAAACCTCTGACTGTGGACTGCACATCACCTCCCATGTGTCTTTTTCAAATAGCTCCTGCCAATGCCATGTTCCCCCTGCCCCTAACCCACCAACACCAAGAGCAAGAGCAAGAGCAAGACCAACACCAACACCAACACCAACACCAAACCTAACTGAGCCTGCCTCAGCCTGGTGGTTCTGGTTCTGTCCTCTGGGGTAGCACCTGGGTGGTCTTGTTCTTCTCCCACGTGGATATTTATAGACATTTGTTACTCTGTCCCCACCGAGGCTTCCTTTCTCCAGGCAAAACTCCCCAGGTTCCTCAGCTGTTTCTAATATGGCATGGTTTCAGGTCCCTCCACTGTTTGTAGGACCAGCTACCTTCTTTGTGTGAGCCCCCAGTGCAAAATGAGAATGCAGGGCCCTGTGTTTGAAAATTATTAGAAATTTCAAGATGACCTTGGGACCCTTCTGAGTGATTGTACAGGTTAAACACCCATAAGGCAGCCCTGACCATAGGGGACCTCTTTTTCCAGATCTCGGTCTGCAATGTCCTTCTAAGTGATGTTCTAGGATTGGCCTGTCCAGAAGTGGAGTGACAGGCACTTTTTTCTGGATATATCCATTAGTGTTAGCGAAGCAATTGACAATCACATTAACTTTACCGGCAGTCAGAGCATACAGGTGAGTCATGATCAGCATAACGTCCACTCTGAAGTTGGAGGTTCGATTCATAGCTGAGGAGCCGAGCCACGCCTCTCACTTAGGGACAGTTGCAAGAATCCATGGTGGACTTTGCTTTGCCCATAGAATCCATCCCAGGGCTTAACCACATTATTATCTTTAGACCATTTTTCACTCATTCAATCCATAAAGAGACATTTACCAAGTGCCCACTGTGTGCTAAGACAGTAATAGGAGTTGGGATACACTCTTGGATAAAACCTGACCTTGACCTTAAGGAGCTTCAGTGTAGAAAAGATATTTAAACAATCATTGCATGAGAATGTCCTAATCCCTACAGATAGGGATGTACTACGGGAGCAGAAAAGATGGGAAGTCCTGGCATGCATTTGGGAAGCCAAGAAGCATTTGAGATGGCTCTTAAAGGATGAGCAGAGGTTTGGTGCGTGGGAACGGGAGATGGGAAAGCCCGTCTAACCATGGCCTGCTTTCCTCCCCAGAAACTCCCACCTCTTTGCTATTGGCCGTTCTTCTAGGGCAGCACCATGGATCTCGGCCCTGGTGGTTCCTCACAGAAATCCGCAGTCTGTTCCATCTCTGGGGCCTTTCCAGCAGACCCCAGGCCTTGATGAGAAGACATTGCTGAAGTTTTTGCTGCAGTTTTAATTTCTTGACATCATCTGGGTGCGTTGGGAAAAATGAGATCTAATAATGAATGATTACAACTCTCAAGTTAAGTCTAGTTGGTTGACTAATCAATTTGGTTAAGTGAAAATCCATAGCAAATGAGTCGACCGCAGTATGACATTTCTCCATCCAATTTAAATTAAAATCACCAACCATAATAATTTCACAATTACTCAGGGAGGGCACACTAGAGACTTGACCCCCGGAGCAGAGAAATTGCAAATGCCGCAGAGGATGGGCTAAGAGTGGGGTGATGAGGAAGTCACTTGAGCTGAACTCTGCTTGAACTGCTCAGCCTCGTCAGCTTGTGGGGGTGGTGGGGCCGCAAAGGATGCGGAGCAGCTGTTTTATATTCTTGGGTGCAGCCCTGCGTCTCTTCCCCTGGGGAGGCAGGAGTTTCCAGCGTCCTGGCTAGAAAGCCCACAGGGAGCTCCTCCAACAGGAGAGCAGGTTTTCTCTTCTCTAGGTAACAGGATGAGGAAAGAGGGGGATGTTATCTTTGCATGTTAAATCCCCAAATTTAGACTATAAATTCCTGGACAGTGGATGCCATGTCTGTTTATCTTGAGTGGAGAGTGCTAAGTGGGTGTAACAGGCAATTAATAGGTTTTTGATAATGAGGGCGAGGATGACAGAGCAAAGGAAAGGATTAGATTTTATCTAATATGATAAACGTTTACTTGCTGAAAGTCCCCTTTATACCAGGCACGGTGTTAGGTACCAGGGAGTGAGAGATGGCTCAAATGTACAGCACTGCCTTCCAGGAGCTCCTAGCCTCTCTTGTAGCCTGAAAGATAAACATTTAATATAAATACGAGGCCGAAAGTCATTAATGTTTAGTAAGGAACTTGAAAGATAAGAGTGTTTTGGATCAGGGAATTTCATGCAAACATTTTGTCTGCTGGTTCCGCCGTCTATAAAGGGCATTTATTTAGTAAGAGTACTAGCTCACAGAGTGGTCAAATGAAGGAGGTGCCTGGTACTGCTGGTGGTTCCTCAGCCATTTTCTCTCCTTTTTCAGCAATAAAGCTCCCCAATGTCAGCTGAACACGTGGTGCCTGGATTCAAGACTACATTTCCCAGGATCCCTTGTGTTTGTGGTCACATGGCCAAGGTCAGGCCAATGGAATGCAAGTTCATGCAGCTTCTAGGAAGTGTTTTAAAGGGAAGGATCAGGGTCTCATCTTCCCCCTGCTTCCTGCTTCCTTCCTTCTGGCTGGAATTCAGGTGGAGTGACTGGAGCTGGAACAGTAGTCATCTTGGAGTAGAAAGTGACTTTGGAAGTGGAGGCCATACAGGCAGAGCAGCAAGATAGAAGGAGCCTGGGTTCTGAACGCTGTGATGGGCACACTGGCCCTCAGTTCTGAACTTGGAAGTGAAAATAAACATCTGTCTTACTTAAGCCACTTTTATTTTGGGGTAACTGTCACTCCGGGCTGAGCCCAGTTCTAATTAATTCAAGTGAACTGTTGCACAAAAGGGACTTAGAATAGTGCTTAGCGTACAATAAAGGCTCAATGACTGGTGGTTCCTATTGGTATATTTGGTTCTTACTCTAAGGGAGACAGAAGACTAAGACTGCCCACTGAGCCACAGGGCATCTGCCTTATTTCTCCATGGGGACTCTTGGCTGAGACGCTCACCCTTTTGTGTCACGGTCAAGGCTCAGCTCTGCAGCCCCTCCTCCTCCCATAGTCCACTCTTCTTATACTCTCAACTTACCACCCCCACTCCCTGACTTAAATCCCGCTGTCACCAGCTCAGCCATTACTTACAGAGAGAAGCAGCAGCGGCCCAGGAGAAGTATGGGCAGAGAGTCAGGTCCTGTGGATCAATTTGTAATTTTTCTTGTGGCGGCAAGAAGAGCACGAGCGATGTGTGCACTAAATCCCCAGCATGGCAGCAGCATGGCAGCCTGTCTGGGCTTGAATTATTTATCTTTGTGTGGGACTGGGGCTTAGAAGGAGGGGGGAAAACCGGGTGGATGTAAGTGCCCTCCAGCGTGGACTGTCATGGGGAGTGGGGGCAGTGGCAAGCTGGCAGTGATGTTGGTCCTGGGCACCTTGCTGTAAGAGATGACAGAGCAGTGTCTGTATGGGCGGGCCGAGGTGCTTTCAGTTTCTGGGCAGATAAGGGTTGGAAAGTCACCCCTTTGCATTGCTGGGAACCACAGTAGAGAAATGGTGAAGTTATTAGCTCAGGAGGAACAGTTGGCTCTTTGCCTGTTGTTGGGTGCATACACTGAGAAAGCACAAGTACATATTCCATTCCCTAGAGGGGAAGGAGAAGGGAATGTGGAGGCTCTCCTGGCTGCAGGGGGAGGTGTTATGGTTATTAGGAGTGTCACTTACCTGAAGGGAGGAGTTTGATAGACATTATTAGTGCTCACCAATATTCCAAATATCTTCCCTTTCTTGTTCACGTGGAAGAATTAATCAGTATTGTGGGGCTAGTTCTGGCTAATGGAGTGTAGCCAGAAGAGATGTGTGAGTGTTTAAGAGTTGGCAAAGAGCTGGCATGCATTTTTCTCCATGTTTTGTCTCTCTCTCTCTCTCTCTTTAGAAAATCCTGAGAAATTTTTAGAAAATCCTGGTGATGTCACAATCTCTTGGAACTTACAGCAGCCTGGGTCCCTGAATGACGGTGTGGAACAGAGCCCCAGGCCCAACAGCATTGGGTATGGAGATGAGTAAGAAGTAAAGTGATTGAAATTTTGGAATTCATGGTAATTGCAACACAGTCTAATTGATCCTGTTGAGTGTTGCCAAAATCAAAGGGGTGGGTGGGTCCTTTCATTTCTGGTATGAGGTCAGGGTTAGCAAACCAGGAATTGGAACCTGGGTGGATCACTAGATCTTTGTGCATACAGTTCGGGCTGAGAAAAGGCCAATTATGAATGCTCATACATAGAACTAGGGATGGGTGAGGGGGCGCCAGGGTGGCTCAGTAGGCTGGGCATCTGCTTTCAGCTCAGGTCATGATCCCAGGGTCCTGGGATGGAGCTTAGCAGGGAATCGCCTGTGCCCTCTCCATCTCCCCCCCCTACTCTCTCTCAAATAAATACATAAATAAAATCTTAAAAAAAAAAATAGTGGCAGGGTCAGTTGATGAGACCTGACAATGTAGCTGGGATAGACGTCATTGCCACTTCTGACATTCTGCTGCAATACAGGTCATAGGGGGCAGATCCCAAACCAGATCAATTCCAGAACTTTCCCCAGTCCTTATCGACTGAATTGTGTCTCCTTTCCTCAAATTCATATGTTACAGTCCTAACCCCCAGTATGACTGTATTTGGAGATAGGACCTTGAGGGAATTAGTGTTACATGACATCATAAGGGAAGAGAGACCAGAGATCTCTCTGTCTCTAGGTGCATGCAGAGAAAAGCTGTATGAGGACGCAGCGAGAAGGTGACCATGTGCAAGCCAGGAAGAGAGCTCTTCCCTGAAACCAACCCTGATGGCCCCTTGATCTTGGACTTCTGGCCTCTGGAATGGTAAGAAAAGAGATTTCTGTTTCTTAAGCCATGTAGGCCCTGGTGTTTTGTTATGGCAGCCTGAGCTATTACAGATCTTGACCTAGGACTTGTTCCCCAATACTCTCTTCTCCACTCACCCCCTGGCTTTCCTGGGACCAACTTTGTATATGGAGTCAGATATTTTGAGATGGAGAGGAAAGTGATGAGAGGGGAACAATGCAGATATGAACGCCTCCTTGTGCTTCCAACAACATGCTTTTCTTTCCCATGTATTACACTAGACATCAAGTTCGGCTCTGTAAAATAGGGATAATTATCCTAGGTTTACCGATTTTATTCATTTGCTCAGCAACATTCTTGGAGTACCTACTATGTGCTGGAGCACGATGATGAGCTTTGGGGTTCAGAGTTGAAGAGACAACAGCGCCTGTTCTCAAGTGACTGAGTGAATTGAGGACCCTAGGATAAGCTGCTAGTTCAGCAAGAAGAGGCTAGTAAAGGACTCAATCCTGGATTTTAGCTTTGTGCCTGGGCTCTCGGTAGAGAGAAGCAAAGTGGAGAAGTCTCTGTAATAGACGCTGGTCTGCCAGATGGAGTCTGCTAAAACCCGAGAGGAAAGCGGACATGGGAGTCCACGATAGGCCCTGTTTTCTGCCCAGTCTCAGAACCACCTGAATCAGAACTGCCAGGATCCCCGGGAAATGCAGATGCGGCTTCCACCCAAGACCTAAGCTTTGTGTCCTCGGCTTTGTGTCCTCCGCACCTCACTGTCCCTTGTCACCTTCGCACTGATGCTAGAAGGCGAGTGTTTCTGGTGACCGCGTTTTACAGAACAGGAAATTGAGGCTCAGCGAGGCGCGATATCTTGACCAAGGTCACACAGCTGGTAAGCGACGGAGCTGGGACCCACGCTTAGGTTTGTCTGATGTCATTCTTTGTCCTGGCTTGGCCTGCGAGTGAGGCCTCGGGTTAGCGGGTAGCTTACTTCTCTAGGTTGCTCACCTGTCCCAGTCCCTTGCTCCAGTGGCCCCAGAGGCCCCAGACTCCCGTGCCTCTGCAGAGACACTTTTCCTGGAGGCTTCCTTCTGTGCAATCACACTACTGGGCGCCTCCAGCATCAGCCACACGACTCCCTTGACTTCTAGATCTCTCAGGACATGGGCCCTCCTTCTGCTCCCCTCCTCCCCGCCCATGCCAAACAAAATAAAACCTAACAAACAAAATCTCTTTTCATTATACTTATAGGTCTTGATATCCATTTATTTTCACTCACTAGTCATCAAACATGATTGTGCACTTATGTGCAGATATTGTTAAGTGCTAGAGACATCAAGAGTGCACCTAAACGGATATGGTGCCAGCCCACACAGAGTTATGGTCAAGTGCACTTCGCACATTGAATCCCGTTCTCCTCCTCTCTCTGTACGTATCGGCCCCTCAGTGCCGTGCTGCAGGTGATAGAAGTCAGGTTTTAGAGTGGGCAGGACAATGCCCAGCGTTAGCAGGTGCTGCGTGGAATAAATAAATTAATGAAATGGGGCAAAGGGTCACGAAGGGCAAGGTGAGTACAAGAGGCACATTTCAAGGAGGTCAGGCCCTCTGCCTTCTGTTGCTGCATCCCCAGAAGATGCTAAATTGTCTAATAAATGGTTTCCCAGCCCTGGGCCCTGGAGAGGGCAGCTGACGTGCCCAAGGCCTGAGGCAGGCCCCCAGCCCAAGCCCATGGTGCGAGGATGCATTATGAATGCAAGGTGTAGGAAATAGAAACTGTTAAACTCGCAGATCGGGACAGAAATGCCTTTGTGCGGCTGCAGAGTCGGGAAATGGTGCTAAAGCCACGCATTGCAAATTAGCCTGTGCTTGGCAGAGAGGGGCTTTTATTCTCCGGCCCCCTACGTTCCTTTAGCAGCTTTTGTGCGCAGCCCGGGAGGCCCTTCTGGGAGGAGAGAGAAACCGGTAATTTCGTGGCTGATTGGCAGACTGTCCAGAGCCAATAACGATACTTGTTTTCTTGCTGAAGCGCTCAAAACGGAGATCTTGGCTCCTCTATTTTATCCTTCTTTCTCTTCTGGTGATCCTCCCACTTCTTTTCCATGACGGAAAGAAATGGAACCGGGACTACCTTCCTGATTCACATGGCTTCGTGTGGACGCCACGGGGATCAGGCTCCCATCAGGGCAATGTGTGAAGACAGAGGCCGTTCCAGGCACCCCATTTGCTTCGGCAAAATCTACATAGATTTTCTGTGTTGCTTTGGTACCTTTGGCGAGCTCCGTGTTTACACCTCCATGAATCCATCCTGTGTCCCTGAAATGTACTATATTGTTTGTCCCAATGGAAGGATGAGGATAGGTGACTTGTCCAAGGTCACAGGGTTGTAAATCATGGCTCTGTGATTTGAAGTTAGATTTCACAGTTTGTGGTGTTGGGTTTCTTGAGTGTCCCCGGTGACGCTTTGGTATTCACGACACCCCTGCTGATTAAAGATGCCCTCTCTGGTGACTGGGGACTCTTTTTCTGGATTCTCTAACTGGTCAATTTTAAGTCACAGAGCCATTTTGAAATCCTAACAGAAGTGTCTGGCTTGGAAATGGAATGGACTTTTTTAAAAAAAGTTTTTATTTAAATTTCAGTTAGTTGACATACAGTATAATATTAATTTCAGGTGTACAATTTCGTGATTCAACACTTCCATACAAGACCTGGTGCTCATCACAAGGGCCCTCCTTCCTCCCCATCCCCTGTTCCCCCCTGCCCGTACCTCCCTTCTGGCGACCATACGATTGTTCTCTATAGTTAGGAGTCTGTTTCTTGGTTTGCCTCTCTCTCTCTCTTTCCCTTTGCTCATTTGTTTTGTTTCTTAAATTCCACAAATGAATGGAATCATATGGTATTTCTGACTGATTTATTTACATTATTATTGCTTTCATTTATTATTGCTTAATATTATTCATTATTATTGCTAATCATACTACTGTCCCGCTCCATCCATGTCATTTAAATGGCAAGATTTCATTCTTTTTATGGCTCAGTAATATTCCATTGTGTGTGTGTGTGTGTGTGTGTGTGTGTGCGCGCGCACCACATTTTCTTTATCCATTCATCAATCAGTGGACATTCGGGCTGTTTCCGTGAGTTGGTTACTGTAGATAATTTTGCTGTAGACATCGAGGGCATGTATTCCTTTGAATGAGTGTTTTTGTATCCTTTGGTGTAAATACCTAGTAGTGTAATTGCCGGGTGGTAGGGTAGCTCTATTTTTAACTTTTTATGGAAGCTCCACACTGTTTCCCAGAGCGGCTGCACCAGCTTGCATTCCCACCAGCAGTGCCTGAGGACTCCCCTCTCTCCACATCCTCACTGACACCGTTGTTTCCTGTGTTGTTGATTTTAACCATTTTGACAGGTAGGAGGTGGTATCTCTTTGTGGTTTTGATTTGTACAAAACTGAATGGACCTTTGAAACTATGTAGTTTACTCCCTTTCCCTTCTGCACCCATTTTACAGATCATGAAGCTTAGGCCCAGAGACTTAGGGATGGACCCAAGGCCATAGCCAACTCTAATGGCAGGCTGAGGCCAAGAACCGGTACCTTTGCTCCCTATTCAGCATTCCGTCCACTTCATCTGCAGCCTTGATCAGGACTAGGTTTGGTTGTGAGTAACAGATACCCTCCAAAACAACGGCTTCACTCCCTGATGTAAAATAAATCGGAAACAAGCAAATCAGCTTTAAAAGACGTCAGAAGAAGGTATGGCTCCATAGCGTTAGGAACCAAGACTCTCTGTCTTGCCACTTTGCCGTGTGTGGCTTCCTTCCCAAGGTCACCTCATGGTCCTAGATGGCTCCTAGAGCTCCAGCCATCACATCCAGCAGTTGCAAGGAGGCCCTTCCCTTTTAGAAGATTTTCTGGAAGTTTCACACAACACTTCTGTTTCACTGGCCAGAATTTAACCTGTGGCCACGCTAGTTAAATGGGAGGCTGGAAGATGTCATATTTTAGCTGGCTGCCTAGTTAGAAGTCAGGACTTGGGTTCTACTCCTGTGAAAACAGGAGGGAGCAACTGCGGGGAAGCAAGGAGCACCTTCCGGACAGGCTCTTCATCTCTGAACTGGCTGCCAACACCGTCTTCCCAGTCTGTAGCTCCAAGAACTCCCAGCGGGAGGGAAGCTGAACCAGCAGATATTGACTAGCAGAAAAACACGTTTGTTCATTTGTTTTCCCTTCCTCTTCCAGATAAAGGCTTTGCCCTTTAGCTGTGCAAGAGTGTGCATCGTGGACTTTTCCACGTCATGCCACTTAGCATAGGTTTTGGTACACGTCTGTTCTGGTCCATGCCGAAGATGACATTGGTAAAGCTTTGGTGCCTTCCTGGATCTTGTAAAACACGAGGGCGGAAGCTGAGTTGACAAAGGGAGACGTGCTGGATGGCAGTGTGTTAGTATGCGTTTGCTTCTTTCCAGAAGGGGAGGGGAGCCTCCACACCCAAGCGTCCTGGTATGGTTCCAGTCCTGTCTCAGGCTGAAAATGTGCGAAACACTGATTGTGCTCGTGCGCCGACTCTTCCAGCAACAAGGAGCCGAGGCTGCTTCTTTGAAAACCTAGCGGCAGGTAGGGGCTCCGTGACACGGAGTATGAGGCAGCCTCGAGGTGGGCGAGTCCGACCACCTCCTTCTATAGACACAAAAAACCGGGGGCCCAGAGATCTTACAGGTTTGCCCGAACTTTATAGAGGTGGGATGAGGGTTCCACTCTTCTGACTCCTAAGCTAAGTCTTTTCTTCTTTTCTTCTGTACCTGTTGTCTCTCTGAAATATACAGAGTTCATATGGTTCTCTAGCCATTTTGTGGGTGAGACTATAATTTTCCCAACTAAGGACTCTGAACCTGTCTTATATTTGAAGCACCGTGCGAGGCCTTGGTGGAAGGAGGGTACAGTTGTTCCCCTAAAGGAGTTGCAGTCTAGGGAGGGGTGCACATGTTTCCACAGCTAGCTGCACGGGAGGAGAGAGGAGAGAGGCACTAAGGGTTACACAGGATGTACGCGCTGATCGCTGCGCAGAGACTGGTTGCGGTGGGGATTGTGGCAGGGGTCTTTGAAGAAGAGGGAGCTTGGAGGAGGAGGTGGTCTAGATCACCTGAAGGGGACAGCTAGAGCCTGAAAGTCACAATGCTGGGGCGCCTGGGTGGCTCATTCGGTTAAGCTTCTGCCTTTGGCTTGGGTCATGGTCTCAGGGTCCTGGGATTGAGCCCCGCATCGGGCTCTCTGCTCAGTGGGGAGCCTGCTTCCCCCTCTCTCTCTGCCTGCCTCTCTGCCTACTTGTGATCAGTCTGTCAAATAAGTACATAAAATCTTAAAAAAAAAAAAAAAGTCGTCAAAATGCTAGCTATAACCTCCCTGCCCTGGGCACTATTGCTGGAATTTGGAGTGCTCCGTAGTAGGACCTGAAGCGAGTAGCCCAGAAGGGTCTCCTCTGCCTCCAGGGGAGTGTTCCAGTCCCCCTGACTTGCTGGGTACTATTCTTGGTCCTGTTTGGCCATTAAAACGCCTGAAAGGGACCCAGGCACAACCTGGTCTCACCAAGACCAGCTGAGTCAGAGTCTCTAGGAGGGGCACTCAGGAACCTATTTGAAGGTCTCTTGGTGATGCTGATGTACGACGAGGGGGCATTTTAGAGGAAGTGGCAGGAGGAGGTACAGGGCATAATCAGCTGAACTCCACAGCGGAACCTCCAAAAGGAGGAGACCAGGTAGGAGAAGTGAACTGGCAGGGACCGGATTATGCTGGACTCGCTCTTCACTGTGCAGACGAGGAGATAGAGATCCAGAGCAGTGGGGAGCTTGCCCAAGCCTGGACCACCGTGGTTCATACCCCTACCCCTCCCAGCCCTGCCCAGAGCCACATTCATTCAGCACGCCCCCTCCCTCTGCCAGTTGCTCAGTCCACCGCAAGGCCTCTAGCCAGCAAACGAGGAGAAAAAGAGTCTTTGTGGCTGTGGGCGACGCTCTTCATTTGTGTGCAGGGGGAGGTCTGGCTGTTTCCAAGAGTGTTAATTAGGAAGTTGCCTGGTTCTCCTTTTAGCTTGTCTTTTTTCTTGCTTCTGAGATGGGCAGGCAGAGCTGGGGCTTCCGAGAAGAAGGGGCTGGTTGTGTTGATAGTGGGGGGGGAAGGTGGAGGTCATTACTCTCTACCCATGTTTGGAGGTGGGGATAGGGATGGGGCAGTGCTCCACAAGTGATGGGGCAGGGGTTGGGAGGGTGACTAAGAAGGATTGCTGGCTTCAGAGCCAGCTGAACAGAGCAAGGATGCCCCAGGGTAAAAGGGACAGCCAGCAGCTGCTGTCGGTCTGCAGTTGGTTTCTTGGTGGCAGTGAAACACATTGCTTGTTCATTGTCTTCCCTTGGGGGCAGTGGAGTCCAGACTTGTCCTGTTTCTCTTCTTATACACTCCCACGAGCCCCATACTCCTTCTTGGAACTCCTTTTTTCAGTATATCTGCAATAATTTGTTCAATGTTTGTTTCTTCTGACAAACAGGGGCCTCCTTGAGGGTCTGGCTTGTTCCCCACATAGCCCCGGCACCTTGCACAGAGCCTGGCCAGCAGCAGGCATTCCATAAGCATCTATAGATGGTGCCGTGGGCTCACTGCAGGGAGAAGCCCTCAACTGGGCCTTCGGGATGCGGGTTCTCACCTGATTCTGTCCCTGATGCTCTATGGGATCGCTATCAAGTCGCTGTCTCTCCGAGCCTTGTGTTTCGCCAACAACAACAATAAATAAAGCTAAATTGCAAAGAGCATCACAATCTGTTTCTCAGTATCTGAATCTTATCAGATGGGACATTGAACAGAGTTTTGGGGGGTCCCAATTCTAGTTCCAGATCCACTACTTCCTGTTGCTGCCTCAAGGGAGGTAGTGTGGGGGTCAGTCCTCTGAGTGGGTGCAAGGGACTTAGAGAGACACCTTGACCGGCCACATACTCGGATGGTTTTATTTGTGTATGGGATGGCCCCCATTTGTTTTAACTAAGGACAGAGCAAAAAGTCTATTCAAGAGAGATTTGAGACATCAGCCTGTACTCGCACAGGTCCGTCTGTGCTAACTGGGGGTGAAGAAGGAGATGGTACAGCTGAAAGGAAGCAGGGTGTCTAACTTATGGGGAGGGGCGGATCAGAGCAGGTCTGACCTGGAGGAAGGGTCTGGATTACAGCCCTTGGGGGATTTTGTCTCTCATCGGGGTCAATGGCTGGCGGAGTCTGGGGACCGATTTCGGCTCCTTTGCTGATTTTCCTGATGCTACGGGTAATGGTGTTTGTGTGGGTACAGATTTGCAGTGAGCACCTGCTGAAGCCCTTGTCTTGGGAGAGGCTCTTGCAGGATCCGGGAGCTTTGGGGAAAAGCCTGCGAGGCTAGCAGCTTGCTTTGCCCCTTCCCGTAGGGACCCGGGGTCCTCACTAGCAGAGGAACCAAGGACCCAGGTGTCCCCCCAGGCCTGCCGGGCCCTCCTCCCTCTGCCATTCTGGGGCTTATCCCTCTTGGCTCTTGCGTGCCTCAGGAGGGACCCAGCCCAAATCATCTCGGCTCCAAGAGAGAAAAGGAAGAACATCTGTTAACACAAATGCTTTTCTAATTTCTTTTTAAATCTCACTCAGCATCTGCGTTAAACAAGGATGATCGGCTTGTACAATATTTAATTTTGGAACCATTTCTAAAGGCACTTGTAAGAGGGGAGCAATGGGGAGAGCAACAGCTCCTAAATCTTTAATAGCATGCCAGTTAGGAGCTTCCGCCAGGCTCCGTCCTAATCCCACAGAGAAGAAGCAGAGACAGAATTTCTTAATAACAAATACCTTTGCAGCACCTCATTAAATCACTGCGTTTCAGACACAGCAGGACACTTGGGTGAATAAATAGTGCAATCTCCCATTCTGAGGGATTTTCACATCTGACTTATTTCTCTCGCGTGTGCTCAGTTCTTTCTCTTTCTCCCTCTCTCTCTCCCCCTCTCTCTCTTAAAAATTTCCACAAATGATTTTAGCTGATGAGTTCAATTAACGAAGACATTAGAGCAAAGTTGAAAAGCGTCTCTTTCCTCTCTCCCTTTCCCTTCGCTTGCTCTCCCCGCGCACCACCACCGCCCCCACCCCCCCAACCATAGAGCCGGCTTTTTGTGTTTTTGCAGTTTAACAAATAGCACTGCCAAGTGAGAGATGAGAGAAGGAGTGGGGGCGGGGAGGGCGAGGCCGGCTGATGGGAAAACAAAGCATTCCCTGGCTGCTGTTTATGGAGGTGGTGGTACATGGAGCGTGGGAAGGGGAGGCAGCAGGCCCGGGGCTCAGAGGTGCATCCGGGCTCCTGACCACCTGTGGAGGTGGGTCCCTATCCACGGGCCGCACCCAGTCTCCAGGAGGACTTGCAACAGGACAAGGCAACTGAGGAAAGCCATCCGTTTTCAGCTGCTCCTCGGTGTGACTGTGCCCGACTGCGTGCCAGGCCCTGCACTAGATGCGAGAGTTAACGCTGTCATGAAAAATTTAAGCCAAAGCGGCTCTTCCCACATCCTCCTTCCTACAGTAGAGTCAATCAATCCATTGATCAATACATCAAGATTTTAACGAAGAGGTCATAAACGGGCAGTCCAGGGACTAGCTCAAAAGCGGTTTTTGTTTGTCCTAAATACTGTTGGTTGCTTCTTTTTAAAAATAGAATCAGTTGCTCCAGTGCTGTGTTTTTAGAACTGTGATTTATGACCCCTTTGCGGGCCTCGAAATTGGTTTAGAAAGGATCCCAAGTTGCCTATTCTTACGTTTTGATTTTGGGAAAAATCTATCTCTGAGTAAGTCCCTAAGTGGTCTATTTTCCGAGTCTTTCAAGGCATGGGGGATATTTTCTCTTACTTTCATAAATAAACATTGCTCTAGGAATGAAAGTGGAGGGGGGAGGAGGACAGGGTAAGATCGAATGGAATGGGGTGGAATAGACAGACACGAGAAGAAGTAAGGGGAGAGGAGAGAGAACTGTCAGCACGTGGAGCACACGGCCAGGTGACTACTGCTGCAGGTCTGTGCTGGTTCTATGCTGGTCTGGGATCTAAAAAGCACCTCACACTGTGGGTCCCAGACAGCAAAGCTGGGAGCCTCTGTTCCCATGGGGAATGTCCAACACTCAGCACATACTCAGAGCTTCCCTTGATGTGGTCCTTGTGCAGGGCGGGGGGGGGGGGGGGGGGGGGGGCGCACACTGACGGCCCCACTTGCCCCAAGCTTCTGTGCGAAACGCGCTTTCCATGTGACCTCCGAGGGGGAGCCAGCGGCAGCCAGGGATGCTGCCCCCAGTGGCCAGCGGCGTCGGTGTCCTAAGCAAACGTCCCGTGGTTGGGAGCTGGCAGGCTCTCTCTCCCTTGGATTCTGCCTATTTTCCAGTTTTTGTTTCTTAGCTTCTCCTCAATTCTGTGAGCCCATCGAGCTGCTTCTAACGAAGTCTTATTGCCCGCACATGTTGGCCAGGGCTGGCTTCACTGCTTGTAAGCAAGAACCTGGCCACACTTAGGAGATTTCACATGAAAGGTTGAGTTTTTAGTTTCTTTTGGGCCGGGGGCTGTGGGGAATGAATAGAAAAGAAAAGGGAAGATGTAGTTTGAGGTCTGTGTTTCCGTCTGGTAGGCCTGCGGATGGTACGTTAGTCTCCTGTGGCTGCTGAAACAAATTACTACAAGTTGGAGGCTTAGTACGATAGAAACTTAGCCCGCCACAGTGTCAGAGACCAGGAGCCTACAGTCCCACAGGCTGTGCTTCTTCCGGGGTTCAACGAGAGGCTCTGTTCTTTGCCTCTTCTAACTCCCGGTGGCTGCCAGGTCATTCCCGGCCTGGTGGCCACATCACCTCAGTCTACCTCTGTCTTCCCATCCAGTTACCTTTTCCCTGTGGGTCTGTGTCATTTCCCTTTGCCTCATTCTTGTAAGGAAATTTGTGATGGCCTTCAGGGCCCACACTGATCATCCAGGATCTCTCTCTCTCTCTCTTTTTTTTTAAGATTTTATTTATTTATTTGATAGAGATCACAAGTAGGCAGAGAGGCAGGCAGAGAGAGAGGAGGAAGAAAGCTCCCTGCTGAGCAGAGAGCCCGATGTGGGCTCGATCCCAGGACCCTGGGATCATGACCTGAGCTGAAGGCAGAGGCTTTAACCCACTGAGCCACCCAGGCGCCCCGAGGATCTCTTTATCTTGGGATCCTTAACTTTACTTCTGCATAGACCCTTTTCTCCCCTCAAATAAAGGCACACCTAGAGGTTCTGGGGATTATGAGCAGATGCATGTTTTGGGGGGCCACCTTTTGGCCCACTACAGGTGGAACTCCACATTGTCACCCAGACAGCTACGTTTATTCCCATAGCCGCCTGGGCCTGCCAGGATGTGAGATTTTGACCCCCTGACTTAACAAATGTGTGCTCCCTGCCCAGGCACAGTGAGGAGATGCAGAAAGGCAAGGCATGCTTTCCACCCTCCATAACCTGTCTCCCTGAGCACGGGTATCCAGAGAAGTCTGGGGGCAGTGATGAGGCTTCATGGGGCTGCTGGGTCTTGTAGAGGTCTTGAAGGATTTGGGTGAGTAGCAGGGAGTGGAGACTCACAGTCTCCTGGTGTGAACTGCTCCAAGTGCTGGGAAGATGGCAGTGAACAGCACAAAGTCTGTGCTATTAAGGAACACTAGGAACAAAGGCATACGAACGTCAGACACTAGAGGTGTGATGGAGAATGGGGGTGTGAATACGGAGGGAAAGAGGGTGTTGCTATTTTCCAAGGGTGGCCTGGGAAGCCCTCTCCGATAAAGTAACATTTGAATAGAGTCCTAAAAGAAGGGAGGATGGGAATCACGTATATAGTTCTACAAACAGCAATCCAAGCAGGAGGACAAGGATGGGCAAAGGCCCTGGGGCAGCTGCCTGCTTGGTATGTTCTGGGAGTGGCAAAAAGGCTGATGAGGTGGCTGAAGAGGATCCAGCAGGCGAGTGGTGGGAGACAAAGACCAGAACGGGGCTGCGGTCATGGGCAGGACTTTTCAAGAGCTGAGGATCAAGGGAACATTTCTTAACAAATCTTTCCAGCAGGGGATCATGAGCACAGATGAGAGGGAAAAAAAAAAAAAAAAAGACTTCAATTTTACTAACCTCTAACTAGAGTTAGCATCTCCTTTGATTACAAATGTAGGCCCCATCCATAGCATGGAATCCATAGTAATTCTGGCAGTACCTTGGACTTTGTCACCCATGGAAATCACAGATATTTTTACATCATATTACAGTTATTACGCTTAATCTTGAAATATTGTTTTCTCCCGGCAGTACTTCAAAATCGTGTAATTAGACCCGCCACTAGAACTTATTATTTACTGCATTAATAAAAAGCTCATATATTACTATATCGCAAATTAGTTTTTAAAAAATATTTTTATAACAGCACTTCAATATAATTTACTTCCTATGTAATCCTATGTATTTTATTTTATGCATTTAAAGATGTGATTCTGGGAAGAGGTCCAAAGGCTTCACCAGACTGCCTGGGGTGTCCACGCGCACGAAAAGGGGAAGGACCTCTGTCTTCATGCCTTTCAGATGTAGCCCCAGCTTTACCCTTTGGCCCCATTTCTGGCCACCCCTGACCCCCTGCCCCCATGACTCTATACTTCATCCACACTGAGCTACAGACGGTTGCTCCAGATGTGCTCTTCCTTCCTGCGAGCCTTTGCAGATGCTGCTCATTCTGCTTTGAACACTCCTGCCCTTTGCCAACTCCCGCTGGTCCTTCAAGTCTCTGCTTTGCCGGCACTTTCTGCAGGACGCCCTCCCTGATTCCCCCCGCTGCTGTGGGAGTGTCCGCGCGCTCAGGTGGACTGTTTCCTGCTCTGTTCTCCCTTGGACCACCTGCTCCCGGAAGGCAGGGGCTCGGGGCAGCTGCCTGCAGGCTCCCCCGTGCTTAGCCCTGGGCCTGGCACGCAGCGGGGCTCAGTGTGCACAGAGTACCTGTGGGCTCCGAGAATGAATCGTCTTCCCGACTTCTGAGACCATCTTGTGATGTCTTTGGTGTTTGCTGCCTTCTGTAAATGAAGAAAGAGGGGGAGCAGGGGGTTAGTCCATGAAGGAGAAGTGCTAGAGAAAGGGGCTTGGAGATTTGGAGACAGTCCAGACTCTGCAAGGAGCAAGGGCACTGCAGGGAACAGAGGGGGCAGGGCTGCGGGGTCAGGGCCTGACGTGGTTGGCGGCGAGAGGAGGTCAGTTTCCCGTCCCTCTTCCCATCCCTCCTCCCGTCCTCTGGGGAAGAAGACCCGGAGACTTTGGTCACCAGGCTTGGTTGCAATTCCGACCATTCATACCTCAATCTCCTCTCTGAACTTGGAATTCCTCGCTGTTTTCTGCCTTTACCACCTGACTGATGTCTTGTTTCTTCAGGCAGTGTAGGGATCCCATCTTGGTAGTAAAAAAGTGAGATAGACTTGACTTTCCTCTCCAGCCCTCATGAGCTGCGTGACCTTGAGCAAGTTTCTGAGACCCTGAGGGCATCTAGTACCTGTAGGTTCCCCACTCGACTCGGGCTCCTGGCAAGCCCCCATCAGGAGTGACACCTGATTTGCTTTTAGTCTCCTTGATTTTGCTCATCCTTGCCCTCTGACCATGGGTTGGCCCTGCTCTCAAGGCCCCGCAGGCCAGCATTCTGTTGGTGGAAACCATAGTCGTCTTTCCAGGCCCAGATCGAATGCCACCTTCTTTTGCGAGGTCTGTGATGCCGTTGGCAGTGGGCATGTTATTCAACCCTTCTGTGTCCTCCCCCAACTGTAGGGAATCACTGTGGTGGTCATGGGAGCCAACATCCCCAAGGATGCTTGCACACAGTAGGAGCCTACTGCAACCTGGCTTCCTTCCTTACCGGGGTGTTCAAAGCAGCTGTCTCTGCGCGCACGGAGACTCTGCCCTTATCTCAGTTAACATGGATGGGCACGTAGTCCCCTCTCTAAGATGTTCTGTCCCCAGGCACGTGCACTTTCTTATTCTCCAGCTTGCCTTCCTCTGGCTGTGCCCCACACAGATCTCTTCTATAAATCTTTCAGCGCCTTCTTCATAAGCAGTGAGGCTGCAGGCCCGGGTCGTATCCACATCAAAGGGCTGCTCTGGGAGCTGGATGGAGTTCGCTTCCGAGGTAGCTAAGGGACCTCTCCATTTGTCTGTGCCTTTGGGGGCAAGGCTTGGGGCCACCTGTTTTTATCTGGGCTGATGCTTTGGGCAAAGAGTAAATGCCACCAAGTGAGATTTTTAAACGCTGGAAGAGTGGTCTGGAAGAGTGGTTAGGAAGGAGGCCTGGCATTTACCAAAGGCCCTTTGGGATAGACGCTAGCCCTGTTTGGACCCTTGCCCTTCTCTGATCTATGTGGTAGGTATTATTTGCCCCCATTTTATAGACTAGGAAACTGAGGCTGCAGGGATTAAGGCATTTTCTCCAGGTTGCCCAGCTTGTGAGTGTCACAGCCAGGAATCAAGTTTTCTGTTGTCTGCCTTCAAAGTCTAAATCCTTCCCCTTCTGCCCCTCTTTCTGGGCACCCCTGCCCCCCACCACCAGTAAACAAGGCTAGGTTGCTGTGTCCTCATGGGTGCAGGAGTCCGGCTGGCTCATCCTGGGTGAGGTGCACAGAGACACCGCCAGGCTACACCTTCCTAACCTGCACAACAAAGGCCAGGAGTTCTGTGAAGGCTACTGTCTTCAGTGGCTGAGAGTGAGGGGAGCATCTGGATTCCCAACCTTGTGACCCAGGGTCCAGAGAACATACCAGGGGTGCAGAGGCATCTGGGGCCTGGGATGCTAAGCGCGCCATGGAAGTAATGATGTCGTTGGCCTGCCCAAGCCCTGCCCAAGCTGCTCTGGCTGGCCGGGAGCCCACAAAGCCTGGGGCACTGCCCACATGCTCTGGGAGGGGACTCTGACGTGCAGGCTAGAAGAGGCCTCGGACATATTTAGCTGGACTTCTGATTATTGGTTCTTCTCAGTGGGCCCACTCACTGACTTTCCTGATTCCTCTATCCCCCCAAGTCCCCTTCTTCTGTCTTCTCCTTCTTTCTCTTCTAGAACCTCTGTAGCTCCCCATTGTTCATTTTCGTCCCAGGACCACAGTTTGAGATTGGGCCGTATATAGTTAAGAGCATGGATTCTGGAGCCAGACCCCCGGCTGACTGCAACCCCACTGACTTACCCTGTGATGTCTGTAGCCACCCTGTGCCTCATTGTCTCCATCTGTCCAATGGGGATAATAATGGTGTCAGCCTCGTCGCCTATCCCCTCTGCCCTCGTGCGTGTACCCTGTGGTCCAGCCAGCCTGGACGCTGCCTGTCACTCTTGATCAGTCTGTGCCCCACTGGTGCGCCCTCTCCTGACCAGCATCCTTCTCATTCTCTCCTGGAAAGCTCAGTGCATGTGTCTCCCCAGGAAATTCTGCCTGCGTGCTGAACCTGGTCTGTGAGCACCGTGACATCCTATGAGACACCGCATCCCTTTTCCTGGTCCCATCTTTGAGTTTGGATATGAGCCTTTGATACAGCAAGCACCCAACACTCACATGTCAGATTAAAACCAGGGGCTCTGACAATTTACTTCTTCTACGTAAGTGCCTATCAATGACAATTCTTTCTAATTCTTTATAATGTTATGGTGGAGAGAGCTCACTTCCATAGACAGTATCTAATCTCATCCTCAGAGCATCTCTGGGAAGAAAGTTATTAGCCCATTTGACATATGGGGGAGTGAGTATCAGAGACGTTTCCTGCGTTGCTCAAGGTCACATGGCTAGTAGACTTCTGACTCTGAATCCCAGTCTCCTTCCCCTTCCAGACATCCCCTTGCCTCTCCCGTTGTTTAGATTCAGACACGGTGAGCTCCCCACGTTGACTCAAAACATTTCAGAGCAACAACTCTTGCTCTCGATACTGATGGGGAGAGTCCTGGGTCTCTCTTTCCCCGGGCCTGAGGATTCTCTCCTCCAAGGAGCTTGAGTGAAACAATGCTGCCCGGAAAGCAGATGAGGCACGTGGGTCCCCGACTGCTGGGCAGTGGTTTGGAGCCACACGGATCTTAGCTTAGAACCCATGCACTGCGCTTCCATTTCCACCTGTGTGAGATGGTTTGCTCCCAGCACCTGGGGCAGTCGTGGTGAGGGAAGGCTGGCATGTTTGTAGGTCCTCCAGCACGGTGCCTGGAGCGCCAGCAATGCCCAGGGCATAGTAGCTCATAATAAGAGTTAAAGGTGAGGAATTACTTTGCTCCAGGGACTGTATTACTTTCCACGCTTGTCTCCTTTATTCCTTCCTATGGTCCCTTGCAATAAGATCACTCCCTCTCTGCCCCCTTTCTGACAGAGGAGGAAGCAGAGGCTCAACTTGGTACGGAGCAGTCATCGTTTTTAAACAAGGCCACATGCAGGGCTGTGCCTGTTTACTTATGGAGGCCTCCCTGGCTTCTATGCCTGGATACAGGGCCCACAGTTAGAGGCTATAGATGGAAATTGTATTATATGATTGTGGTGCCAGCAACCAAATCTGGAGGATGGTTTTGACAAGCTTAGCCTGCCAACGTGGGGTCGGAAGTTTGAGCTTGGGAATGTGTTGCTAGGGCTGCGATATGGGTGCAGGGAGGGAGGCTGGTGCTGGGCTGTGGCCACTGTAGGACCACAGAGCGGGGAGGGGAGAAGCCCCTTTTCTAGGTGCCTCCAGCCCCTTTTCTAGGCACCAGGGCTGGAGGCAGAGCCCTGGGCCCGCTGGGCCTGCGGTGCCCAGGAGGATGCCCTGATGGATGGACTCAGACAGAGTACTCTCCTGGGTCCCAGCCCCGGCCCTCCAACCACCAGTCAGTGGGGACCTGAGTCCCATTGAGCTGCTGGCCCCAGGCAAAGACAGACACTTTGTGCAAACAATGCCTCCTCCCTGGGGGCTCCTATCTCCCTGGGCATCCTCTGAAAGAAACAGTGTGGAGCAGAGAACCAGCAAGGCCAGACCCGCAGAGGCCGTCTGCCCAGGGCGGCCCTACCAGGGACAACCCTGGCCAGTCCTGCTCAGTCCCACTTGGATCAGGAGGCCTCTGTGGGCTCCCTCCTTTCACCCAGCTCAGGAGCGGTGAGAAGACCATCAGAGGTGACATTGGTTGGTGGTCTGGATAGAAAACTAAAGACACGAAGGCTGTTCTGGCTCTGGGTCCATGTCCTCAACACTGACCTCCCTCCAACCCCATAATACGATGGTCCACTTCTTTCAAGGACTTAGTGAAGTCTAGCCCTGGAGGGCCCTCAGAATTGCCCGGAGGACCCTCTGCGTGAATTTAAAACAGTGCTGTGGCTCAGTCACTTTTCTGTGTACTTGGCCACAGAGGATGACTTTGGGAGGCTGGGGTGAAGACAGCTTAGAGGGTGTCACCTGTGCTGGGATGCAAGGCTCAGTGAATGGAAAGGAGCTGAGACTTCAGCCCTGACTTGTCCCCTTGGGAAGTTCACATCCACAGCCTGGTCTACAAGGATCTGATAGCAACCAGGTTTCAGCAACTACCAGCCTCCCCTCCCGCCCACCTTGCAGCCATGTTGTTTCCTTTGGCGGATCCTCCGTATCTTGGAGCTTTTCGCATTGGCAGCTCTCTCTCCCTGGAACATTCTTTCTGTTCCGACCAGGGTAACTGCCACGCACCCCGTTGTTCTCCGTGTAAATGTTACCTCCTGAGGGGAACATTTACACGGAGGCCCTCCCTGACCTCTCAGGTTGACCCCATGTACGCTCTTGCGACAAATTGCATACAATCGTCATTAATTACTTGTGTATTTGCCCTCCCCTTCCACTTCCAGTGTGGAAGCAACATGAAGGCCAGGACGATTTTGTTTACTGTAGTATCTCCAGCATCGGGAGCAGTGCCTGACACATGATGGGCACTCAATAAATCGGTATTGATTGTGTGAGTGAA
Source organism: Enhydra lutris kenyoni (assembly GCF_002288905.1). NCBI lineage: Eukaryota > Metazoa > Chordata > Mammalia > Carnivora > Mustelidae > Enhydra > Enhydra lutris. The sequence continues at coordinate 17,689,643 of NW_019154118.1, forward strand.
AGGCCTTTCCCTGGTTTACTGACCCTCTAGGAAGCTCGGGGTGAGGTGTGGTCACAGCACTTTCCAAAGGGCAAGTGCCCGCCACAGAGAAACGGCTCATCCGGGCACCTGGCATAGGATGAAGTTCTGTGTCCCTCCTGTCTGCCCCGGAGCGCCCACACGTTCAGACTCCAGCCAGCAGCCTGCAAATTCTCTCATCTTTCCCATGATTCTTCGCCCTTTGCTTGCTCACCCATGTCCTGGGGAAGAAGGTTCTGGCTCTCTACGCACCGAGCTCAGGAAAACACAGCATCGGCACCACCTTATCTTTTATTTTTAACCAGCAATTGATCTTGCTTCCGGCAGATTCTTTTCGATGCGGGGCCTGTAGGCCAGTGCTGATTTGCATGCTTGGCTCTGCCCTCGGGAGCCGAGTGTCTCAGATGGTCACCTGAGATACAGAGACTCTTCCTGACCCCTTCTGGTTTCTCTCTTCTACATACAAAGTCAGAATGCAGGTGCTGATTACAAAAGGCAACGTCCCAGGTAAGGTGAAGGATCTCAGAAGCAAGAGGGTAGAGAGATGGGGAGTGCCTCCGTGGGAGCCGAGGGCCAGGCCTGAGGTCCTAGCCGTCCTCCCTGTGATCTAGATTTGGCTATGGAGCTACATCCAGCTCTTCTCCCTTCTTTTAAATATGCCACAGGCTCTGCTTACACTATTTTTTTTTTTAATTTGCTCTTTCGACTAACATTTATTGAGCACTTACTTAGGTAAGTGCGTGGTTCTAGAAGCTTCGATTGGGGTGGGATGACAAATGGGCTTCCAAGGCGTTAGCCAGCCTTTGCCTTGCTTCAAAGTCACAATCCGGGCCTAGAATAAAAGATTCCGTGATCAGTATCTATAATTGATGCGGGGAGAGGAGATCTAGTTAATGTGGCTAGAGACTTGTCAGGGAAGGCTTCACGGAGCTTGTTGTCCGCACTGCGTCTCTGCAAGCCGAGACCTTGCGGGGATAGGCACGTTCCAGGTAGAGGGAACAGCGCTTGTGAAAGTATGGAGGCCAGAAGGTGGACAACGAACTTGAGAAAGAGCCCCCTGAATGTGGCTAGAATCTAGATCTCGTGACAGCAGGTGGTTAAGGATGAGGTGGGGAAGACAGGTGTCTGCCGGTTTGAAAAGCTCAGGATCACTCTGGAATCTCTACATGCTGCCTTCCTCTTTAAATAGCCTGAAGGGTCTTGAGGGGAGGCACCTCTGATGGGAGGCTGCGGCTGTGGCCGTGGCCCTGCCTTCCAGAAGGTTCCAGACCGGGGCCTGCGTCGTGGCCAGAGGAGGAGTCCGAGGCTGGCCGGGCTGGGAGGCAGGGCCACCTGGAGCCAGAGAGGATCCTCCCACGTGGAGTCTGAAAGGAAGCATCTTGCAGCTCTGTCTAATTACAGGGTAAGTGAGCGGGCCTCCCTCCTGGTTAATTTGCTATGTGCCTTTATTGCCAGCAGAAGACAGATGACTCACAGAGGGTATGCCATATAGGCCTGCCAGTAATTGTCTTTATGACTTCATGAGCCTTTTATGGCCCCCGCTGGGAAAGGTGTTTTATTTTTCTTCTTTTAATTCTCCATTTTCAGTCGGTAAATAACCAACTTCCTGGGAGCAGGAGGACTGTCAAGTTCAGGATGGAGGTGAGACACTCCCAACAAGAGGGGCCGTGGCTGTAGAAGTCACGGCCGGGGCGGGGAGCCGGGCGCAAACGCAGGGGACGAGGTGCCTGACTCACCCAAGAGTACATGGGGTGGATAATCCCCAACAGTGATTAATATATACATCATCAAAATTTAAAAGTGAATAAATGTTTCTTTTCAGCAGATTTACTTTCTCAATGATGCTTGGCTTAGATTAATGATAATGTGAGTTTATGTTTCCAAAGTACACACAGATTGCTACGCTTGGAGGGTTGTGGGGAGGAGGTGGGAGTGGGTGGGCAGGGAGGGGACGTGGGGTGGCCGCAAAGAGCGCTGTGTGAGAGGGTGGCCGCAAGCACGTTATTTTTAATTAATGTCCAGTCTCTACACGTGCAAGATGGGCAACGGTCAGCTGCTTGAGGATGGGGTGGCGTTGCATTTCTCTGGAACTGCCCCCTACTGGCTTGCCAAAGCTAATGGTCAATTTTCAGGAATTTTCTGAGCTGTTTTAAATCATAATGGCAGCTTGAAATCAGTCCTAGAGGGATTACTTACACCTAGGTAAGTGGCAAGCCCTACGAAGCAGAGCCCCGCCCCCCCCAACCCCCATCTGGTTCTTAAACCATTTTAGCGATCCATATACCACTGGAGCGTTCACATGGGGGTGGGGGACCACTTGGCAGGATAAAAATATTATCTAAATATTTAAATTGATAGGTATTATCAATAATATTTATTGATCACTTATTATATGCTAGGCACTGTTCTAAGCACTTTATATATATATCTATCTCCATGAATCCTCTCAACAACCCCATGTGGCTGGTGCTTCTTGAGCCTAAGATATGCCCAGAAAGCTGAGACTTGGAGTCAGAGGCAGGAGAGATTAAGTCCATCCCCATTCCCTTCCTTTACGGAGGAAGCAATTGATAGCCAGAGAGGGGAAGTGTATTGGCCAAGGTCAGCGGCTAGGGGATAGGTCTACTGGCTTCCCAGCCCTTGTCTGTTCTCCTGCCCTTGTTCTTCCAGCTTGCCAAGGTTTAGCCCTGCCTAAGTCCAGGCAAGAGCTGAGCCCAAAAGCTGGGGGCTGACCGAAGGAGGCTGCACCAGGCGGGAGTCCATGCAGTGAGCCCAGTGGGCTCTGTGTAGTTCCTCCTGTCTCTGCTGCTGGGTAGGGTGTGATTGCTCCCCGACGCCTCTGCTCCTTCCAGAGCTACGGTTCCTTCTGCTCTGCCATTTTCTGACGATCTCAGTGGAAGGAATTCAGACTTCAGGCTTTTGGCAACAATCATCTGGAATACCAAGAAAAAATAAATAAAAATAAAAACCCAGCCCAGAGTTCTGCCTTTTAGCTCAAAGTCCTTAGCTGAGGGGAGTGGAGGAGGAGATAGATGGACTGAAACTTACACTGCCAAATGATCAACCCGGACAAGTCACCGTAAACTCTATAGGGGTTTGAGGTAAACCCTGTGTAGACTGGGGTTAGCCTCTGTAGCTTGCTTTGATGATTGCTTTTGGTTTTAAAAAAGTGGCCTGAGTCGAGGAAAAGAGACTCAAGATGAAAATCCCCTCAATTCTTAAATATATAGGTATATTCTAATGTAGGCTGCATTCTAATATGGTAAATATCCCAATGTAGACTATGGGATCAGGTAGTCCCAGAGCTGAAAGGGCCTTCTAGAATGTTCTCTCTGCCTCCAAGCCGGGAAACCAACTGTCTCCTGGGAAGAATGAGAGTGTGGGTACTTTTCTGCAGAGCAGGGCCCTCCCACGCAGGGACAATGAAATGCTTTCCTACGTCAGAGGGAGTTGCTGACAGATGGGGTGCTGTAGAAGAAAGAGGTTCTAGGGCTACTATGTCTGGGACACCTCACACAGATAAATTCACCTCTTTGAGGCTCAGTTTCCTAACCAGTTGGAGGTTTCAGACTGTGTGGTCTCCCCTTCCAGTTCTTACATTCTATATCCTAAACAAAAGGGAACATTTCCAAGATGGAATTAAACACACACACACACACACACACACACACACACACACGAATTGACAAATAGGGAAAGCTTTCAAAAATCTCATTCAAATTATTGCTGGATTTGTCTGTTAGTGAGATTTGTTTCTTTGCATGTGCTAATTGGTCTTGGCATTAATTAATCTGATTTCATTATATTCTCTTTAATTTGTCAAGATATCGTTTCGTTATTGGGTGACAGAACACTTTGGAGGATTGTTAGAATTGGAATCTATTTTCCCCCCTTTTAAAGTTCCTGGAGAAAAGTCGTTATCAATTAAGTTAATTTGCATACACATTAGGTTAATCGTTTTAGTTTAGCCAAATTTGTGGAAATTTACATAGCAAATTGACCCTCCACATTTCACTTAAACATATGTAGCACGCGGAGCAGTGCATTTTGAGTTGCTAATGAAACTGGGGTTATTTTACACGCTTCTTTTAGTAAAAGAGGTCCAATTAGACCAAGTAATTTTTTATTTCTTCCGTAATTGCAAAACAAATAAGCGTCTTGGCATTTTTTTTTTCCTAGCGGCAGCATCACGCGGACAGGGACGTTAATAGGGAAGTCATGTTTTCCTAATTAAGCCCGGCTTGATTCCTGCTCACTGTTCCGGCGTCAGCCCTCTGCAGCCTTCTTGTAGGTGCTCTTCTGCCTAAGTTGCTAAGCCTCCTGGTATACCTATTAATAGAAGACTCCCCCGCATGGAGCCAACTGAATTAAAAAATGTAACTGGGAAGGCAGGGTGGGAATTTTGACAGATTTGTTTTTAAATTTTTTTTTTTTTTATGCCAGGGAAGAGAAAGTTGAATGCAGAAAGGGGTCTTGGTTCTCTCCATCATGGGAAGAAAAGAGAGAAAAATAGCTTTTGTTCTCCCCCAGAAAAGAAGTTGGCATAACACATTGGTGGTGTTTCAACAGTGACTCCAGGGGCTAGCTTGTTCAATGTTGGAAAATTGGCTGCCATCCCCCCTTCCAGGACTGTGGAGCGGTAGGGAGCTTACAGTAATGTGGGATAGTTGCAAAAAAAAAAAAAATGAGATCTGGAATCTGAGGTTTTGCTGAAGGGACAGGGAGAGGAATTCTGGCTTCTGTGTTGGAGAGGGTGGGAGTCAGAGGTGAGGGTTGTGCTGGGAGGGTGAGGATGCTGATTCGGTTAGACAGAAGCTGAGCTCCTACTTGCTCTTCTAACCCGACACCAAGGATACAGAAGTTCTTGAGCCCCTGTCCTGTGCTGGGCGTTTGTTCTTCTCGCACAGATTTTTCTGAATTGTAGAAGACTAAAATGGGCAGTGGGAATCAGAACGGGGAGCTGTACCTTCCGCCCAGAGTCAGCAGACTTGGATTCTGGTCCCGGCTGAAGGTGGCAGAGAGGGGTCACAGTGCTCCATTCCTCTCTGTGGTCCTATCCTTTGCCACGTGCACTGTCGCTCTTCCCATGCAGGAGAGGAGTCTGTCTCCGTCCTCCTGGAATCTAGGCTGTCCTGTAACTGGCTGAGGCCAACAGAGTGCAGCAGACATGTTCATGTGCCTGTTCCAAGCCTAGTTCTCAGAAGGCTCGCCTGCCTCTGTTCACTCTCTGGGAATGCTGCTGCTCCCCTCCCCCGGACCAGCCTGCTGGACAAGATGGGGAGGGACATGTGGTCCACGTGTCTCCATTGCCCAGCTGACATTCCGTCCCCAGAAGCGGGGCTGTCTAGCTGATCTGCAAGGGATCCCCCATTGGACGAGGCATACCAGCTGGGCCCAGCCTAAATTTCCAGTCTGCAGAGCTGTGAGCTAAAGCAATGATTATTGCTTTTAGGCACTGAGTTTTGGGGTGATTTGTTAAGAAGTGGTAACTGATACAATCATTCACCAGTTGTCCTTGAGAAAATTCCTCTTCATGTCTGAGCTTCCAGCCTCCTAAATCTATAAACCCAGAGGAGCCTTAAATTTCCTTCCAGCTTTATAAAGCACTCAAATACCACCTCGCTAGATCTGAGACAACCTGGCATCTCCCCAGAAAGGGATCCAGTTAGGGAACCCTGGGCTGTGTTGGGCACTAGCGTACTGGGTGAATTCATCGGCTCCTCTCTAGATGAGAAGACGATGTGATGTGTGTATGTGGGAAGGAGAGTGTTGTCTATCTTGGGACAAAGAAGAGGAGTGGGAAACAGCATTGGGGCTCTGGAACATGATGTATTCAGGTGGTGTGTGCATGTGAGATGTTTGAAGACCAACTTATGAACCCCCGGGGTCAGTGCAGGGACGGCGCTTTGAATAACCATGAGTCTGTGGACATCGGTTATATAGCAGGTTACGGACCTGGAACCTCATCAAGGTAGGGCACCCAGCCTGGGGGGCTGAAGTCCCACAACCACGGGGCAGTGTGAGCTGGGGAAGGAAGCACCCCGCCAGCCTTTAGAACTAAGTTTCTCAGTCATGTTTCGTCACCATTACGTGCAGATGCCAGGCACATATGGGACACTTCTGTGGCCTGCCCAAGTTCTGCAACATGCCCAGACGGTCAGTACCTTTCCTTTCACCATCAAGAGTATACTCAGTAGTGCGATAAGTAAGAATGAGAGGCACAGTGCTTAGCTTCTACAATCAGGGCTTAGTATTTGTGAAATGAATGAATGGCCAACAAATAAATTAATATTATTCTGTGGGTACATTTGAATTCCCTCTAATTTTATCAAACAATTTATTTGCAAGGTTTAATGTTTTTTTTATTATTTGGACTGCATTACTTCTGAAATATCTTTCAAATGATAGAGACATGCTCTTCCAGAAATAGCCCCATTATAGGAAATTCCACCTACTGGGCTGGGGCCACTGGATAGGTCTGTGCTTTTGTTGTTCTCTTGGATTTTTGAGAACCCCACGGACCCCCTGAGTTTCTGTTATCCCAGCCACACTAGGCTCAGGCTCTTCCTCCTTTCCTGCCAGCCTTTGTTACCAAAGTCCCAGCATTCCTTGTCCAAGCAGGACTGACTCAGGGCAGAATCTGGTAGCTTCTCTCTTAGTTTCCCTGATGCCAAGCCAGAGAGGACAGACACTCAACTGAGCACAGCCACTGTGGTCAAATGCTTGAGCTGGCAAGGTGAGGCCCTGACTCTTGACACCAGAAACCCAGGAACCATTGGGTGGGGGCAGGGGGAGTGGCTGAGTGACTGGAGCAGGGTCCTGAGCCCGTTGGGAGCCTCGGGGGTTAAAGCGAGCATGGCTGCTCCCTCCAGTGTCTGCTCCAAGACATCCACAGAGAAAGTCCTCTTGTTTGCATGCCCTCCCCCCTTCCCTTTAGCACATGCACCCATGTCTTCATCCTCACCCCAGTTCCCAAGGCTGCCATGTTTCCACAGCATCTTTGCACTCACACCCCCGGCTTACAATAAAATTATTGTGTTTATTTTCTGTGACTGAGAAAGGGCCGCACGCGCTCCTCTTCCGATCACCCGGTGCTTAAGAGGCTGCCTTGGACATAGGCTTTAATATGTGTTAACGATGAGCCCTTTCTGGGCACAGGGTATTGGCTAACATTCTAGAAATCACGCCCCGTGGGTGCCCACCATCCCATATAAATGCAGAACTGTCCTTAGGGGGCAGAAACCTCATGCAGAGGACAAACTCCAGAGCCAGGCAGGGAAGGGTCCTGTGCGAACGCGTCAAGTGTAACACAGTAGGGGATGGGGGTGACGGGGACGACTGCAGGAAGGGCACCATGCCTAAGACATCCAGACTTCTTTCAAAACACCTCTGGCCGGTAAAGTATGTGTCCGGTCTCCCACGCAGGACCACGGCCACAGGGTCAGACAAACCTTAACTCTCCAACCCCAGGGGACAGGGGCTTTGTCTGCAGTTTCCCCAGCACCTGCGAGGCCAGGTGGTACAGCATGGATGCAGAGTCAGAAGGTAAGGTCATCATCATCTTACGAGCTGTGTGATATCCAGACCAAGTGTTTCAAGTAATTGTGCCTCAGTTTCCACCCATGTGGTATGGATATACCAATGACAAAGTAAGGTAGGCATATGCAGTTTATAAAATGTAAGCGTTGCTATGCAAATGCAGGGTACTGCTCTTAAGGTTCTTGGTAGAGTCCCTTACGGCTTCTCTTCCAAACTGCTTGGACCCCGATCTCATCATGGTTGGGCAAGGATCAGTCCCTGTGGGGTGTGCCGCCCCTCCCCCTGTGGGCCCCGCCCCTTGTCCTCTTGCTGATCCAGGAGCAAAGTAGAAAATGGCATTTCTGAATGAGGCTGACAGTTCACCAGGCACGAAAACCCACCCAGTTGTGACTCAGAGTTTTGGAGCCGCAGATAGAATTAAGAAAATGTTAATGTATTCTCATTGCTTTGCCTCCTGCCTACACAGGCATAAGCAGTAAGAAGGGAGGATGGGGAGGGAGAGGGGACAGGGAGATGGGGAGTTGTGCTGATGGGCTCTGGGGGTGGGGGCTGGTGGGGACTGCAGGGTCCCGAGGCTGCCAGGCTGCTACAGCTGGGCCTCAGGTCCCCAGGGGACAGGGAGGGATGTGTTGGCATCTGGTCTCTGTCAAGCGAGTCGGTGGCCGGGAATGCAGTATGGGCTGAGGCATGGGGCTAGAGCAGAGGGGCTCCAGGGTGCACTGTGAGTGCCCACGCAGGGGACGGAGACGGGGAGGGCTGCAAGTTAGATAAACCAGAGCTGTCTGCCTTGGTGCTGAGCCTTGTCAATGGCAAACAGCCGTTTAGAATCAGTGTCTTTTCCAAATGAGGCCTCTGAATGTTGTATACTTCGTAAGATCTATCTGTCTATCTGTGCATTTACGCAGGGAGCTAGTTCCCCAGGGCTCCGCAGCCAGTATGCTACCTCAGCGTGGAACAGTCCCCTGGGAAGCTGCCTCTTTTTCTCAGCCTCCTGCGGGGGGCTCCAGGACCAAGCCCCGTGGGGCCGGGAGGAGCAGCTGCCAGTGTGATGGGTGTATGTATAGGCGCCTTGTAGCACTGGCTCCGTTAGTTCACTTTTTATTCCCAAATGCCAGTAGCTGTTGCAGCATTTGCCGAGCACCAACCAGGTGCTAATTGAGGGGTCCGGAAAGGTAAAGGAAGCATAGCCCCATCTCCTAGGCTCACAGGCTACCTCAAATCTAGGTCTGTGATCCGCACAGAAGCTCTCTGCTCCCTGCCTCGTACCGGGCTGTGGAAGGTACCCAGTCAATTTTAAAGATGCTCTCCTTAATAATGAGTCAGGCTCAGGACTGGGTGCTTTCCATTCAATCACTGGACCGCTAGGGGGCTCCCGAGGCACCACTGGGACTGCAGGGTGGCTGGACCTTTTGGGTTCTATGGATGCAGCCTGCTCTGTGATGGGTTCAGGGTGGCTTCCTCGTAGAGCAGGAGGTGCCAGCAAGTGATGTGGCGGGATTGTGCTGGGGACATTCCATCTTGTCCTTCCCTCCGGTGGCCTCAACCTCATCCCACCGAGCCCGCAGAGCGAGGGCCTGGTAAAGGGCCATGACCTCAAGAATAAAGAGCAGAGGAGGAACTCGGTAGCCCTGGGAGGGGAGGCTCAGCCAGCAGCATCAGGCCTGGGCTTCCAGCGATCCGGGCTGGGACTCCTCCCTGCTTGGAGAGGCTGGGAGGCCTTTCAAATCCTACTTGCCGGGAAAAAGTGCTGGTTCTTGCTGTCTCTGCCCTCTCTTCCCCTTCTCGGGCCTTTGAATGTTTTAAATGCCAGTCTTCATGGTTTGATGGAGAATTTTACACTAATGCAGAGTATTACCTAGTTAATTTGACTAGAATAGACGGTGATTTTACACGGTGAGGCTGTTGCCTCTTGAGCTAACTGGGCAGCTGCTCTCCTGGAATCTGATGAGCGGAGGGCGACTGCCAATGGGCTTCCCAGGAGCTCCCCGGGAGGGAGGCTGGCCAACAGGAAGGGGCCAAGAATAGGCCTGGGATAATCGGCTCCTTCCTTCAGTCATTCACTCGCTGATTAGTTCCTTCCTTTACTCTATAACTGACTCATTCGTTATTTCTTAATTACGTTCATCCATTTCCTTCCTTCCTTTGACAAGCCTATAGCATGTGTCCATGAGGTGCCAGAGCCAGGAGCAGGTCCTGGGGGTACAGAGAGGCCCGAGTCCACTCCTTCCCGTCAGGTCCTCACGCACAAACAGCTAAGGACACCGCCGTAGGCCCCAAATGAGTCCCAATCACTGTGGGAGTCTGGAGGAGAGGCCGGCCTCTTGGGAGGCTCAGGCAGGCTCCACGGAGGGCTGAGACCTAACTGAGCCTCAAGATCTTCCACCGGGCAGGTGTGCTAGGGGGTTGGATGAGCAATGAGATCAGCAGCTGGGTCCAAAGAAATGCTGAGAGCACGCCGTCCTAAAGAGAGACCCCAGCACCTGGGGTAGATGAGGCCATCACCCCCCCGCCACACACACACACACACACACACACAGCCACCCTTGAGTCCAGCGTCCCAGTCTATGGAGGAACAGGGAGAGGGGCCACCACTGATTTTGTAGAGGCGATTTAGAATCCCCTCTCCCTCCCCAGCGCCAGGTGAGAGGGGCTCTGAGGGAATTATTCAGGGTGCCGAGAGTGCCTGTAGGAGGGGAGATGACACTTCATTCCCAGGATAAAGGGGACACTCCAGTGCTTTGAATGGAGTTAGGGACAGTGGGGGTTTCTTGAAGAAGTTTGACTTGTGTCCTCTGTTTGCGTCTTTCCTGGAACTTTCTGACGCGGGAGCCGGGACATGGGGCTCGAGGAGCGCAGTGTTTGAAGCCCAGACTGGCTTGGGTCAAGGCCAGAAGGAAGGCCAGTGTTGTGCGTCTGGGAAGGAAGTGGGGCAGGGGGAGGGGATCTCCCCTCCACCCCGAGTCTCCCCAGCTCTCAGAGAGAACCAAAGAAAACCCGGAAGACATCATGGGTGTGGAAGGGCGAGATGTCTAGAGGAGGGGCGCTTGCCACGGGCCTGTGTCCAGTACGGGAGGAGATGGCCCTCCCTGGGGGTTGAGCTCTGGCGGCGGCCTAAGGCAGCCACAGCTGCCCTTCCTGCCGTGGTCCTCGGCACTGGGGGAACTAATCCCACTAATCCAACACCACTGTGTGTACCTGCACACAAGCAGAGCCACCAGCAGGGGATGGAACCGGGCTGACGAGTTAGAGACCAAGGCCTACCCCACGGGCTCAAGCAGCCAGTTCCACACAATGACCCCGGCCATCCTTCCTAACTGACCCCCCTGTCCTCAGCACCAGAGGATCCAGATCCAGGAGAGGGACAGGGAAGTTAAGGTATCTGTTAATGAGAGGATCCAGAGAACCTGACGGGAGGTGTGGCTAGAAAAAAACAATGTATTTATGCCCCACTGAGTATAAACTGTTTAATAAACCATTTCATAAACCAGTAAAACAAAGAGAAGGAAGAAAGATGTTCCAGGCAGATGTAACCATGAGAGCAAAGTCACGGAGGGGTGTGAGCCCACGGTCGGGGAGTCTGAGCGCTCTAGTGGACCAGGGGCGGGGGAGAGGGATGCGATGGGAGAGGATGGGGCGTGGGACTCTAACTCATGCTCTCAGAAAGAAGCTGGAAGTGATTCAAGAGGTTCCTGCCCCTGGGCAGTGTCAAGCGCCCTCCCAGCCTCATCCCTTCCAGCCTGACGTTTCCAGCAGCACTCTTCTCTGGGCAGGGGGAGAACTTCTCCTGCCCTAGAAAGTCTCACCTACCCCGTAAGCCCTCCATGCTAATACATTTATTAAAGAACGCGTGGGTGCCTTTATTAGGTTCTGGTGCTCAGCGTTGGTTTGGGGAGACCTGTAACCCTAAACATCCACTCTCAGGAGATGCTTGTCCATGTCTCTTGCCCTCCGTTCCCAAAACAAAAGGTGGCTGAGCCAGGTTGCCGCGAAGGTGGAGAAGGGCGCTGCTGGCGGCATCAGGGAGACGGTGCTGGGGGGTGGGTGTAGGGAAGCCGCTGGCGGTGGAAACGCGGAGCTAGAAGACCAATGAATTAACTTGTCAAGTCCTTCTTCTCAGATAGCAACGGGGCAGTAGATTCTTTCATAGTGGAGGGTCCACAGTTCTGAGCATCCGCGTTCTTGTTTTCTTTGTGTTCAGATTCAAATTCGTGGAATAGTCCTTAATTAGAGCGGTGTTTGCAATAGTTGCACAGAAGAGTCAGAAGCATTTTGCAATATTAAGCAACTCCTACTCTGCTTAAACCCGTATGTACGTGAGTCTAGATGTCACAGACGTCACGCGTCGTACGGACTCTCTGGGTGACCGTGTACTGTGAGAAACGGTGAAAATCAACTGTTGTCCATTATTTTCTGAAGTGACAGTTTATCACTTGGGACCCCGTTATCATGTCTGGAAATAAGTAAAATCTGATGCTCTCTTCTGAATACATAGACGTGGGGCTTTAAGAGTTTTATCGTCGTTTCTAATGGACCCTGCCTCTGCAGAGAACTTTCTTCAAGTGAAAATTAACAACAACAACAAAAAAACTATCTAAGAACTACAGTGACTCGAGATGTCTAAATTGGCATTAATCTCAACAGCACACAAATTATGTAAATGTCTCGATTATGATAACATAATTAGGGACTCTTTAAATAAAGGCAAGAAAAATAATTTTGGAGTAAATACACAATAGTTTTGGAATTATTTTATCTTTGTTTTATTATTCATCCAAACATTGTCAGCACCCAAACATGTGCAATAATAATTAAATTCGTCTGTCTTTGAGACTTGCCAACTTTCAGTCATATTAAAAGAAATCCACAGTTTTACACTTAATTTTTTTTTTATCTTGTCATTGGGAAGGTATATTTGGCAAGCTAGGAGGGTAAGCATATTTTATTAGTTTGTTATATTAATTCTACCTCTTAAGTATTTAGAGCCATGATCTGTGGGCCTTCTTGGTTGCCCTACCCCTCTCCCCCTGCAACCCCAATCCCACCTTAGGAGAGGGTCTGCTTATCCTCTGTGAGCATCTCCGTCGCCTTCTCCCAACCTCAGCCTTTATACTGACATTGTAGCCCTTGAGGGCACAGTGAGAAGGGTTGGCAGATGGCCTAAAGCCTCAGCCGGAAAAACACAGGGGCTTAAAGATTTTCTTGTCCTACAGCATCCTTTCACTGGCAGAGAAATCGAGTCAGAGAGGCCAGGGGTCTCACCAGGGTCCGCACACCTCTGGAGAGTCACTCTTCCCAGAGGCCCCGGAGTTAGGGACTGTCTGTGAACGGAGTGCACGGGGGCAGGCTGAGGAGACGTTTGCACAAATCACCTGCACCTCGGCAGCCCACGAGCCTCTAGCACCTTCTCGTGAGTGATGCTCCGCAGAGTTGGCGCAGAGGGAGGAGTGAGCAGGCGGCCTTCCTTGTGCCTGCTGCTACACGATTTCTCGGTCTCATGATGATGGAGTTGGGAGGGGGGCAGCCTGGGATACGGCCCCAGCCCTCCTGCTCACCTACCCTCTCCAGGTCCGAGTTCCCCACGCTGTAGAAGAGCCACCAGGTGGGATGATCTCTGAGATGCGTCCCAGCCCCCCACATCCCACGTCTGAATGATCCCTCAGCGGCTGCAGGTTTGTGGAACCCTGAGAACTAGATTTGGCCTCAATCCATGTTTCTTCTTCATTTCTAAAACCACATGCACTTGCTGGAACACTAACTCCATCTGGTCTTCCTTCCCTTCCTCCCGATTTCGCTCCCTGCTGGAAAGCGCTGCATCACGCCCAAGGCACCTTAGGGAGCTGCTCTCACCAACTCCCTGGTTTTTCTCCCCTGAGGCTTAGCAAGTCACGCGTTGCCAAGAGCTCCCTTCCTTCTGCACCAGCAGAGAGGAGCCGCCACGGTCCGGGGGAGCAGGCTTCTTCCCTTTCCCGTTGGGGAGGCTGGCAAGCGAGGATCACCAGCCCCCCTCCCTCAGGGCGCAGAGCCCCACTTGCCCTCCTTGGCCTGCTGCTCCGTCTCCAGAAAGCCCAGCCTTCAGCAGTTTGCTTTCCCATCACAATTGCACCTCCCGCCTGGCCGCCTCCATCCCAAACTCCTAGTAAATTCCATCCTTTTGCTCTTCTACTCCTTCTTTCTCGGGCAGTGGAGTGGCGTGGTTAAGGCCATGCCTGAGTTTGAATCCAGCTCCCCTGTTCATGGGCTATGAGGCTTTCTGTAAAATGATTTTCTTTTCTGTCAATTGGGCATAACAATTTCTGCACAACGGGGCCGTTGTGAAGCAGGGACTGATACGTAGTGAGAAATCGCGTCCGTTAGCCTTTGATCTGATGAGCCTGTGTGTGAAGCCCTATGTCCTCTCTTCTTCATTACTTTCTCCAGGTTTCTTCCAGATTGCATTCACAGACCTCACCTTTTCTTAATTTCTAGTAAAATAATTGGAGTCAACATCCCACACGTCTCTGGAGAGTCATTCTTCCCAGTCGTTTTGAGGATTTTCTGGGTGGCTTATGTCCTGCTGGTCACTTGTGGTCCTGAATTCCTGTCCCCACTCCATTCTGGAGTCCTCTCTTGGTGTCTGGTTATTCCACTGTTATTTTCTGCCTGCCCAGCCATGCCCACATGGGATCGAAGGCCTCCTCCCTTCCCAGCGCCCCGACAGTGGGAGTCCTCCTATTGGTGACTATGATGTTTATAGAGCTTCTGAGAGTGGAAGGGGTTATGTGTATAAGGAGAGGAAAAGAACATTACAATGATTACGTGCCATCGTTGGTGAAGTCCCAGTGTTTGCTGAGTAGAAAGAGGGGAAGTCGAGCCGGGTGAGGCTCATGGGGGAACATGGTGGGCAAAGAGCCTCCATGGCCCACTGTGACGGTCTGCCAGCTTCTCATCAAATCCACAGCCTCTGGGCACTCTGCCCTGCCCTCAGAGTTCAGTGTGGCCTGTACGGAAGTCCGGTCATTAGCATGTGAGGAGAAGTGATCTGTGCAGAAACTTCCCACACACTCCTTCTCGCTCTTTTCCCTTTGACTGAGGGTGATCATGAGCCCCAGGGAGGCCTTCTCGATGCTGTTGAAGGCCGCAGCGCTGCTGTTAGCCCGTGTCTGAGAGAAGGGAAGAGGAGCGCCTCTTCCACAGCCAGGGCATTGGTTTTGTCCTGCTACATGAGCGAACAACGGAGTTGGGAGTTCGAGGCATTCTGGGGTCTGTTCGTTCTAGCAGTTGGCACTACCCGTACTAATACACACCTGAAACTTTTCCTTTTCCAAATTCATCGTGCTTGCAAGTACATGTGTAATATCGGCCTTCCCTGGTAGACTACAAGCCACACAAGGGCAAGGACCAGGCTTTCTGATCATCTTGTCCCCTACACCTGGTGTACGGTAGGCGCTCGGTAAGGATGGGTCTCGCCGAATGGAGTGGAATCAATGTTTGGGGAAACGCCGCGTTACGCCCTCTGGGGAGCACGTGGAGCAGTAGTGCCTTGTTTTCAGAGCCTCGTGGTCCTTGCCATAGAGCCTCTCTTCCTCCTCCTCAGGCCGCCCTGCCCTGGCCTGATGCTGTAGCCTCATTCTGACCTTTAAATGTAGCATGTGCCCGTAACCTGCTACTTACAGGACTGGAGTCCAAAGGTTTGCCTTCGCCTGCAATGTCCTATGCTGCTGGACCTACTTCCTCTTACCCTGTGCTAAGCCCAGCCAGTTCTGGGGAGCAATCCTATAACCCACAATAACCGGTAACAGGTGTGAACAGATGGGATTAATACGCCAGGGTTTTGGGGCACCTGGGTAGCTCTGTCATTAAGTATACAACTCTTGGTTTCCTCTCAGGTTATGATCTCATGGGTCATGGGATTGAGCCCCGAGTAGGGCTCTGTGTCAATGAGGAGTCTGCTTAAAGATTCTCTCCTTCTGCCCCTGCCCCCACTCACATGCACTGCCTATCTCTCTCTCCCTCTCTCTAATTAATAAATAAATCTTTAAAAAAATTAAATACCAGGGTTTGAAGCCTGACTCCACCTACTTCTTAGTGGTGCAGGGTACATCCTTGGGAGTGGATCGGTACATCCATCCATTGGTAAATCCTTGGGAATGGATGTAATCTCTTTGTGCCTTAATGTCCTCATCCGAATAATTGGACTTCAGATAGGACTTGCACGTAGGGTTATTGTGAGAACGGAGTACAATAAAGCACATAAAACACAGAGACGAGCACTTGGCACACAGTAAGTGTTCAATGAATGTTGTTACTATTATCACTGCCCTTTCTAGCTCATAAAGCTGTTTTACCAACTTCATTGAATACCCCTCCTATGACCCTAGGAGACATCCACTGTAAGTAAAATGGTTGCAGAGCACATTCAGATTCAGATCCCATAACACCCTCTCACCTGCACTTTTCCCAGACTCCTGCCAGCTCCCAGGTCCAGCCCGTTGGGCCGCCTCATGGTGTCTCTGCAAAGGCTTCTGGGAAGGGTACCACTGCAGCAGCAAACAGCTGCTTTGGCTAATCCATTTTCTCTGTGCATTTGCAGGATACATAATTAAGAGTTCTGCTGAGGGGGGAAATAAAGCACACCATTAGCATATTATGCCAGGTCTAGCGCCCGCCTGGGCCCCACTGCCACACAAGACATTAAGGTAAGACTCCAAAAACAGCCCCAGGGCTGCTTGATGGGATCTGATCCGTGTTAATTCCGAGTAAATATTTGCTATTCGGGTTTTCATATACTTCACCATCAGTGTGGATTTTGAAAGGTGGGCTCCCCCAACAAACACTTTTCATTTAATTATCAGACCACTTAAAATCAGTTCCTAAGGCTCTCCATATTTGCCCTTTTATTTTGTCTAGCATTTTGCTTGCTTCCTTTCTTTCTCCCAATACTGCCTTCTTTCTTGCTGCCAGCTTCTATCTCTCTTTCTCTCTTACTCTTATCTGCATCTTTGATGTCCAGATCTGGGAAATAAGCCCCTGGTGGAATGGGATGAACGAGGAGTGGGCACCAAGAATCCTGGAGTAAGGGTGAGTCCAAACCTTGACGTCCTCCTTTGAATCTTCTGCATGAAGGGATCAGGCATGGCTCCTTGGACATTACCTGAGGGGCTGGAGAGGAGAGGGGCTGGAAGATTCAAAAGAGAAATGGAAAAGTTCAGAGCTTGAGAGGAGGGAGCAAATGGAAGAAGGTTGGGGTCCAGTTTGGGAAGAGAGGGGGAACTTCTCGGGATCTTCCAAGAAGCCAGTTGGTATGAAAACTCGTTTTTAATGGGTTTTATAAACCCATAATGACCAGCAGAGTGGTGGACACCCTCACAGCACCCTGTGACACGAGCTGTTCATGGCCCACCCAAGGGCCAGGTTGGGAGAGGTCACCATCCCTTATGTCAGTCACAGAGGCACAGAGGATGCTGGGAAAGAAAGAGAATGTTGGCAAAGCTTAGCCTGATGTGTCATCTTGACAAGGTTTTATGAGCCTTATGCTTGGACTCAGAACTCATGTCAACCAACCCCAAGCATCAGTCCCCTCTACCCATCCCTCAAATGATGTTCCTTCATTGATATGGAGTACATAAGCTTCTGTGGTGCAGCGCCCATGGTAGGGCAGTGCTGAGAGCTAAAGCTTCTTGAATCACTGAGACAGTCATCCTATCTTTCTGGTGCTGTCCCGGTCCCAGGTTGCACATTGGAATGTCCAGGGAGCTTGTCTAATCCTTTTGCCTTGTCATTCCCTCACTGAATTGAGTTCACCTGTCAAAGTACTTCTGAGTTTGTTTTTCCAGCTTCAATACTCCCAATTTTTTCCTCGTCTCAGCATTTATCACAATGCTTACTATGCTGTCCTTGGGTAAGCTGTGATTTAATGTCCTCCATTAGGCTTGTTTGGTTCAGGATGACAGGGACTACGTTCTAGTCACTGCTGTAACCTGGTGCCCAGCAGTGTCCGTGGATGGGAGGCACCCTGTCAGTATCTATGGGATGAATTAAAGAAGTGGTTTGGATCCTTTTCCTTTCTTTGTCTTCTCTCTCTGCATTCTGCAGTTTCTTATTTACCTCTGAATATGTATTATGTTGTTTTAAACAGAGAAGACCAGAGTAGGACTACCAACTCCATGCTTGATGCCAGGTTGGCAAACTTCTTCTGTAAAGAAGAAAAATATTTTCAATTTGACTAGCCATGGTCTCAGTTGTAACTACTGAACTCTGTCATTACAGCCCCAGAGGAGCCATAGACAATAAACACGTGGGTATGACTATGTTTCAATAAAACTTTATTTACAAAAAATGGATGGTGGGCCGGATTTGGCTTGTGAGGCACAGTTGCTTGACTTCTGCTCTAGACACCACAATTCGAGGAATTCAGAATGGAATTGGATTAGCTTTTAAAAATAATCCTAAAATTTGTATGGAACAAGAAAAGACCCCGAAGAGCCAAAGGAATGTTGAAAAAGATACCAAGCCTGGTGCCATCACAATGCCAGACTTCAGGCTCTATTATAAAGCTATAATTTTTAAGACAGTATGGTACTGGTATGAAAACAGACACATAGATCAGTGGAACAGAACAGAGAACCTGGATGTGGACCCTCAACTCTATGGTTAACTCATCTTTGACAAAGCAGGAAAAAAAGTCCAATGGAAAAAGTCTCTTCAACAAATGGTATTTGGGAAGATTTGACAGCCATGTGCAGAAGAATGAAACTGGACCATTTTCTTATCCCACACATAAAAATAGACTCCAAATGGATGAGAGACCTGAATGTGAAACAGAAATCTATTCAAACCCTTGAGGAGAACACAGGAAGCAACCTCTTCGACCTCAGCCACAGCAACTTCTTGCTAGACATGTCTCCAAAGACAAGGGAAACAAAGGCAAAAATGAACTATTGGGATTTCATCAAGATAAAAAGCTTTTGCAGAGCAAAGGAAATAGTTGCCAAAACCAGAAGACCATTGACAGAATGGGAGAAGATATTTGCAAATGACATATCAGATAAAGGGCTTGTATCCAAAATCTATAAAGAACTTATCAAAACTCAACACCCAGAGAACAATTAATCTAATCAAGAAATGGGCAGAAGATATGAACAGACATTTCTGCAAGAAAACATCCAAATGGCCAACAGACACATGAAAAAATGTTCCGCATCACTTGGCATCAGGGAAATACAAATCAAAACCACAATGAGATACCACCTCACACCAGTCAGAATGGCTAAAATTCACCAGTCAGGAAATGACAGATGTTGGCGAGGATGTAGAGAAAGGGGAACCCTCCTACGCTGTTGGTGGGAAGGCAAGCTGGTGCAGCCACTCTGGAAAACAGCATGGAGGTTCCTCAAAAAGTTGAAAATAGAGCTAACCTATGACCCAGCAATCGCACTACTGGGTATTTACCCTAAAGATACAAATGTAGTGATCCAAAGGAGCACGTGCACCTGAATGTTTATAGCAACAATGTCCACAATAGCCAAACTGTGGAAATAGCCCTGATGTCCATTGACGGATGAATGGATAAAGAAGATGTGGTGTATATACATAATGGAATACTACTCAGCCATCAAAAAAATAAAATCTTGAAATTCACAACAATGTGAATGGAACTAGAGGGTATTATGCTGAGCGAAATAAGTCAAACAGAGAAAGAAAATTATCATATCTCACTGACATGTGGAATTTAAGAAAGAAAACAGAGGATCATAGGGGAAGAGAGGAAAAAATAAAAAGATGAAATCAGAGAGGGAGACAAACTGTAAGAGACTCATAATCATAGGAAACAAACTGAAGGTTACTGGGGAGGAGGGAAATGGGGGGATGGGTTAACTGGGTGATGGACATTAAGGAGGGCAAGTGATGTAATGGGCACTGGGCATTATATAAGACTGATGAATCACTGGCCTCTATCTCTGAAACCAATAATATATTATCTGTTAATTAATTGAATTTAAATTTTTAAAAATGGAAAAAATAAAATTCATTACAAAATCAAAAAAAATGAGATAATATATGTTCAAAAAAATAAAAATAAGCTTATGAGAGGGCACCTAGAGCCGAATAGATCCAAGGAAGAATGAGCAGGAAAGATCTCTTAGGCTTGTCATGGCAGGAGCAGTTTCTGTAGAAGGCAAAGAGTGGGGAGGGTACCTACAAGGCCTGTGGCTTGTCTGAGGTCGGGCTGAGAATGAAGTTGGGCCACAGTTGGAGAGACCGTTCCCTGCACCCCAAACTCCATTACTGCTGGTCTAGGTACTCCATGAGCAGCTCAAGAGAAGGAGATCCAGTTCAAGCAGTGACCGTGCTCAGGGGAGAACATTCTCGCCCTACCAGCAGCTTTAGCATGAGGGAGGAAAGCAGTGGGGGGATTTTTAAGCCCTTGTGCCTAATTGAAGTGACTGATCATGGTTGGAAACATGGAGAATGGGCACAGTAGGGACGTGTGTGAATGTGCCCATTTGCTCCTATAAATCTGGAACTACCGAGGGTGTGTGCTTGTGTGTGCACTTACTTCTACGGCTGAACTCACCACTCTTTGTTATAACTGTCTGCCTTCTTGTCCATTTCTCTTCCCAGATGGAGAGCTCCTTGAGGGTAAGGCCTTGTTTTTATTCATCTCCGTATTTCCAGCACTCAACGGAGTCTGCTCCAGACCCAAGAGTTTAGTTGAGTCTTAATTTCATAGAACTGGTGGAAGGTGTTTGATAGAGCCATGGGATGTGAGAAGGAGCTGTACCTGGCTGCCTCGGCATGTGATGATGGGGGACTGGGTGTATGTTTATTCCCCGGGGGGTAGGGGTTTTAAGCAGATGCGGAGTTACTGCGGAGCACACGTGCATACACACAGAGAATCAGGCTTCCAGGGGTGTGTACTTGAGATATGTGTGTAGACAGGAAGGTGTCAGAGTATGAGTATGGGCAGAATTGGGGTCTTCTATGGGGACATGCCATGTGAACATACAGACAGTAAAATATAGCATGTTTACATGAAAGATACACCCAAAAGGGGGCTAAGACTTTCTACGCACGAGACATGAGCATGCAGAAGAGGGTAAATGTTGTGTGTGTAACGAGGTGTTGACGAACATACCTGAAATATACCGGAGAGGCTGGTTTGCCGATTGGCTGCTGGGAGTGTTGGTTTAAAGGAGAATGCAGCAGAACTGCAGGTTTGGGGGTCTGCCTGGAAAGTGTGTACGCGGGGTGCGCACACGCACACACAGCTCGCCTAGAGGCTATGTATCTGCAGATGCAGTTTCCAAAGCTGGGTGAGACTGGGGTGTGTGTGCGTGAAGATGGGTCCTATGAGACGTGCGTGCACATTACAAGCTTTTGGTGGGTCTGTAAGCAGTGTGAGGGTACCTGTAGGACTGTGATTAATGTCAGTACTAAAGGTGCGTCTCCATGGGGGTATACATAGATGATGGGGTGTCTACGGGGAGCGGACATACCTGGGCACAGTCAGGGGTGTGCCGCCCTGGGAGGGAGCATGAGGACCTGTGCCGCTGAGAGTATGTGTGTGTGCAGCTGGAGAACGCACCTCAGGGAGATACGGCCGAGGGGTACCTTGTAGGTGTGCATGCGCTCTTCCACGCGTGAATCTCAGGAGTACCCATCTGGAGCGTGGATTTTTTGAGAAGGTTGGTACGGTGGGGTTCGCCCATGCAGAAGTGGATTGCCGCGTGTGCATGCGGGCGTGGGGTTTGGAGGTGCGGAGGAGGGGTGGAGGTGTGCAGGGTCGCTACTGGCTGGGGGAGGGGTGTGCTGGCAGCATGCCTGCCCTGGTGGGCCGGTGAACATGTGTGCACAGCTGACGTCGGTGTCGGGCATCTGGCGAGTGCTCTAAGCCATGTGCCTCTTCCTTCATTGCAAAGAATCTCCCTCTGGGCTGCCACTGTCCTTGAACTTGAGCATCCCGGGAAGGGACAGAGGACAGAACATTCACTTGGCAGAGGCAGCCAAGCCTCCACGGCTCAGTCTTCTCAGGAACTGGCTGCCCAGGAAAATGATTAAAAATAAATAAATAAATAAATAATAATGTTCCTAGGGATCCTTTAGCTGTTTAGGGCGGTGGGGAGGAGGTGTGAACTGGGGAGAGAGAGACTTTGACAAAAAACAGAAACACAAACAAAAAAACAAAACAAAACACTGGGAGAGAGCGAGCCGATGAGCAGAGTAGTTGAGCCCGAGGAGGGAGAGTGGTGTGGCCGTGGCAGCAGCCGTCGGGCTGACACGTGGTGTGTATTTTCCTACCCACTACCTCGCTAACTCAAAAAATGGTTCACGGTTGCCACCACCCAGACTTCTGGAGGAGGCTCGGAGCCTCCAGTCTGGGGGCTCAGGGACAGCCACTGCGGGCAGCAGGAAAGGAAGTCACCAATCCACGAAAGAGAGAAATGAGGCAGGATCCCAAGGAAAGCAGGCATCAGCTTCGCACACACTCCAATCAGCGTTGCCTCTCTTGGATTCTTCCAGATGATTCTTCTATAGCTTCTCAAGGGACTCTGTCTTGGGTTGAGGCTGTGCTATGTTCTCAGGGGAAGGAGGGGGTGGGAAGGGGGGTGAAGAGTGGTAGTCTCAGAGGAGCAGGTAGGGAGAGGTTGAGCCGGCGGGGCTGTAAGCGGCTGTGGGAGGACTGGGGTGTTCAACTGGGCTCCAGCCATTGATGCAAGCAGCCATGTGCGAATGAATGAGCCACGGGGGTATCAGCGGAAGCTGGAACCACATTTCGGTGCGTGCTGCTAACTCACCTGCATGAGGGGAACGTCATCTTGGAGTCAGGGATTGAGCAAGCATGTCCTACGCGTGCCGGGCTGCTCTGGGCACCTTGCAGGGTGTCCCAGAGCTGCAGGACAGGGTCTCTGGTCTCGGCCCAGGGCCATCTGGAAGGACACAGGTGATGAGCAGGATATGCTAGAAAGAACTCGAGACACACGGTCTTGGATGCTGGTTCTACCTCTGTAACTTCCTAGCTGTGTGCACATGGAAAAAGATTTAACCCTTTCTGGGTCTTGGTTTCTCCAAATCATTTGCCTTTTATTTTCATGTCAAAGAGAAGAGATAGACCCAGCTTACACGATCCAAACGAACACTTGATTCATCAGCATTCAAGTTAATGATGGCACCGGGCAGCCCCTTAGAAGAACAGCTGGAGAAAACTAACAGGTCCACAGTGATGTTTCCCCAGAACAAAGGGCTGTCTCTCCGTAGTTCAGTTCGAGTCACCCTGGTGACAGATGGAGCGGGTCATCAATCTTCTGGCAGACGACTCAATCTCTCCGAGACACAGCCTCATCTATAAAGTGGAGGGGACGATAGTTCTTACCTCATAGTCTTGTTGTGAGGCTTAAATGAGGTAATATATGGAAAGCTTTTAGCAAAGGGCTTGACACCTAGTAAGCGCTGAATAAATCCAGCCGTTAGAGCTGTCACGAGCTGTTAGGGGCTCTCTGGGGTTCTTTCCAGGGATGCTCTGGTAGGTGGATGGACTCAGTCAGTTTTAAGGGCTCTATGAGGGCAGACAAATAGGCCCCTGGGTCAGCCAGCCAGTTTGAGCAAGGGAGGGGCTCACTCTCCTGGAGGCACTCATGATCCCCACAGGGGCGAGGGACAGAGGGAGCCGCCAGCTGCCACGGGTCCCCGGGGCTGAGCTCCGCAGGCGACAGGATCCCACAGGAGGCGTGGTAGCTACACACCTTCCCTCTTCACCCCGGCAAAGACAGGGCCCTGAATGGGCCACGCTTGGCCTTCTGTCCTCCCTGCTCAGAGCTGTCCTGCCCGCTTGTAACGGGGCAGGGGGCTTGCACAGCCCCACGGAAGCGGAGCTGCTGGGGGCAGGGGGCTGCGTCTGTCTACTTCCCTTTCCTCGCGGGGAAGATGGTACTAACGAGGAATAACGAATAGTACTCATACTGACACTGTCCCGGAGACCACCGCATTTCGCTCGTGTTTATTACACCCCAGGCATGCTTCGAAGTACTTTGCCTGCGTAAAAGCCTCTCACCCTCCTCCCCACCCCGTGAGGTCAGGACTAGTCCTCTCTCCTTTTTATAATTGAAAAAGTGGAGGCCCGGGCATTAAGGAAGGTGTCCGGGTCCCCCAGTAAATCATGAGCTCGAATCCCTCCCTCCCCTGTGCAGGGGGGTCCCTTGGGAGCAAGAGAGCACTTCCAGGCTCTGATACAGTCCGAGTACCTTTAAGGGGAAAAGCATTGGAAGGCCGTGCATTCGCGGGACGTTCAGATGTCAGCGGTGGTAGAGGCAGGTTGTGGCCTCTCTTTCTACTTTTTTTTTTTAATAATGTCCCTATTTTTCTTAAGTATGTTTGTTGGTCACATGAAAACATGCAACCAGGTTGCAATAGTGAAGACATGCCTCTGCTCCTCTCCGCTCCCCAGCTCCTTATACCCAGCTCTCTGGGACAGCAGGGAAGCTGGACACCACTGTGGGGCGCGCGGGGGTGGGAGGAGGGGGAGGAGGGGAGGGGGAGGAGGGGAGGGGGAGGGGAGGGGGCTGGGCCCTACAGAGCTGCCCTCCTGGTTGCATTCCCCATCCCCGGCCACTTAGGGTGGTTTTCTGTGGTCAGAGGCCGCACTCCTGACTGACTCCCTGTCTCCGGAGGGAGTGGGCCTGGAGGTTCAGGCCGAGGCTGCCAGGCAGTTTACCCTGCTGCTTCCTGAACAGGCTCCGGTATGAGAGAGGAGGACTGGGAGCTGCCCCAGAGTCTTTGCAGGGCCCCTGCTCAGCTCCGATGAGCACCGTGCGGCCTTGCAGATTCAGGCGGGGATTAGAGGTGGAAGGACTAAGGCTTTGGTACGGTAGACCCTCCTCCTCCACCCCTGCACTTCCTCAGCCCTGCCAGCACCTGTCGTCTGCCCATCTTCCCCACTGCTGGTCTTCTGGTCCCGGGCCCACCCCTGTCTGGAGTCTCTACAGGCCTGGAGGGTCCAGGGAAGGGTCCAGGAAAGGAGGGAGCGAGAGACGGGTAGGTGGGAAAGCAGGAGGGTGCCAAGTCTGGGCTTGGGGAGGGCCCAGCACAGAGGCCAGAGCCTCGGTCTCTGCATTCCTTCCTCTGGCTGCTGAGAGACCCTCTGCCTCTGCCCACCTTCCCTCCAGAGAGAAGGGGGCCATCCCCCAATAAATGGGTAAGGGAGGCTGTGAAAGCATGCAGCCTGGAACGATCAGCATCCGGGGGGCTCTCCAGACCCCAGCCAGCCGACGGAGGGGCAGCTGGGCCAGCCCCCCTCCTACCTGCCCCCTGCCAGCCTGAGCCAGCCGACGGCCCCTGCCCTCATGGGGCTGCCCTCCTCCACCGCCCAGCCTGTAGGGAGAGAGGAGGTGGCCCAGGGGCACTGAGGGGGCCCCCTTTGTCTCCCTTAACCTCCAAGTTCGCTGTCGTTGTCAGGTGCGGGGGCTCCCGGGGTCCGGGCATTCTGTGCTTGAATGTGTCGTGTTTATTATGCCTGGTTAAAGATCATTAAAGCCTTTGTTGGGAGAGCTGACTGACAAGGAGAGTGGATTAATATTAGAACACCCTGTCACAACTGGTGAAAAAGCGGGATTGATTTTATAGGGAGTTTAGTCAGAGCTGCGTGTAAACCCCCTGGGGTTGCTCTGGAGTGTATCCATCTCCTCCATTAGGAAGTCCCTCCGGGAATATTTGCTGCCGTGTTTATTACAACCAAAGCTGCATATCATAGAGAGAGTATTAGCTGCTTTTCTTCAGCTTTCTTGCTCTTGATTGCCCTGGCGTCTAGTGGCTCAGTCCCGTGCACTCAGGCAGCTGCCTGGTCCAAGGAGGCAGCCGTGGGCTGGACCAGGAAGGCACACGTGTGTATTCACGTGTGTGTGCGTGCACACGTGTGCTCGAGTTCCTGCTGGGGTGGATGTGGGGCAGCTCCAGAGCTCCCCCTTCTTGGGGACGGTGGGGAAGACCTTTCACTGTCCCTGCTGGAGGGAGATCTACCCTGCAGGGCTCATAGATTTCCCTGAGACTTTTGTCTAAGAATTCATGGAATGCTCCTTTGACAAGAGGAAGCAGAGTGATGGTTTAGACCCTGTGCTGGGCCAGGAGTGAGCTCTGCCATTACCAGCTGTGTGACCATTGGTCAAGTCAACTAACTTCTCTGGGCGTGGTTTCTTCATTACTCGTATCAGGACAAGGAAACGGTACCCATCTTACATATGTGTTCTAAGAATTAAAGGGATGTTACAAGCAAAGTACCCGCACGTAGTGAGCACTTAAGGCAGTTAATGCTGTTGTATCATGAGATAATTATTCTAGTATATTCTAAGTGGAATTCAATTTACAAGCATTTAGTTCAGACAAAACTTTTCATGAACATCCTTATGGCAGAGAACATGGCCTATGTAGGGAAGCGAAAGTGTCATGAGGCAAGGTTCACCAGTCCTTCCCCAGTGGGAGGGCTCATGGCACATTGGGAAGAACCCAGACCCAAGCGGGGGAGTTCTGGGGCACTTGGTGGGCTGGATCTCAGATAATATGGGATGCGATCTGGGCCTGCCAACCAGCTCGGTGGACATGGGGCAGGAGGCCAGTCCAGCAGATGTCAGTCACTCAGAGTGGAGGCTGAGTCTAAGTCACAGACCGTGTGTCACACCCAGGCACAGATAAAAGTGGAAGGTTGGTTAGGTGAGCAGCAGAGAGGGAACAGGTCACCTGCTGGGGTCCCAGGCAGGTCAAGAGTCTGCGAGCCAAAAGAATTCATGACTCACTTTTGCTGAACTCCTGAAGTCTTTCTAAAAATGCCTACCACAGCACTCAGCAGGTGGCCTCTTTTTTCCCTAGCGTCTGGTGTTGACAACGGATGCCTCCGGAGCCAGGTTACCACCCAATTCTCTGAGCCCTTGGGGAAGCTAGGCCTCAGTTTCCTTCTCTGTAAAATGGATATAGCACTTACTTCACAGGGGTGTAAAGAGGGTTAAATATGACAATCCAGGGGTGCCTGGGTGGCTCAGTGGGTTAAAGCCTCTGCCTTTGGCTCAGGTCATGATCCCAGGTCCTGGGATCGAGCCCTGCATCAGGCTGTCCGCTCAGCAGGGAGCTGGCTTCTCCCTCTCTCTCTACCTGCCTCTCGACTACTTGTGATCTCTGTCTGTCAAATAAATAAATAAATAATCTTAAAAAAAAAAAAAAGAGAGAGAGAGACAATCCATGCAGAGCCTCTAGAACAGCACCTGGAAGTCACCGACCTTCAGCGTCAGCTGCCATCAGAGTCCCTGTGGCTCCCTCTGGAGCAGAGACCTAGACTCATAGTTTCTGTGTCCACAAGGACCAGCCCTGGACTGGGGCACATAGGAACGCACAGTAGGTGGTTGAACTGCAGGATGGAGTGTAGAGTGCGGTCACCCTTACCACGGTAGGGATGACCTGAAACTGCCTGGCAAAGAGGAAAGACAGAACAGGGTCAGATGCAGAGTTGGGTCTCACCAGGATAAACAGAGTTGAGAGGAGGAGCAGAAGCAATGGCAGGGATTTCCACGTCTGGTGAGCGCCCTGTGGTCGAATCAGAACCTAAGAGACAAGTCCAAGCAAAGGAGGGCAGAAGAAGGGAGAAGAGGGAGAAAGATCAAAATTTACAAGTGCCGCTGCTCAGCTGGGGAGGAAGGGTGTGATACCAGCCTCCTGCAGGTGGTGGGGGCAGAAGCAGGCTCCAGGAGTCCGGTGCAGGTAGACTGTGAGCATGGAGGCCACCCATGGGCTCGCACCTGCTGTGATAAAACCAAACTCGGCAGGAGGCAGCTGGGGTTCTCGGAGGAAGGGCAACAACAAGGTGAGAGAGGTTAAGATTGCAGACGTTGACCTGTAGGACTCAGAAATCCAGGGTCTCGGGGTATGATAAAAGAAACAAAGTAAACAGCACAGGTGAGCCTTCCCTAACAGCAAATTTTGCAAAAACGCTTTTTGTAAAATATTTAAATAATGCAAAAAATTCAAAGAAGAAATTAAGACATGCCGAATCCCCCCTCCAAGAGATAATCACTGCTAATATTTTGGTTAACACCTGTCCGCAGGTGGAGGCGTTCGTAATCTCCACCAATGTCCTTCTCTGCAATCCCGGATGAACGCACGTTCTAAGAAAACAAACTCACACGTGGAAACTTGACGGCTGGTTGGCCAACGCAGTTTCAAAGTGAGTGCTCGGTCCTCTCCCTTCGCCACCCCCAGACCAGACGGCCACCTTTAATCCCCTCCTACCTGAAGGCAACAGTGCTTCAGACACACACGGATTTGTGCGTGTAAATTTACATAAATGGGCTCAGACTTCGCATGCTGTTCTGTCACCTGATCTTTTTCCCTCTGCAGAACACTCAGGGCATCTTTCCTGGCCAATACATACAGAGCTACGTTATCATTTTTAATGACTGCAAACCGTTTACCCATTTCGGAGGTCTCATGCTTATCTTAAGCATTCCCCTATTTTGATATTAAAGGTTTTATTTATTTATTTGTCAGGGAGGGAAAGAGAGAGCATAAGCAGGGGGAGCAGCAGGCAGAGGGAGAAGCAGGTTCCCCGCTGAGCAGGGAGCCAGATGCGGGACTTGATCCCGGGACTTTGGGATCATGACCTGAGCCGTGGGCAGACCCTTAGCTGACTGAGCCACCCAGGCGCCCCAAGCATTCCCCTACTGGCAGACACAGGGTGTCACGAAAATTCCATTTTAAATAGTGCTTCCGCAAACATCCTCGTACTTCTTTCTCTTCATGCTTAGGTGGTTATTCTCAGAGGGTCAATTTCAGAAACAGAACTAGTAAGTGAACAATCATACACACTTCATATCTCGGTACCAAAAAAGTCACGCAGATAGGTAGATTCCCGGCCTTCCAGTCATGTAAAAGATTGTCCATTTCTTCATCCAGGTAAAGAACTAGACTGTGTCAGCTTTAAAAAAATAAAATCTATGCTAATCTGATATGGGAAAATCCTATCACATTGCTTTGCTTTGATTATCCTCAAGGCAAAGTGTTTTTCATAGCTTTGCTAGCCATTTGTGTTTCCTCACTTGCAATTTTCCCGAATATTAAAAATCATGAGGAAAAAAATGAATAACTTTCAATAAAATGCCATGTTGCAGAAGAATATCCACACAAGAAAAAAACGTTCACAGAGTATTCCAAAATGACTGAAGTACAGACTGTAGAACCTTATCATAGTATAATATTTTTACTTAAAAATATATGGATATACAGTCTCTAAAGACTAAAAAAACACATTCCGAAAGTTAATAGAAATTATACCTGGGTTGTATTCGAGGGGTTTGTTTGTTTTTTTAATGCTTAGTCTCGGTTTTCAAGTTTTCTGCCATTAGAACGATTGCTTTCTAATTTGAAGACCCCCAGAAGTATTCATAAAACCACAAAATATCCTTTATGTAATTTGCACTACTCTGCTACTCCTTATGGGTAAATAGTCATAAAATGATAGACTTTTTGAACTAAAAGGAAGCCTGAGTGCCATACCCACCCTGTGCCCCACGGTGGAAATAAACTGAGAGCAGGCAGGTGAACCGACCCGGCCAAGGGGTGCGGCCGCTGGAACCCGCGGAGAAGCAAGGTAACATTCAGTTTTTTATTTTTTAAGATTTTATTTATTTATTTGATAGAGATCACAGTAGGCAGAGAGAGAGGGAGGGAAGCAGGCCCCCCACTGAGCAGAGAGCCTGATGCGGGGCTTGATCCCAGGACCCTGGGATCATGAACTGAGCTGAAGGCAGAGGCTTAACCCACTGAGCCACCCAGGCATCCCGCAAGGTAACATTCTATGAGACACCTACAGAGAAGGAAGGACACCCTGTCCCCTCACCGCTCCACTCTTCTGGGGGTCCAGCCCCAGGGCAGGACCAGAACCGTGTTGAAACCGCAGCAGTCCCACGTGTGAGTTAGACTTTACATATAATCCCCAAACTCCTGGTGGAATGGATTGCCAGGAGCCTACCATCTGGAGATTTTAAAGACCAGGAGAGCGAGGGTCTGGTGGAGGCTCGGTGTAGTCCACAGGAGGGGAGAGAAACGGGATTCTGAGGCCCAGGGATCCGAGGTGAGGAGCGGCTGGGGGGAGGTCGGTGCACGTCAGCGCCTTGGGGGGCTGCCCGAGCCTTCCCACAGGATGGAGGCTGCAGGGGGACCCCGCAGCCCAGCACGCTTCCCCCCCTCGACTCCAGACCCTCCCCAGCCCCCTTCCCTGCCGCCCTTCCTCACAGACCTCAGAACCAGGGTTTTGTTTTGCAATTTGTTGCAGGTTTTTCTCCCCCCTTCCCTTTCTTTCAAAAGCCTGTCTGGGATTCTGCTCCACACGGAGGTTGGAAAGAGCAGCACGGCTGCCTCTGGAAATCTTGTTTCTCCTGCCACATGACATCAGTGGGTTATATTGCAACTTTCCACATGGCTGCCCAGACACCGACAGTTGTGTTTATGGAAACCCTCTTGATACCGACTTGGAGCCTCCCTGGCACTCAAGGCTCCTTCTCAGGCTGCGTGGGGTGTGTTCTGCTTAGGGGAGCAGCTGACAAAGGGTGGTTGGGAAAGCCAGCTTCCCCGGCAGGTGCTCCGTGTGGGGGGACGGCTCCCCTCTATCCCGACCAGGACATCTCTGCTGCCACCGCGCTCAGCTCCAGGAGGCTCCGGTGGCATAGGAGAGCGGGGTAGCGGGACATCGGGGTGGGCGGGGAGGGCAGCAGCCAACCTTTGGGGTGGAGGCCCGGACTGGGGCCGGAAGCCCTGGTTCGGCCGGTTCTGTTTCCTGACCTGCAGGGTCAGGGGCTTCCGGTAAGCCCCTTCCCCAGTCTGGGTCTCAGCTCTTACTTTCAGTTCTCTGAATCTAGAAAAGTGATTTTGCTCCTCTCCACCCGTGGTGAGGAGGGTAGGGATTTGGTGACAGGAAAAAAAAGGACCCATGTGGGAGAGGAGATCAGCAGACTTAGGAAAGCCATTTGGACTCCCTGACCTTTAGTTTCCCCTCTATAAAATCACTGGTAAGAATGTTCATTTCTAAAGCTCCTCTAGCTCTAAGAAAAAAAAAAAAAAAAAAAAAAAAAAAAAAATAAATAAATATATATATATATATATATATATATATATATATATATATGGCTTTGTGACTTTTTCAAACCCCCAGCCATGAACACTGGAAGATCCTTTGGTTAGTTGGTTAGTAGTCTGGGACCAAAGGCGCCTAGGAAGTCTGAACCATGCGCCAAAACTTGGGAAAGTTAATTGAGGCTAAACCCAGTGAATCATGGCCCTACTCTCCTTCGCCTAGCATCCCTTGGGGCCTCAGTCCCATAAATGCTCCCTAAAAGGCAGGGATGTTTGGGGGTATCTGGACATTCCCCGACCTCAGACTGTTGGTCTTTCCCTCTCAGAACTCCTGGTGCTGGTGGCCTTCTGGATCCACCTGTGAGTTCCTGGGGGCCCCTGGAACATTCTCCTTTTGGCAGCTGTCCTGGCTGCCCAGCTAGAAGCTAAGTACTTGGGGTCTTTGCATCCCCCATACTCCCACACTCAGTGCTATTCATTCATTCATTCATTCATTCCTCCTAGGCCTTGGACACATAGGGAAGACGTGATAGAGTGGAAAGTTCAGTGTCCTTCCCAAGCCCCCTATCCCAGGCTACCCACCCCAGCGGATACTAACACAAGAAGTAGCAGCGAACAAGTGCTCGGGTCGGACAGCTGTATATGGATAATTCTCACAAAGATCCTGAGACGCCCGCCCTCTCATTATTCTGTACCTAATAGTTGAGGAAACTGAGGCACAGAGAGGCTAGGCAATGGTCCAAGGTCACACAGCAAGTGGTGGAATCTAGATTCAAATCTAGATGGTCTCACTTCAGAGCTCAGTCCCTTAGCCACTGCACGATCTTTCTGGGGCTCAGAATGCTCACAGAGAGGAGGGAGGGATGGATTGTGGTGAGGAGACGTTACACAGGGGCTGCAAATCCTGAGTGAGTTCCTGGAGTCAGAATGTTGTCCTCCCTGCAAACAGACAGGACTGAGGCCCACGCCCCAGCCAGTAGCTGGTATGGCCCAGGGGGCAGGTATGACTGGGCGAGCGGGCCAGGAGTATCTCCACTCCCCGTCTTTCTCCATGGCCCCTTCCTTGGAGGAAAGGATGGGAAGTCTCAGGAGCCTCCAAGTGGCTCCTCCCCTTGCATGGAAGGACCATCATCCTTGTACTTTTTACCCTCGTCACCACGAGGTTCTCACCCACTACCTTTTGGGCACCAACTTCTTGGAATTCTGGAAAAGGAGGGACGAATCGTTGGACAGATGGAGAAGGAGAGTGTCCAGAACACAGCAGCCATAGGAATGCCCAGGAGGGATGCCGGGTCCCCTGAGTCGGGAAGGACATGTAGGCCAGGCTGACAACGTCCCATAGCCTTGCCCTCCCAGCCAGCGTCTCTGCCGGCCAGCTCGTGAGGCCAGCTCAGGTGTTCGCGACATTCTTCTCAGGCGTGATTTAGAAGGGACTGTGCAGAGCGGTCATCCCTTCCTAATGGGCCTGGGTCATAATTCTCCATGATCCTCCTCCTCTCCCCAACTCCCACCCTTCCTGTGGCTACTGTTCAGAGGCATTTAGAGCAGATTTAAGATCAAAATCAAATCAGATTCACTAAACAAGGTGTCAGGTCAGGCAGGAGGGGCTGGGGTTTGGAGTTATAGCCGGAAGGCCTGGCGGTTCCTTGGAGACTATGAAGTGAGTATATTTTATGGCCAGACACAATGCTCAAAGAACTGTCCGTAAACCAATTACAGGAAACTTCCCCACAAGTCTCAGGGAATGCTGGTAGCTGCCCGGGGCGGGGGTGTGGGGGAATGAGTCAGCCCACATCCCACCCATCTGACGTTCTTGGGGCTCCCACCTGCTACGACACACTGGCTGGCTCCTCCCTCGGGAGCCAGGCAGCTCTGAGGGTAGGACCACTTCCCGGAAAGGCTCAGCAAATGTGCTCTGCATTCAGAAGCAGTGAATTCTCAGGATGGAAGGGCCCCATTTTACCAAGGGAAACACAGAAACTCAGAGACGGGGAGAGCCTTGCCCACGGTCACACAGCTCCCGGGAACCAGGAATGGGTCTCCAGACTCCCGGGTTCAGTGCTCATTCACGCTGCCTACGCTCCCAGCCTCTCGCAGAAAAAGGCAGAAAGCGGATTTCCCCACAGATCCCGCCTGCCACACAGCTTTGAAAGTAATTTCCAAGAATCTCATAGATCTCCAGCCCAGGTTAGGCCCCTGGTGCGCCCTGGGGGGTGGAGGTCACAGTTTCCATTTCTGTGTCACACCGTGTGAGATGCGCCGTAACCCGGGATCCCCTGTGGACCTTGCACCCAAGTCCTGGGCAATGAGATGTGAGGAATGACCCATCCTCCCCGCCGGGATGCCGGAGGATGAGGCAAAGGCTGTGTTTATTTGCCTTTATGCCATTCAATGTGTACCCGGCACATAAGCAGTAGTCGGTGCGTCCGTGCTCAATGGATCGAAACCACCACCATCACCGTTACTGTACGGAGGGGAGCTGGGGTCCCCTCGGCCCTCTGCAGCTGTCTCCTGTCCCGTTCCTCCAGGCAGGCTCCTTGGGGCCGAATCATTGACCTAGAATGAATCCTCTGCTCCCGTCCACTGGGAAAACCCAGAGGTGCCGTCCATGCCGGCTGTGCCGCTCCCACTTTAGAGTGGGTGGGCTTTGGGGGGGGGTGAGATTTCCTCTTATGAGGCCCTGGGGAGGTCCCATAGCCCCTTGGCCCTCGGCCAGCCCCAGCCCTCCACGAGCATCCCCTCCTCCCACTCCAGCCCTCCTTGCTGGACATCTCTGAGGGCCTGGCAAGGCTCACGGGAAGCAAAACCCAGGGGACCCAGCTGCTTTCCTGTCAAGTCCGGCCGCCCTGAGCGCTGATGTCTTGACAGGTAGCATTAGCATAAAAACCTGAGCAGTGGCAGCTGCCGGCCCTGTGCCAGAGCCCTGGGCGTCTCTGCTCTGTACCAGTCACTGTCACTGGGGGTGGGCACCTGCCAGCCAGAGGTGCATGGCTGTCTCTTATGCCGGGACTTGCTGCGCTCTGGGCGTCTCCTGCTCTCGGGGCTCCTGCTGAAGCTCTTCCAGCATCGCAGCAGTCCACTCAGACACCTTTCCCAGGGGGCCAGTCGCCTCCCCGCCTCTGTCCCCAGCGCTTCCTTGTTCCTAACACTGTTGGAGGCCCCGAGGCTGGGGTGGTGCCGATGGGAGGCTGGGGCCAGATGGAGTGGCCTTCCCCTGGGAGGCCTCACCCCCAAATGCCAGGGCCAAGGTCTTGTCTCACCGTCCCCAATCTTCATCTCTTGGGCCTGAAAAGCTTCCCTGGGATTCCATAGCAGAGACATTATAAAAGCAGAGCAAAACTGTTGGAAGGCAAAAACAGCACCAATTACAGCTAAGCAAAGAGCTTATGAGCCCTCCTCTGTTTTGAGTCCTACTGGTCACCTAGGGCTTTCTACCTGGAGCCTGAAAACATGGAGGCGACCCATTCTCCTCCTCCCCCTCTCCTTCCCACCCCTCCTCCTCTTCCTTCACCCTTCCTCCTTCCCTCCTCCTCCTCCTTCTCCCTTACACCAAGGACCTCTGGCCTTCTCAGACCTTTGTGATAGTCTTCCCTTTGCCTGAAACCCCACCTTTCAGGGCTCAGACAGGCCTTCCCCCGCTCACAGCCTCGAGGAACGCCCCACTTCCCTCTTCCCTGGCATCCTGCTCGTGTCTCTCACAAATTTTGAAATTGTTTACTTTTTTTTGCAAGTAATTTTCATGTTTTAAAATACTTATCAATAAATATGTCCTTTTTTTCCTTTTTAAATGAGTCTCTTTCAACCAAAGGCATACATACGCAGAATTTAAAAATCAAATAATGTCAAGAGACGTTTTCTGGTAGGCAGCAGACCCCTGGCCCGTCTTCCACCCTCCAGAGATAACCACGGTCAACTCTTGGCTGTCTCTCCTCGTATTTAGAGCCCTTCTCCCAAACAACATACTCATGCTTCTACTCCCCTCCCCCAACATCTTATTGCAAAAAATTGCAAATGTGTAAAATGTTGAAAGGCTTTATAGCAAATGCCCATAATTATGCCCAACAACTAGACTCTACAATTAACGTTGTGTTATATCTGTTCTGTCACATAACTTCTTCATTTTCTATCCTTCTATCCACCCATCATTCCATCTTCCTTCTGGCACATTTCCAAGTGAGTTGCATCTCATTAGAATTTGGTATTTGCTGGTGGTTCTTTTTTCCCCTCCTTCTGGAATAAATTTCATATGCAATGAAATGTGCACATCTTACGTGTACCAATCCATGAGTTCTGACCTAGGCATAAGACTGTGTAACCAAACCTTCCCAAGAAGCAGAACTTTACCCTCCCCCCCCCCCCGGGGAAGTTTCCTTACGCACCTTCTTGCTGAGTGCTGACCGCCACCCACACAAGGCAGGGGGCTACTCTTCTCTTTTTCTCACTCTGTTTTTTGACAACAATTTTTGACCTTGTCTCCTGACTTCTTATTATGGTACGAGTCTTAGCTCATAACTTTCCGTTCCCATAATATACTTATATCACACTTTAAAAAAATTAAATCAATACTCTTCCTACAGGAGAGTAAGTAAAAACTCTTCACTCCCGAGACAATATTGTACTCAACACTGATTATGTTTCCTTTCTTGTGCAACTTGATGCTTTTCCTCAGTTTTGGCTTGCTTTTCTGTACCTTCTCATAATTTTTTCTTTATGAATCAACAGAACTGGGAAACCTCTATTGCTATTATTTGTCATGAGCAAGTGTATCAAATAATCTATAACTTACTTTTATGTTTCTCCCCCCTCCCTGGGAGGCTGCCCTCCAATCACTTGAGGGGAGCTCCCCTGCTGATCCCTGTCTCGAAGCTTTTAGGAACCTCTCATCTCTGGTGTCTGAAACATCAGGATCATATGCCTTGGCCCTTCAATGACCCTTCAATCTGGAAACCAACATCTCTTAGTCCAGGGAAATTTTCTTCTATTATTTCTTTGATAATTATCCCCTCCATTTTCTCCAAACCTTTCTAGAATTTCCAGTGGTCAAATGTGGGACCTTCTGAACGGATTCTTAGTGTTCTCATTTTCTCTCCCATTATCTGTCTTTCTCTTATTCTCTTTCTTTCTGTGCCACTTTGGGGGAAATGTCCTCTATTTTATCTTTCAGACCTCTTATTGAATTCTGAATTTTTGCTCTCCTTTTTAATAGCCAAGAGCTCTTCCTTGTGCTTTGGTTTTATATACGGGCTCTATTTATGCTTGTATCTCCTTCCTGTCTGTCCGTCCGTCTATCCGACTCTCATCTATCTTTTTCCTGCTCTAACTTCAGGTGAAAGGCCTGCTTTGATCTCTCTGAGAATATTGGTAATACATATTTTTGAAGTTTTCTTCTATTCCTGACCTTGTCTCTGGTTTCTTCCGAGTTCTTTTTTTCCCCTTTCTATTTACTTGTCTGGTCTTAATGGTGGAGACTTTCTTAGAATGTCTGGTGATCCTTAGTAGTCCATACTGAAGATCGTGGGTCATTAGAGAAACCCGTTTGGCAGCTCTGTGCACACGGCTGGGCCGTGTGTGCTGGTGGGCGTCTCGGTAGGGGGAATGGATGGGGGAGGGGGTCTGGCTTTGTGTTTGGAGGACACTCAGTATTGCCTTATACCACCTTGGTCCATTCCATTTTTCCAGAGAAGAATTCTCCTGCCTCTGGTCTGGGGTCCGGGGTGAGGGATGGGATTTCGGGAATATCCTGGCTGTTGTCATTACGAAAGTTCAGTCGGGGAACAAGGGTGAGGGTCTTGCTGTTCAGGATGCAGAATTTAACCTAAACTTCCTGTTTTATGCCTGGTGCTGATACTTGACTATCATCTGTCAACGCAGATGGCATCCCTGAGCCCAATGCTCTCTGGTTCAGTTTCTTCAGAGGACGGCTTGCCCCTTTCCCAATTTGGGAGATGGGGGCTTGCCTGACTGCACAGAGGAGGGAGGGGACCCTGGAGGACTGTTTTAGCCCCTTCTGACCTCCTGCCATGCCCGATGTCCCCAGTCCCTCAGGGCTGGGGTGGGGGTGGGTCCTCAGAGGCCACATCTCCTTCCCCAAGGAAGGGCCATAGAAGCTTCTTCCGTTCTTCTTCCATTCTATTAAGCCAGCTGTCACTCTTCCATTTGCTTTTTCTCTCCTCCAAATTTGATGACATTTGTCCTGTGCTGCTGTCATCTTTCCCACTTGCGTTTTCCTGGTGGGTTTTAGTGACTTGAATCTCATGTTAGCGTGACTTTAGGAGGGAAGTGTGATAAAAAATGATGATCAACCCACCATGTTTAGCCTGAAGGCTTTTATTTAATATCTGCCCCTCACACAAGACTGTGGGGGCCCCATAGCTAGGGAGTCTGCCGGTTTTGTTCCACACTTTCCCCTGCACTTAGCAGTATGCCTAACTCATACCAGGTTCTTAGAAAACAGATACCCACTAAATTAAAAGCATGGAGTGGGGGGAGGTTTTTGATGTTCTCTTTTCTAGCCATGTCCTCATCAGAGGTGGGGAGGGGTCCTCAGTCTCCTCTAGCAAATGAGGAAACCAGGTCTGACTGGGGGTTATCAGATTATCAGATGCGGTGGGGAGGGGCATACCTGTGAGGACAGAAAAAAAAATCACAGCTGGACAGTCTCTAGACTCCGACGTTGGAGCCTTATAGAGGCTGGCCAGATGCCCCTTGGGGGGGTGTGGGCCGCACCCCTGGGTGCGTGGCAGTGAAGAAGAAGGGCCTGGCTCCAGCCATCCCATCCCATCCCACTGTCCTCTTCCCAAACTCCCCTCCCAGACCAGGGCTTTGGTCTCAGCCAGAGGGAAGGGAATATCAGCCTGGACTGGAAACCTCTTTGCCACCCCTAGAAGGCCCGGGAGGGCTGCAGACCTCAGCACCGAGTCCAGATTACGGGTGATGAGCTAAAAATATAGCCATCGGTATCTCCCCCTACCCCCACTGTCTTAATGTGGTTTTAAAATAAGTCAGCCTCTCTCTAGTTCTGCTTTCCACTGTCATTTATTTCAGTTTTTATCTCCACAACAAAAATTCCTTCCAACTTTTTTTCCCTCTCTCCCTGTAATGCTCTTCACTTTCAAATGCTAATAATCTCCAGCTGTAAAAGGCTTAGAAGTGGCTCTAGATTGTTTGATCTTTGGCCTGTGATCTGCTTTCATCTCTCTGCTTTCAAATGTTACTTTAGATTTACTTTAACCTATTAACATGCTTGGTATTCACAGACACGCACTCTCCAAACCAGCTTCCCGGCACCCCCCACCCCATTATAACTAGACAAGGAAAGGGAAACTGGATGCACGGGGGAGGGAACTTTTGCCCTGGGGACAGGAGGCCTGCAAGGGGGGGACCATGGGATGGGGGGGGAGGGGAGCGAGCAGGGGGAGGCGGGGACGGAGGGGAGGTCCTAAGGAAGGAGAGGGAAGGGAAGAGGGCCAGGGGACCAGACCAGAAGGCTGGAGAGGAAAGGAAGAGAGAAGGCATGGAAGCCAGAGAAAGGGAGAGTGGGACAGGGATGGGAGGACAGGTCCCCCTGGCGGAGAAGGCTGCCTCCCCGCGGCTTAGGTACTATCTAAATCCACTCTCCGGGCGCCCAGCCCGGCCTGGGGAATGGGGGGACTGAATTAGGGCTGGAGGTTTCTTGCTTCCACCATCACGCCGGAATATGTGCGTGTTCATTTCCACAGGAAACGCCAGGCATGAATATGGATGAAACTCCTCACCGAGACCACAAGGGTACGGCTCAATTATTTGCCATATAAAGTAGCACGTGAGGATTCTTTGCACTTGATCATTTCCTCTGTGTAGGGCTGTGTGCAGGCGCGCCCGTGTGTGCATGTGCATGTGTGTGTGCGTGTGGGTGTCCGTGTGCTGGAGGTTTGGGGAGGCACCACGTCACCGAGCCCCTCATTGCAGTCCCAGCTGCAGCTGGGTGCCTGGACGGGGTTTGGGAGAGGAGTCCCCACTCGTCCATGTACCCCACTCTAACACACACATACCCCCAGGGACCCCTGTGACTCCACAGCCACTGAATGGCCAAAGGACTGAAATCAGAGGAGGATCACTGATAATCAGAATTTCTGGAAAACCCAAGGGCAGGAGCTGATGGCCCTTTTCATCTGAGGCTGCTCCCTTGTTTGAGGAAAAAGCCTGAGCCAGCCACCGCTGCTCCCTGGGAAGACAGGAGGGAGAGGCTGTCTTAAGCTGGGCTGAAAGGGACACCCAGAGAGACCAGAGTCCCCTCTGCTGCTCTGGGACAGTCTCCCCATGGAGGAAAAGGGCCAAAGTTGCCAGGGTCAGAGGAATGCAAGGAAACCTCACCTGGCATCAGAAGGTCTAGAGCTCCAGTCTCGGGCCAGTGGCTTAGCCCCTCTGACCTCAGTTTCCTTATCTATGGAATGGGCTAACAATATTCTTCCTTCCAAAGGCAGTTGTGGTGGCCCAATAATCCTAGTAAGGATTATAATTGTATCCTGCCAGCCCTCTGTGATGCACCAGGTGCCCCTAAGGCTGTTATTAATATTAACTCACTTAATCCTCCATTAACCCTCCATTAATTCTCATTCCACCCTATGAGGTAGGATCATACTATGATACTAGGATCAGTCTCATTTCGCAAACAAGGAAACTGAGACACAGAAGGTTTAAGCAATTTGCACAAGGTCGCAGAGATAGGGCTAGTATGTTTATTTTAGGCTAATTAGGCTCCTGGGTCCCGTGAACTCATCTGTTGCCTCATTGAATCCCACAACCTTCCCTACCCCGGGTTGGTATCAGCACACCGACCCCACGCAGAGCCCAGCCGAGCAGTCTCGGCTCCCTGCTGCCCAGGCCCACGCTCCTTATCCTCATGCTCCGCCGCGGAGATGCTTTTCAGCTGCGAAGGGCTTAAAAATGTCAGTTATTATTATCCGTAAATGTTGGGGATTTCCTGCCAAAGGGAAGACTCACGTTCCCTGAGTGGGAGGTCTAGGGTGCTAAGGAAAGGTGGGGTGCCTACAGGCTGTCCTCTCTCTCAGACCTTCTCTCTGGGAAACCAGAAGCTCTGCTGTAGTCAGTTAATTGCCTTTGGTCCTGAACAAAGAGGAAAGAGAGAACAGAAGTTATCTTATTAGCATGGGGTGGGGAGGGGTGTGTTTGGGGGAGACCACCAGGGATCCACCTTAGATCAGGGACCATCTGGAATGAGCCCCCTTCAAGGCTGCCATGCCCAGCCTCCCCCCGCAGAGGTGGTAGAGGAGGGCGGGGTTGCCAGGGGCTGAGCACAGCCGTGACCCTAAGTGGAGCCCACCCCCGGGCACTTGGGGGAGATTTCAAACTCCTGCGGCCCATCGAAGCAGGAGGGAGATGGGCCCAGTCTGAGTATTGCCAGGAGCCAGGTGACATGTTAAGGAATTTCCGCACCTATCAGCACGTTCAGACTTTGCACCAGCCCTGTGAGTTAGGCATCCCCCTGCATTGTTTTGTAGATGCTGAGACTCCTACGGGACGGGACCACGGTCGTGCAGAAATCTCTGTCCACCGTGCTGCCTCCCGGTCTCAGCAGATGAGGACGGAGGACGCTAATCCTGCGGTGAGCTGGTGGGCAGCTTCGGGGCCCTCCCATGGCCCAGACCCCAGTGACCCTGCAGTCCCACTAGAGGTCTCATTTTGTCAGGCCCTGGACGCCCCTGGGGAGGACAGGGCCCGGATCTGCTTGTGACCTGGCAGAACCCAGGCTTGAAATGTTTCTTCCTGTCACCCTCTTTGGGATCTCTGCCCCACCACTCCCCCTGACCCCCAGAAGCTTGGCTGGCTCGGGAATGAGCCTGGCATGTTGGGTGCCAGTGAGAAAGAACTTGGCTTTTTTGCTTAGTGACTGTGTGCCCCCAGATAAGTAACTCAGCCTCTCTGAGCTGAAGTTTCATCATTTGCCTGAATAGTAGAAGAGTGGGGTGGTCCTAATGCCCCAGGGTCCAGGAGGGGCTGCGGGCCCGGGGTGCTGCGTCTTCCACACTGCCCACTGGGCTCTTCCTGGGCAGGGGCCATCCGACAGAGTCCCTGCCGTGAGGCTGGCGGCGAAGGAGGGAAGAACACGCGCATCTTCCAGTTTCTGCCTCCGGCAAAGCTCACATGCACTGCTGCTCGCCCCACGGAGCATGCCGTCGCGAACCCGAAAGGCCGTTTTCAGAGGTGACTGCCAGGGGCATAATGAACCCTGGAAAGCCCAGTGCTGGCTATGTGGCCTCCCACCTGCAACCCAATGGGTAGCTCTTAGGGGCAGGAGGAATCCTTCTAGGTTGTCGTGGGCGTCGGGGAGAAGTCGGGGGTTGGGGAGGGCTCCTGTTCTTGTTGTCCTTCGCCTCCTCTGGTACCAGGGGGCCGGGGAGCTGGGAGGGGCAGTGGGCACTGGGGAGAATCCCCCCTTCCTTCACACCCACCCACCAGTCCTTAGTCACTGGAAAGAGCAAATGCAAATGGATCGAAAGCACAATACCCAGAATACGCCGCCACGCTTCCTAGGGGCTCGTGTGGAGTTAAAGCTGGGCTCCTCCTGGGGGCTGACATTTTCCCTGGTTCAAACAACATCTGTGGCTCGTCGAGCTTGGTGAAAGGTGAAGGAGGCAGCCACCGCCACTGGAGACTCCAGGGAAATGGAAAAACCCAGCTTCACGGGTCCCTCCCTTCTGGAGGGGGTGCTGAGCCCACGCCGCACTCACGCGCGTACCCCCACGCATGACCCCACGGGTGCACACTCGTGTACCCCTCAGCCACGCATGAGCCCACGTGTGTGCATTCCCACATGCACGTGCTCACCTGCGTGTCCTTTCATGAACACCCTCAGCCCCCCCAAACCCACACACACGTGTGCACACACACATCCGTCCGCGAACCACGCACAGACTTCCGTGAGCTGGAGGAGAGGGTCTGACCCCCCTCCCCTCCCTCCTCCGGCCCCCCAAGATGAGAGAGGGCAGAAGCGAGAGGGTGGCTGTTGAGGGTTTGAAATCAATGCATTCTGAGAAGGAGGACTGTCTTCCCCTCCAGGCTCCAGGCCAAATCTCCAAATGAAATCAGGTGGGGGAGAAATGAACAACCGAGATGCACAAAACAATGTGAAGAAGAAACGAATAATAATATAAAAAAAAAGGTGAGAGTTATTTTTCAGCTCACTGGCTTTCTGAAAAGTAATATAAAGTTGAGCAGCATCTTCTTGGAATCGACCTTTCTGAGCAGAGACGAGGCCACACGCACATCTCTTTCCTCTCTTTCTATTACCCAAAATTTGTATGGTTTCATCTCCTCTGATTTTCTTCCCTTGGTGCGCCTGTGCAAACCCCTCGTGTCAGGGGCTCGTCCCCAGCCCCGCAGCCCTGCTCTGCCACCGTGCTTCTCCTTGGCTCCCCGTGGAGCTCCCCCACCAAACCTGGGGCCTTGTCCCCACCCCCCCAAGCTCTGTCCTCCTCCTGCCCAGAAGGGGCTGCAGCTTCTCCCCCTGCCATCACCAACCTGGCCTCCTGGCCTTTGTTTCAGAGAGAATTCTCTTGCACACTGTTCCTTGAAGCAAGGCTGGAAAGGAAAGTGTGGAAGGGCCCAGGGGCTCACAGTCCTGGAGCAGGGAGGACAGGACGATATTTGGTGAGAGCACACGGTGAGAGCACACGAGAGGTCAGGTGAATCCTAAGAGGATTCTGCCTTCTTCAGAGTAGGGAAGGATAACAGTTTCTATTCTAAAATGTCTAGGAAAAAGGTTAAAGAAGGGAGACCCAGAATCTTCTTGACAATCATGACATTCCCTGTAGTTCCAGTCAATTCTCCACTAGAAGTGAGGCTGGAAGGACTTAACCTGATGATGGCCCCTTCTACCACCTCCCATCCCCAGACACACACACTCACGGACACACACACACGCACCACACACACACACGCGTGCACGAGTGCCTCAGACACATCCATACAGACACATACACACAGCTCTGAAGCAGACACACAGATGCACTCCTCAGGCGCATGCGTAGCTCAAAGCCCTCCACACGGATACACACACACACACACACACACACACCCCTGACACACACATGCACAGAGGCGCGCATGCACTCCCTTCTGCATGGTTCCCTATGAGAGCAGCAAGGGGGCCTTTTCCAATCAGCCGTGTCTACTCTCGACTGGTGCTTCCTGCCTGAAGGAGGTGGGAGCCCATGATGGTCCTATGGTCTGTATCCCCATTGGGGGGGGGGCGGGGATAAATGGTCTCTATCCCCATTGACCTTTGCAGCGAAGCATCAAATGTGGGGAGAAAGTGCCTGGTGGCCTCTTTGTTACAAAGATGAGTGGAGGGAGCTCGGCCTTAGCCCAGACTGGAGGGGGAAAGGCTTCCAGAGGACCAGTCAGATCCCTGCCCTTGGTCCACCAAGCAGAGAGAAGAACTCTGATGGGTGTGTTTGGGGTGGGGAAAGGAGGGCATGGGGATGTAGGCAAGGTAACTGAAGCTTTTCTCTGGAGGAGACTAAGAGGTCTAGTGCAGAGGCGGGTAATTCTGACGCCCATCTGATGAATTCTCACCCTCACTCAGCCTGTGGTTAAAGCGCAAGGCGAGCCCTGTGAGGGGCCCGGGACATGACGTGACGTGAAGGGGGGGTGCTGTGTTCCCACAGTGGGAATGATTGACGTGTGTGGATCCTTGGCTTTTTTTTGCCCAAGTGTTCCCTCCTTCACTGTCTCATTTCTATCATCCCAGTCACCTTGTCCTACAACCAGGACAGGGATTGGTGGGCCTGTCTCAGAGGGGAGGAATCTGGGACTCAGGGAGTTGCGAGCGACTCGCCAGGTGCATTAGTCAGGCTGCACTATGTGCTGTAAGAAGCATCTCCGAAATCTCAGTGGGTTAGCTCCATGGAGGTTTCCCAAACAGGCCGGTCTTCAGTGAGGGTTGGTGAGCGCGCTCGGCTGGATGGGACCCAGGCCCCTTCTCGTGGCTCGGTTACTCTTGAGGTGGGAAAAGCAAGTGAGTGTTGATGCATAATGTTTCTTATGGGCCAGGCCGGGAAGTGACAGGATCCCCTCTGCTCGCATCCCACGGGCTGGAACACGTCCCCTGGCTACCTGTACGACGACGAGGCTGGCAGCATCTCCACTGTGCCCTGGCTCACGCGGCCGACAGCAGCGAAATCCTTTGACCTGGGTTCTGACGGCGCTAAGTACTGTGCTTTGCCCTGCCAACCCTTTACTTTGAAGTGTTAAGCTTTTCCAACCGAGCAGTGTTCCCGGTCTTTTTCGAGGTCTGAAAGTCCTTACACTTATAAGAATATCATGATAATGGCCGTAATATCTCCCTATCTGGTCTATCCTGCACACATCGTATTCACTCTCGCACCCTGTACGACAGATAGTCTAGCTCTGTCTTCTAACCGAGGACGGGGCAGCTCAGTGAGAT
Source organism: Enhydra lutris kenyoni (assembly GCF_002288905.1). Lineage (NCBI taxonomy): Eukaryota > Metazoa > Chordata > Mammalia > Carnivora > Mustelidae > Enhydra > Enhydra lutris. Next base: position 17,733,726 of record NW_019154118.1, read on the forward strand.
TAAGTAGCTTCTCGGAGGTTGTGAGAATGTGAGAACGTGAGTCTAAGCCTTTCTGGCTCTGGCCTTCCGTCTTGCTCACATGTTGCTACGGCTCCCCTTGGACCTGGGATTGGAGGCTGAGTAGGTGGAGAGTTGGCCTTCTTAATCCTGCAGGGCAGACTTCCTGGTGAAGCTTAAGTAGGATGCAAATGGAGGGGGCCGAGCTCTTCTTGCTGCCTTCTGCTCTGGGAAGCATCTGGAGAAATGGGAGGGCGTAGGCCATTGTAGCTTAGTTGATGTGGTGACTGTGCGCCTGGAGATGTTAGCAGGGCTGGGAATCCCGTTCTAGTTATAGGATCTTGAGTGAAGCCTCCTGGGTTAAGAGTCAAGAGGTAGGGGTGCCTGGGTGGCTCAGTGGGTTAAAGCCTCTGCCTTCGGCTCAGGTCATGATCTCAGGGTCCTGGGATCGAGCCCCGCGTTGGGCTCTCTGCTCAGCGGGGAGCCTGCTTCCCTTCCTCTCTCTCTGCCTGCCTCTCTGCCTGCTTATGATCTCTGTCTGTCAAATAAATAAATAAAATCTTAAAAAAAAAAAAGAGTCAAGAGGTATTCATGAGGAAACTCAGCCATAGTTAGCCGTGCAATTTTGGGCATTGTGCATAAAATCCCTGGGGTTCAGCTCCACACCCTGTCCTCCTGCAAATTGGACGCTGTAGACGCCACCCCCATTCCAGACCTCTCAGGCTGCATAGTCTCCTAATGGGTTTCATTGTCTTTGAACCTTTCCTGCACATCCCAGAAAGGAACCTTCTTAACCACACGCACTTTTCGTTGCGTCTTTCTTCTGCGTAGCGATGTTCATGACTGCCGTCAAGTCCAGGCTCCTAAATTAACCCCTCCTGTTTCTTTATATTCTGCCCCTAGGCTGCCCTTCTGGATGGATCCTCCTTGACTCCCTGAAATATATCCAATACTCTTGCCATACTTCCTTTCTCCTCCCTCCGACATCCCACTGCCAGGACACCCTCGTTGCTAGCCTACCCGTCGCCACTTCTAAGATATCTCTCCTGATCCCCCCAATAATCTCCGCTCTTCCGTCATCACGTTTGTACGCTCGTGCAGTGTTTGCCTCGGAGGTACCCTCGGTGCCATGGTCTTCTGAGAATGGTTCTTATCTTTTCCCCCAGCTTGTGAAGCTCATCAGGGTGAGAGCTAAGTCTTGTACAATTTGTACCTTTGGACATAACAGCCCTCAGACAATAGTTTACGCCTGAGAAAATCATCACCAGATAGCCAAGACTTTCAATGATATGCAAATGAAAGACTTGGCTTAGGAGCCATCATTTACGTCTGTTTGACTGTTTCCCCCCAACCCTCAGGAGCAGGAGGCGGCTCCCACCTCTTGGAGGGCTCCTAACCTCACTGGGTGTATCTGTAAGGCTGTACGGGGGAGGGGGGACCTCGAAGCAGAGACTTGTGGCACCTCGAGTTGTGTATTCTCTGCCCCCTGGAGGGGTGGGGTAGAAGCCCAGGCCTCTGACAGGCTCACCTGTCAGGTGGAAGTAAGGGAGGCAGGTGCATTTGGGGAGCTCGTCAAATGGAGCTCTCTTGGCTCTTTGCCCACACTCAGCCCCTCCACACCAGGCCAAACTGTAGGCTGAAGCCAGTGGCGAAAGTAATGGATTGGAACCAGGATGCTCAGGTTAAGTGGGCCGCTCTGCGGAGCTCATCCATAATCCTGCTGGAGCCCAGAGAACAATACGTTAATTAGAGCCGACAGCGCGGCTCCCACCAGCCATCCATCCTGCCTGTGTCTGCGGGGCCTTCCCCATGGACACGCCAGCCCACTCCCTTCTCTGAAAGAGATTTATTCATTATCAATGTTTGTCTGGGAGAGGGACCCAGGGGGGAGGGAACAGGATTCCAAAGGGGACGGGATCTGAAAGAGGCAGCGCGGAAGCCGCTGGCAGCCGAAGCATGGGTGTGTTTGGGGGCTGGAGGTGGGTGTTCCCAATTAGAAGGATGAGGCCTGTCCACTGGATTGGACGGGGGAAGAGGTAATAAGCCAAATGAAATTAGAAGAAATTCAGTAAATATGTCCAACAAGCCGACAAGTGGTCCTTGTGGGGATTTTAGCTTTGGATCGAGCTCATTTGAAGCCACAGACTTTGGGAGGAGGGATGAAGAAGATAGGGAAGAGATAAATCCCGTTTATCGAAAGTCCACTCTCGTGGTTGCCTTTCTGAAGCACCCAGAAAGTGCTTGTTGAGTGAATAAATGTCTTCATGGCAGTCAGAGGGATTTAGGTCAGACATCATAAGGGACTCATTACCAATGAGCAGGAAGAAATAGGAATGAGAGAGACCAAAATGGGTTCTGGGGTTCCTACCCCCAAGAATCTTTTGAAAGAAAGGCAGATATATTTCATTTTTCCTGGATCCCATTATCTATGGATCTTGTAGAATTTTGGAGAAAATGGGAGAGGACCCGCTCTACACAAGAAAGTGAGACAGTCTGGGGCAATAAGAAGTCAACAGGTCAAAGATGGCAAAGGACTGGTGGGCCTGTGGTGCACTGACCAAAGCTCCAAAGAGAATGAGAGGGGGTGAGAAGTGGGGTACAAAGTCCTCATGAACTTGGCTTACAAAGGGACACAAAGGACTCAAACCCCATCTCTGCAGACCCTCCTGCCAGACGGAGAAAAGGGGGAAGGGGGCAAGTGATCGGCGGAAGTCCCACAATGTGTGCCAGCATCTTGCTGCCCCAGGCCCTGGGCCAGCCTCGTCCCCTCACCTGGGGCCTTGTTGGACATACAGACTCTTGGGCAGCACCCCAGAGCTACTGAATCCAAATCCCCATTTTAACAGGAGCTCCCTGTGATTTCTCCGCACCTCAAACTTGGAGAAGCAAGTCAGCTAGATCATGTGCCAACTTCTTCAGGGACCAGACGGTGTTTTAGGGAGAGAACAGCGGCAGTGGGTTGGAAATTCTTGCCCTGCCTATTAACTGGTGGGGTGACTTGGGTGAATCACTTAGGCCTTCTGGGCCTTAGTTGACTCATATTTAATATGAAAAGGTTGAACCAGATCTGTGTTTCTTAAACCCTATCAACCGTCAGAATCGCCTGGAATGAAAAGCAGATTCTTGGGGGCCACCAGTAGAATTTCCTATAGAGCTTGAGATTTTCTGATTGGTTTCAGACCAGGCTAATACTGGGTGTGGGTCCAGCACCCCCGGGACTTCAGTGAGTCCAGTCTTCCAGAAGGCATGGAAGTCAATGCAGGCAAAGTATTAGCCACAAAGATATAAGAAGAGTCCTGTGAAACACAGCAATAAAACCTGGAAATAACTATCCATTTCCTACAACAAAATGTCTCATTTCCAAGTCCATAAACGCTCCCCCTCCAGATCCCCAGACCCATCTGTTTTGTAAGCATGTATAATTATTAGCACCATAAAGTCGCTTTCTAAACCTAATGTAATTATCGGGAGCCACAGTAATATCAGGTAGAAGAGGGGGAGGGAAGAGGAGGCGCGCTCACGGCAAACTCAGACTATTTCTTTAAAGAGAGAGAAGTAGTCACATGAGAATGTAATGATTCTTTATGGTGATATTATACTTCCTATGGAGGCTTTGGGGACAGCTTTGCAAATAAGACTGAGCTAGCTCATCTCAAAGTAAAGAGCCGTTTCCTGCCATGTACAAGGGATTTAGGCCCTACTGGGAACTAGGAATTAGGATCACCGTGCTTCCTCTGCCATAACCTTCAGATTTTCTGTAGGTCTCCAGCAAGACCTCCCGTCCGACGCACTTTCCAAACTGGTTTATTCTTCCTTTTGCATTTCCTCTGGCAGGAAAAAGAAAAAAAAAAAAAAATCACAGCGCTTCTCCGAGATGTTCGTTAGCTAGGAGCAAGTGGTTCAGAGTGAAGCCCTGACTGGGGTTTTGCGTTCGTCCAAAGTGCCTTGGGGGGGCCCGTCTCGTCGGATGCTGAGGGAGCGAGGGAGTAACTGGCGGAAGTGACGGATGAATGGATAAGGCCCAGATGGTGACAGGAGCTGTTATTGAAGACGAAGGAGACCATATTCCTTCTCTTCATATATCCTATTTGTGAAGGGGATGCCGGGCAGAATAAGGACCAACGAGGCATTGCAGACAGGCTGATTTTGATTTACTGTATGATGAGCAAAATAGCATTCTGACCCTGTGGGCTTTCCAAATGGACTGGCCCGCTTTGCTGCATGGTGAGTTCTCCGTCACTGGAGATTTTCAGACAGAGCACTTTCCCCAGGAGTCTTGTCCAGGCCGTGGAGGGGGAGTGGGTAATGGGGAGAATGTTTCTTAGCATTCACTAGGTGCCTGATTCTTCAGTGATATCATCTCATTTAATCCATTCACCAAACCCATGGTGGGGGTTAAAAAGAAAGCAAGCAAGGACAGAGAATCATGGAACTAAATCCACACATCCCAGCTCGCACGAGGTCGAGCTGGGCTGCGCGCCAGGCCTGCCAGCTCCCAAATTCACCTGCCTTCTACAGGGACTTGAGGATCCCATCCTTGGCTTAAAATTCTTTGGTGCACGTATTGGAACTGAACGTGACCTGCTCGATTCTTGAGAACACAGGCTGCGGCCACGGGTGGTGGCAAGATCGGTCCATCTTCTGGATCCGTCTTTGAAAATTCAAAGAGGAGCTGCTGTGGGTAAAGCAACCATTTTCAAGGCGGTTCTCTTTTGGTTCAAATTTGTTTCTTACACTGCCCTGACGTCTCCTCATCTGCAGGTTTGTCTGTCTGCTAGGATCCCAAATCAGTGTGGTAGCTTAGGGATTCCATTCTCTGACCTGGAAATCCATACCAGGGGTCGCTCCTTCCTTCCTGTCCTCACCGCTGGGAATGGGCTCCTCTCTCTGGCTCTCACACGGACCCCAGCCAGGGCCGATTGGAGGAGTGTTCTGGCCAGGGAGGGGCAGATGGCTGGGGCTCCAGACTGCCACACTGTCGCTAATTTCTTGCCCTGGGAAAATCCCAAAGGTGCTGGAGAAGACTGGGCTGACGTGCTCTCTGCAGCGTCTCCGTAGCCTTCGGAGGCAGCTTCGTGTGTGTGTGTGTGTGTGTGTGTGTGTGTGTGTGTGATGCTCGTCTCTGTCCCTTGTTCTCATGCCAACCTTCTCTGGATGCCCACCAGATTCCTTCCTGCCTATGTGCCTCTGTGCCCTGTTTCTCATCTGTCTTTGAAACTGTGTGGCAGGGACTCCTTCTTCATGTGCTGGGCGAGCGGCGGATAAGGGGGGCAGGAGACAACTTGTCGCTTGGGACCAGGCCACCACCTTTCCTCTCTGAAGTCTACCCCCTTCCTTTAGCCTCGGCCTGTCTTTGCCTCCAGTTCCTTCCAACCCAGCTTAATATCATGCTGGGGGAGGCCCCAGCTAGAGGAGGGCACCAGCCAGGCCTCTGGGAGGGCATCTGGTTCTGCTGATAAGTAGCCCTGTCTTTCTCCTACCCTTTGGTGGGGCGGAAATGCCCTCCCATGTGAGCCACGGAATTAAAGCAGGGCGCTGGGCTTTGGCGACTCGCCTTTCCTGGCACCAGATCTGTTCTCTCTCTGTGGATTTCTCTCTCAGAGACTCACTGTGGCCTGATTAAAAATGATTTCTTCTTGCAAAGCAAAATAGGGTCTTATGTGGGGTCTACCCCCTAAACGAGATGGGAAGCTGGAACTCCAAGGGCCCCGAATCTTAGGGTCTGAGAATGGATTCCCCCTTCCAGACTTGGCGGGGGTTTCAGAGCCGAGGGCCGCACCGAGGGCAAACCTGACCCCACCTGCCACAGATGCGCGGCTTCCCCGTCTGCTGGGGCCTCTGTGACAATGTCCCTCAGACGGGGAGGGGGTGCAAACAGAAGGGAGATTTGGTCTCACGCTTCTGGAGGCTGGAAGTCCAAAATCGGGGTGTTGGCAGGGTGAGTTCTTTCTGAGGGCTGGGAGGACAGGATCTGTTTGGGCCTCTCGCCCTGGCTTGCGGATGGCCGTCCTCTGCCTTGCCTTCTCCATGCTGTCTTCCCTCTGTGTGTGTCTCTGTGTCCAAACTTCTCCTTTTCATAAGGAGGCTGGTTGTCCTTGTCAGCTCAGGCTGCCATAACAAATGCCACAGACTACGCGGTTTAAACAACAGAAACCGCCCCAAGCAACAGAAACAAACAGAAAAATTTCTCACCGGTCCAGAGGCTGGAAAGTTCAAGATGAAGGTCCAGCCAGGTTCAGTTTCTGGTGAGAGCTCTCTTGCTGGCTTGTGGATGGTGTCCTTCTCGCTGTGTCCTCACAGGGCAGAGGGGAACGCTCTGGCGTCTCTTCCTCTCCATAAAAGGACACCAGCCGTATCAAGTTAGGGCCCCACCCTCATGGCCCCATTTAGCCTTTATCGTCTCATAGGCCCTTCTCCAAACACAGTCACATTCGGGGTTGGAGCATAAGCAGATACTTTGGGAGGGAGGGGACAAAATTCAGTCAGTGACAACAGGTTGTTGGGCTAGGGTCTACCCTAAATGATCTCACTAGATCATCTCTGTAAAGACCTTGGGGCCAAATGAGATCCCATTCTGAGGTTTGGGTTGTAGGACTTCCACAGATGAATTTCAGGGAGCGCTAGTCAACCCATAAGACTCAGCCCCCGTTCCTCCATCCTACCCCCCGCAGCTCCCTTGGCCCCCTTGGGATCCATTACAGGAGAGACTCCTCCAGCTGATTTCCTTTCCCCAGCACAGTCTGCTGGGTTGTCTAAGGGTCAGGGATGGGAAGAGTGCCCCCTGCAGCTCCCTTAACCGAGACGGGATGCCCAGGGTACCCCAGACTCTGCCCAGCAGCCCCACCTCAGGAGCTGCCAGCCCTGCTCATAGCTGCCGTTTTCCATGTCATCGGCTCGTCCACTGGGGCCCCGGCCACGCCGGCAGGTTTGTGTCTCTGTTCCAGGAGGAAGGAACCCTGGCATTCAGGTGTCTTTGGAGACTACTGGGCAGAGCCAGCCAGAGAGTGTGAGGGGGGCACCCCAGAAGAGGATCTGGGGGATGAGGTGTGTGGGAAGAGTCTGAGAAGCAGGAGTGAGGAGAAGAGAGAGAGTAGGAATTAGTCAGATCCCCCCTCATTCCAAGCTTGCTGTCACAGCCATGAAGAAAGCCTTTTAACCACACTTCTTCCTCATAATAGGATTATTCTGAAAACATTTCAAGCGAGAGAAATGCTGTTTTCTTTGAAATCTTTATTTAAAGTACACAAAGATCAGAATTTTCTTTTCCAGATTAAGTAGCCCTTATATCTTTATCATTCTCCCATAATTTCCTCCTGGAGATAGAGAAAGCAGGTCTTTGCTATTAGCAGGAGGCCCTGGAACCGCTCTGTGCTTCTGAATTGGGGAGCTGGGCGTGGGGTCAGGGTGTTGGGGCTCCTCTCTGTTCCCTGCAGCGAACCACAAACTCACATCTTGGCCCCCTGCACCTGATGCCCTCCCAGCTCACCGAAGGGCTGGTGGTCTACCTTCCTCCTCACTCCTCCACACCTTCATGAGCATCATGGCTCATCGGCCTTCGGGAGAGCACAGGGTTGGGTGTTAGAAGAATTCACTTTACTCACCACGGGATCCAAGTGGATGGGGCGGTGGGCATGGAGGCTTATGGGGAAGGTAGTTTTCATGTGACTCCTTTCCTTCTCGTTGCACCCACCCTGGCCAGCAGCTGAGGAGAAGGATGCCTGCCTGCTGCCCTCCCCATCTTTGCCTTAAAAATCAGACTCTGATGGGCGTAAAGGTCTTTGGAAAGTGTACAGCTCATCTCCCTACTGGATACGTGGATTGTGGCTAGAGTCCTGCTTTTCATTCCTCCGGGGGAGGGGAGCACTGTCCCCCATCCCGTGGGAGACAGCTCAAGTTGGTAGAACATCTTCTCCAGTGTTGAACAGGATCCTTCCTGGTAGGGCTTTCCAGAGAAAAAGATCCACGCGCGCGTGTGTGTGTGTGTATTTCCATTTATATGTGTATATTTATATATTTCCATATGTGTGTGTATATATATACTTTTTCACATATATATGGAAAAGGATTTTTATTAAAAGAATTGGCTCATGTACTTATGGAGGCTAACAAGTCCTAAGACCTGAAGAGTGAGTGGGCAAGCTGGAGAGCTGACAGTGTGGTCCCAGTCTGAATGCTGGCAGGCTCAGGACCCAAGAAATGTTGATGTTTTGGGCTGAATCCAAAGGCAGGAAAAAGCCAATGTTCCATTTCAAATGTAGTTGAACAGGAGAAACTCTCTCTTACTCATGGGAGGGTCAGCATTTTTGCTCTAGACGGGCATTCACCTGATTGGGTGTGGCCCACCCACACTGGAGAAGGCAGTCTGTTTTATTCAGTCTACCAATTCAGGTGTTAATCCCGTCCAGAAACACCCTCACAGAAACCCACAGATTCATGTTTGACCAAACATCTTGGCATCCAGTGTCCCAGTCAGGTTGTTATGTAAAAGTGATCACCTCACTTCCTTTCTACCATTCCCCAATTAGTCTGATTTTACATTTCTGGAATGCCAGGCTACTCTGGCTAGAGAGGGCGACGCTGGGGTTCTGTCTTAGAGAAAGGGACTGGCTGTCATGATAAGGAAGCCTGTTTCCCTGCCACTCTGGGTGTCTGGGTGAAGCCCAAGAAGTAATAGCTAGGCCAGTAGGAGCCATAAACTGGGACTGATCTTTGGAGGAAAAGAAGTAAGAAAGCACATTTCCATCTCTGTTTTCCACCCCTCCCGGTGGCTTCAGAGAAGGAGGAAAAAGGAGCTGTTACTTAAATGCCAAAGCCTCGACCTGCATCACATCCTTGAAGTTGCACAAAAACTCAGCATGGGCAAATCTCAGCTCCGCTGTCACCGCAAGGAAACAGGCATAGAGTGTACATCGGCAGCTCGACGTCTTCAAGCCACCGACTGCAGGAACCGTGATTGGAATCCGGCTTGGACATACTTTGAAACCTCTTCCGGCTACGTTTTGGGAAGCGGCCTGCCGGTGCAGGCTCTGGAAACTGTCTTGCCTTGGGGTTGAGGGGCAATGGTCAGGTTTAAGAGAATTCTGACAGCAGCAAAGTCTTTCTGCCCAGGTGCTCAGGCAGCAAAGCTATCCACCAGCAAAGGGGGTCAGCGTGTGATGCTAGGCCATTTGCAGTAGACAGGAAATGAGGAGCCTGGAGGAAAGGACCATGACGGGTCACGTTCTCCAGCTCTGGGGTCCTTGGGATGAAAGCCTTTTGGCTGACCAGGCAGCCCGGAGTCTCCTTTATTTTGGGGACACTGAGGAAAGGGACAGGACGGGGAACAAGTGGCCAGCTGCCGCAGAGCACCTTGCGGTCTGCGGTCCCTCGCCATGGTCTGTGAGAACGGGCCTCGCTGGGGGAGGAGGTGGGGACAGGAGCCTTCCCAAAGGGCACGGTGCGAGTGGAGGCTGCCCTCCTGTTTGTCTGGGACCCTGCCAGACCGCGTTCGGTGGTGACTCAGAAGAGGAAAGCAAACAAGGGGATTTTCAGATGGTCTTTGTGTGCTTTCTCCTTTGTTTTCCCTTGGAGGGAGAGGCAGCCACCACGGGTCCACTAAATCTTGGCCTGGAGCAGCCAGGCTAGAGAAGGTGGAGGGGGGAGGGCTTCTGTGAGATGAGAAGCCAGAAGCCACGCTAAGCTGAGCTGGGAGCTGTTGATAGGCACCCCGCTTGGGGCCGTTCTGCTTCTCCGGAGAGCCAGGAGCTGACCTTTCTAGATCCCCTGGCTTCTTTTCCACTGGACTGTTTAACGAGAACTGTCATTAATGTGGAGAATCTGGGGGCTGAGGGAGGGGGCCTGAAGTTAATCACTGGGATATTCTGCAAACACTGGACGGGAAGGGACCTCTCTGTCCTTCCAGGACAAGCTGCCTTGCCTGTGTGCATCTCCTGCCTAGGAAGTCTGGCTTCTAGTAGCTTCCATTTACCATGCAAGTCTCCTGAGCCCTGGAGTTGGCTCCTGTTTTTCCTGTGGCACTTCCAAGCCTGGGCTTGTCCTCTGACCCCACAAGCGCATTGTGCTTGGAATACCGTTGCCCTCTGCGGGAGTGGGACCCGTGCTCTGAAATGACCACCTACGGTCGCTGTTTCATCCTCTTGGCTGGACTGTAAGCGGTCTTCACCGGGGACCGGATCGTCCCTAACTTTTATATCCCACATATTCACTACTAGAGGGCTGAGCATATGGCGAGCGCTTAATCACTGCATGGTGGAAAGGAGGAAGGAAGGGAGAGAGGGAGGGAGGGAGGGACATACGGAGGGAGGGAAGCAGAGAGGAGGGGAGAGGGAGGGAAAAGGGAAGATTTGTCTCTGTCTTCTTCTGCCCACACATCAGTGAATCTGCACCTTGGAGAGGGTTCCCTGTTTCACGATCATGGTTCGTGTCTGGGAGGTGCCCCAGTGTGGAGAACAGCTCCGGGCTCAGGCCACAATTCCTTGGTTTTGGTTCCAGCTTGTATTTCTAGCCAGGCCACCCTGGGCAAGCTACTTCTCGCAGTCCCAGTTTCCTAGCTACAGGAAAAGCGGAACAAGAAGCACTAGCCTCGTATAGGCTTGTTGGGAAGATCAAATCAAATCAGGGCACCTCATCCCCCAAGTAAACTGGGTTTCCTTGGGCAGGAGGGACAATGCTCAGATTTACAACATGGGAAACTGTGATTTTAATAATAACGGTTTTGTTCCTATCTGATTAGTTTCTAGCATGTGCTGACCAATGAAAACTTCTTTCTATACATGGTCTCAGTATTTAGCTAATGAGGTGGGCAGTTTACTAGAGGTTCAGAAAGCTTAATGGACTTGACTTGAAAAAGTAGGATTTGAATCCAGATCCCTAATCGCCTCGGAGCCCCAGTGCTCTCTACTGCGTCAAACCGTTTCCTATTGAAAGCAAATTAGTGTCACTATGGGGGGCGTGATGGAGGTTGATGTTGGAAAAACTCCGAATCTAGGGATTGTATCGCTTTCCCAGCTAATAGGGCCCAGCAAATACTCAGGCTCATTCTTTTCCTGGTTAGTTTTTCTACATCTTTTCCTTGCCCTGAGTGTGTCCTTTGCAGTCAGAGTAGGGTCTGCCAGCCAGGGGCAACTTGTTTTCCGAGGAGCCGGGGATGGCTACATTAAAGATGTGGGTTTCCAGGAGCACTCCGTGTGTGTGTGTGTGTGTGTGTGTGTGTGTGTGTGTGTGTGTAATCTGGAAACCAGGCAAACCAGGCAAGGAAGATGTGGCTCTGAGGCAGTAACCACCTGATCATTTGGCAAACTTTATTGAGCCCTGCCATGTGCCAGGAGCCGTGCTAAACCCTAAGGGGTTGAGGAAAGTAGGCAAGTGCTCTGATCTCCAGGAGCTTACAGATGGGTGAGGAAGACAGGATTCAGGGCAGATGGAGGCTCCTTCTGCTTCCAGCTGGGCAGGGAGGGGTGGGGCCGGGAGGATGGTGGGAGGGAAGGGGGTGTTGGGGAGAGAGGCTCTACCCAAAGGACGATGGGAGAGGAGACGCTTCCCCCCGCCAGGTCCCCTGGAATTCTCCACTCCACCGGCCTCCTCAGGCCTGGTTCTCAGTTTAAGTCCAATAACTTTGGTCTCGGGTTGCCTCCCGCCTGCCACATTCCAACTCAATCATTCTTTGAAATTTGGAGCTGTAGCTAAACTGCCTTTGCCCTCTAACAGGATTTTCACAGTCTCCGCGGCCGCGGCTAGCGCGGCTCCTCACCTGCTGTTGTAATCTGCCCCACTAAGCCTGCAGCTCCAGGCGGAAAGCTTAACTCGCCTTGCCCAGTCGAGCTCACTCTTCCTGGCATCGGAGCCTCCTATCAGGAAGGGGAGCTAATCTATGCTCCCCACTCCGCACACAGAGATGTTTCAAAGGAAACACGATGGCAGAGGGAGCACAGCATCTCTGGGAAGGGCAGTGAGAGCCCCGTGCCCGGCACCTGACAGGCAGTAAGGAGGATGCCTTGGGGTCTCTGCACGTTCTTCTCAGGGGGCCGGCGAGAGAGCCAAAGCAGCTGCTTTTCTGGGAGATTTCATTTCAGGGACCGCCCAGCCTCAGTGTCGACGTCGGGAGGGCCGGCTCTGTTAACGGGAGTGGGGACGGATGAGACACTGTGTTGGGTATGGGTCTACCCTTGGGCCAGTCAACTCCTAGGACCTTTTTGTAAAACCATTAAAACCTGCTGGTCATTTTTTTGCCCTCTACCTCCATTTTAACACTTCATAGTCTTGAGAGCGAGAGCCCAGAGCACCAAGAGTGTCTGGCGCACAGTAGGACTTCGGTAAATGCTTGCCGAATGACTGAGTCTGGCACTTCAACTCGGCCCAGGATGGCATAGAAGCTCCCAGTGCCTGGCTGTCTTTGAACCTCTCATGTCTCTGTGAGGCTCCTGTGTGTGTGAAATTAAATTTGTTTTTCTCCTGTTAAATCTGTCTTATGTCAATTGAACTAATAGAGCAGCCAAAAGAATGTAGAAGGGTGATGAGAAAAATGTTTCCTCCCCCACAGTGGGGTGCCACCTGGCTTCTCCTTCAGTGAGGACCTCCCGGCCCAGCTGCTGGGGAAGTGGTCAGCAGATGGACGGCAGCAGCGGGCCCCTACAGAGATCACTTCAGCTGCTGGAAGCCTTCTGCTTACCCCCTCTGGGACGGTCCATATCCAGTGACAGTAATGTGGGAATAAGAAGGCCTGGCCATCTCCATTGGGTTTGGGATAGCTCTGAAGGGCCACTCCAAGGCCCCATAGCAAATTGTGGGGTTGGCCAAGGGTGCTGGTGATCTGCATAAAAGCTAGGCTCCCCCACCCATGCATAGTTCCTATCCTTCTTTTCCACCAGTGCAGATCTCATGGACATTCCTTAATAAGCACCTTACTGGTGAAATCCCATCTCAGAGGCTGCTTCCCAAGGGACCCAGAGTATGACAGGGGGACATCAGCCCTGCCTGCTGGGCCGATACCCTGAAATCCATCTGCCAAACCCTGCTCCTTCCCCACCCGTCATCTCTACAGCAATCTCTTTCCACTACTCTAAAGAGTGAGTCTCAGGCTGAGCTCGGCTCCTTCCCTGTGGGTCTTCATCTTGGGGCTTCTGCAGGAAGGGGTTTGTGTGGACCGGCTGCTAGGAGTTGGGTATCTGGTCCTCTGATGGCCAGATCCCTCCCCGCAACACACAAGCCGGCAAACCACGTTGTGTGTGGATCACCGGGCACTGTGCACCCAGACAAATCTAGTCAGAGAGCCCCCAAGAAGATGAAGCGGTCATGGCCCCAATGGAGCATCTCTGGGTCTGAGGCTCATTCCAGCAGCTGGGACTGCGACGGGAGCTTGCTTTATTAGATCCCATTATAAATGGATGATTTGCTATCTCCGAAGATAAATGGGAAACTTAATGCAGAGGTATCCTGTCTGGGGAAACTGGAGAGTTATGGATGTTAGCTTTGTAGCTTTATAAAAGCACTTTCTTATGGAAACTGAAATGACCAAGATTAGATTGAATTAGTATGTACTGGTATGAGCTTTTTCTCCCCCTATCCATCTTGATTTTTCTTTTTCTTTTTCTTTTTTTTAAGGAAAAAAGATTTGCCTCTTCCGTGAGCATTTCATAAAAATGCAAATCCCAAGTTTGGATTTGGTAATTAGCGGGGTTGCTTCCTGGTGCTAACGAGGCAGCTGCCCAGTTGGAGTTATCTGTGGAGGTGGGCAAGGAGGCGCCCTCTGCTGGCTTCCCTCCTGGGTGCCGTCTGCTCTGTCCAGCCCACTCCCTTCCCACTGGCTCCAGGAGCTCCCTTCACTCTATAGGACACGGAGACCTTCCATCCCAGCAGCTGAGGGACAGGCTGTCTGTCCCAGCATTCCCCAGCCTGGACTTCAGGTCCAGGTCTCTGCTGGGGGACAAGATGGACTTTCTGCCAGCAAACAAATCCATCAGATAAGTGAGGACTTTGATTCCAAGCTTGGTGCCAGGCACCACAGAAACAAAGAGGAAGATGCTGAGTCTCTGCCCTTGAGGGGAGCACTGTAGGCATGAGCCCCATTGGGTCCCCTGGAAATCACTGAAGAACAGGGTCCTGGAGAGGAATTGCAGGCTTAGTTTTCCAGCCAGGCTTCCTAGAATCTCAGGCACATCACTTCTGTGATTCGAGCCTCAGTTTCATCTTCTGTAAAATGGGATTATTAAAACCCCCTCTGCCTCTCTAGAGGATGAGGACCAGGAGACCTGGTGTTTATTGGGTCCAAGTCCTCAACCTGTGGAGGAGGGACCAGCGGCCGCTACCCACCTGGTCTCATAGCAGGGAAGGGGCAGCATCAGTTGCCGGACTTTTGAGCTCAGTAGGCTGCGCAGGGTGCTAGGGGGATGGATTATGGGTCAAGAAAGGAGGATCTTTGGAGTCAGAACTGTATCTAAGAGCCTGAGCACCTGGGGCCGCAGCAGCTGGTGAAACCACCTGTAGGAGCCTGAGCAGGTGCTCAGGACGGAGGGGTGAGGTCTGGCCCACATCTGAAGCTTAGAGGACTGCCAAAAGAGACCCGATTTGGGATCTTACTCACCATGCTAGGCCTTGTACATACCCTACAGTCCCCATGTGCCCCAGACAGCGGGATGGTAAAGGAATCCCAAGACTCAGGGTGCAGAAGGAGGAGGTAAAATGGTATGTATGCCACGAGCTGAATGGGGCCCCCAGATTTTGGGGGGGCTGCTGAGAGCCTCAGAGCCTCTCAGACACTTTACTGGGGCCGGGGGTTGACCTGTTGCATGCCGAGGACCCCATCAGGTAGTGAATGGGGTGTCCCAGCACGGCTTCAGGTCCTGCCTTTTGCACCAAGGAACTTGTCGGAGATGAAGAGGGGGAGCCCAAAAAAGAGAGCAAAGTGGCTGCAATGGATTCGGCCTCCAGGGGGTATCAGCCCAGAAATCCAATTTGAATGAAGCCCTGAGTCCTGGGCTGGGAGATGAGAGGGGCCGAGAGCAGTTAGTCTCAGGTGGAGTCATTTAAAATTTAAAACGCAGATTAAACAGCTTCCTTGTTATGGTGATCTGCACTGTGCTCTCCCAAATCCCAGGGTGCTGTTTCCAGGAGGGGCTGAGCTCTGTCAAATGGAGGATGGAAACGACCTCTGTTCATCAGCCGGAGGCGGGGACTAAGGCCTGGGGGCAGCTTTGGCTACAGGCCCCCTCCTCGGCCCCCTCCCCCTTATCAGTGCCCACAGCGGGGCCTCAGGGGCTGGACCAAGGCCCACCAGCCCCTGGGCTGCCTCCATTCCAGTCTCCATCCAGTAAGTCTCTTGATGCGGGAGCTGCTTCTCCCCCAAAAAGGGGGAAATTGAAACTCACAATGCCTAAGTCATTGAATCATTTAATTGATAGATTTTTAATAAATATCTTGTCTGTGCCGAGAACTGTGCCAGCCAAGGGGGTAGCAGAGAACAAGACGTGCCTTGGAAAGGGGAGAATAGATATATAATCCTAGCTTTTCCTCACTGGGAGGAAGACTCACAAGGTGCTGTGAGAGAGAAGAGCAGGACGGGGGTTACTCTCCAGAATGGTGTCCAGAGAAGTCACATCTGGAGACGCCGTATCTAAGCCTAGATCTGCAGGATGAGTAGGGGGCGGGCGAGCTGGGGAAGAGAGTGCTCCAGGTGGAGGCAGCCTGTATAGAAGCCCGGAAGTGGGGACATGTGCTGTGCTCAGGGAGACCAACACCAACAAGCAGAAGGCAGCTGGTATGGGCAGGGCGCGAGAGGATGCCCTGGAGGTGACAGTGGGGAAGGAGGCGGGCTTTCCTAAGTCAAATGAAAGGCTGGATGTCGCTCCTGTCTCCACCAGGAGGTTGGAATAGAAGAGCTGCGTCTGGGTAACACTGGGAGAGGTCAGAGGCGGCTCGTGGCACCTCGCAAGCAGGGGCCCAGCGGTGACAAGTAAAGGGGCTGCGGAAGACACTGGTGACGCTCCACCCGGCTGAGCAGGGGATGGATGCCCAATAAGGCACAAGCAGAAAGGCCCTGGAGGAGGGGTCCTGAAGCTGGCATAAGAGGCCGTTAGGGGGCAACAGAGGGGGCATTTGCCCAGAATGGGCTAGGTCCTTCCAAGGTGGTGATCTGGGCAGCCAGGGCCTGAACGGCTCCTGATGGAAGAGGCCAGATTGGGCTTCAGGCTCTGCTGGGCAAATGTTCTTGCTGAAGCTGGGTATCTGCGAGTCACTTCTCCCCATGCTGCTAGTGCCCTCGGGAGTCCCGGCCCATGCCTCTACCAGGTGGACACGAGTGTTCAAGACTGCCACACCTCTTACTTGAGAGATGGGTTGCAGAACGTGCATGTAGGCAGGGTGGCAGGTCCAAGTTCAAAGGTTGTGCCCATGCATGCCGCAGGGAGGGAAAGGAGGGGAGGGGAGCAGGGTGGGAGGTCCTGCAGGTTAAAGGGAGCAAGGCCTGTCCTTCCTTCCTGGGGGCTCTCTTCTCTGGCCCCAGCTGTGGAGGTCCAAGGCCGTAGGGTTGGCTTGCTTTCTGCTCCAGAGAAGTGTGATGGGCACAGGTCTGGAGATGGACCGCCCCAAGTTTTCAGTCCTGGGGACATAATGGCTTGGTTGACAGCCTGCCCTCTCGCAGGTCCATCATAGGACCATCTCCCAGTCCCCAGCGGCGGGTGAGGTAACACACGGAGAGCACTTAGCACACGCCTGAGATACTGCTGATGCTCAGTCCAGCCGCTGTTACCCTCATTTATTTATTTTTACTGTAAAAACTGCTGAGAAGTCCTGGAAGTCATCCCTGAAGTCTCTGGGGGGATAATATCGCCGCTATTCCGTGAGTCATCTCCTAGATTCACAACGCGCCTGTTCCAAGACGTCTGTTCCTACACCAAGTTCAATGCTATTTCTCTGTCATGGTCTTCTCGGCATTGATGAGCTGCTTTAGCCTGAAATTAATTAATTTGTCCTTCTTAATACGTGGCCTGTGGGCCGTTTCCTGTAACAGCTACTATTACTGCTGCTGCCATTGGCAGAGGTGCCCGACCCCTGACGAAGGGCCTTGCCACTCACTCACGACAGTGCCGTGGGGTAGTGTGCACTGGTGTGCGTGTGCACATGGAGACTCGAGGTCTGTGTGCTTTGAAATAGTTGCCCAAATCGTAAGTCGCTGAGTCAGGATTTGGACACGAGTCTCTCTGGCCTGATGTAGCCTGTGCTCCTAACCAGTTGAGCATTTCGCTTTTGCAAAAAAATTTTTGCTTTTTCCCAGTTAGATTGGGAGTGGGGTGGGGTGGTTCCTGAGCAAGCTCCATGTTTTCTATCGGTCTCTCTGTCTCCCCACCGTTCAGGATTAGGCTCAGTAGGAAGAGCTCAGTGATTACTGCCAGCATGCCAGACGCTTAAGTGTGAATGGAGAGTGAGAGCCAGGTGGCCTTCCTGGGGTCGCAGACAGAAGGCACAAGTGACCTCTAGCTTTACCTGGGCATAGGAGGTGACTGTGCGTGTGAGATCCTACCTGCGCTGTTGCCCAGCAGAGCGAGCCCCATGCAGCCTGGGCTCTGATGTTTGAGGGTAAGAGAGTCCCCACCGAGGGAAGTCTGAACTGGAGAGTGCATGGACCCGGCCCCTTCAAACCAGTTTCCCAGCATCGAGGGCCGATCCTGAAGCCCTTACAGCGCACCCCACAGCCCTGCCTGGGTCGCTCCGTGGGAGCCACAGGGGCCTGTGATTGGCGGCTGGGCTGAATGGGTTGTGGCCGCCTGGCCAGGATGCCAACCTTCACCACCTCCTCCACCAGTGCCCAGGGACTGTGCTCTCTACTCTCCCTCTCCTTCCTTCCCGAGCCTCACTGTCCTCCTGGGTGGTGGGTCAGTCCTTCCCCAGCCTCCTTACTGCCTGGGCTGCCTGTGAAGAAGGTCCTGTGAAGAAGGATTTGCATTTGGACTGTCAGGGAGCCGTCTGAGTGGCTCCCCGGGCAGCGCCCGTCTCCTGCTCCTTCCCCTGAACATTGAAACCACACACATACACGCTGGTGCGTAAGGGTCAGACAGCCCAGAATTTGACTCTCTGTTCCAACTCTGGAGCATGTAACCTTGGATGAGCTTGACAATGTTTGTTCTAGAAATACATTCTGGAGGAGCACCTGGGTGGCTGAGTCAGTTAAGTATCTGACTCTTGATTTCAGCTCAGGTCATGATCTCAATGTTGTGAGATTGAGCCCTGTGTTGGACTCCATGCTGGGTGTGGAACTTGCTTAAGATTCTCTCTCTCCCCTCTCCCTCTACTATTGCCCCACTCACACACACTCTCTCCCTCTTGCTCAAAAAAAAAAAAAGAAAAAAGAAAAAAAGAAAAAGAAAAGAAAGAAAGAAAAGATAAGAATAATATTTACTGGGAAAATAAATATAATGGGGAAAAATATTTACTTAGCATCTACCGGGTGCCAGATATGATTTCAGGCAAGACCCATAGTGGTAAAGGATATGTCTTGGCATAGTGTAAGAGATAGGTCAGAGGTGTATGCTCAGAAATGTGGCCACATAAAACCTCTTTGAGTTGCAACCTGAATGATGATGAAGCGGTAATCTGGAGGGAGAACATTCTGTTGAGACAGCAGGAACAACTACCAGTGCAAAGGCCCTGGGGCACAAAGAAGGCTGACCTCATCTCCAGGTTTCTAACTTGTTGCCCTATGTGGAATGAATCTCAGGGGATCAAGAGTGGATGTAGGGAGACTTGTTAGAAGGTTATTGCAAAGGTCAAGGTCAGCAATGCTGATGGTGGGGTAAGTTACATCCACTCTCAGCTTCCTCACTTAAAAAAATGAAGATAATAGCAGTGCTCATCCTATAGTGTGGTTGTGGAGATTAAATGAGTAAATATACGACTTGTAATAATTGGTACTTATTAGCATTGATAAAAAGAGTAATAATCGTGTGAGCAGGGGGTGAGGGCTCTGGTAGCTAGGCCCTTGCAGGAAGACCGAGCCTTTAATTCAGCTGAGACTTTTTCCATTCAGCAAGGGTGGGTAGCCGCCAGTGCATTTAGGATAACTTGCCAATGACCCCGGCTGGCTCACCCATCCTGAGTTTCTTACTTCACAGAGGGGGAACAGGTGACCTCGGGAGGGAGGGCAGATTCTCTGCATCTGAAGGCTAGCAAGCCCATGCACCCCTTGCTGCACTGGCTTCTGCGAAAGGCCTGGGAACATCCTCACCTCGTCCAGGAAGCCTTCTGAATTGAGAGAGGGGCTGGAGAAGGGCTCACTTAGGAGCCAGTAGGAGGAAGCAGGCCCAGATAAAGACAAGGAGACAGGCTCCTCTTATTTCTGCCTTTCCATACCCTGAGGCAGAGATGGGGGGCAGAGAGAAGGAGATCGAGGGTGGGAAGAGTGGGTCCTTCCTGAGCTTACACCCATCACTTTGGAGATGAGATGAAAGGATGAGATAAGCTAAAACCCCTGCAGGAATTTGGTGAGAGGCTCACAACCCTACAGAGACAGCAGCTGGGCCCCGTGGCACCTTTCTGCTCGGACAAGCAGGCCTCCTCCCCTGCAGGAGTTCTGCTCTTCCAAGTGATGTTGGGCCGGTGCTGGCACAAAGCCGGATGCCTCTGGTGACCCACAGGCACCCCGCCCGGGGGCCTCGTCCGCCGGGCTGCCGGAGGGATGTTTTATGAGCTCTTCAGTCCTCCGGCCCCACGAGGCTTCTGCCTTGCTCCAAGACCATCGCTGGTACACACATATATCTTAAAAAGGAAAAGAAAGAGAGAGAAAAGCTATTTTATTTCATTGCCAAACTATCCACTTTAAATACCCTTTTTATTACAGTATCTGCATAGTAATACTAATAATAGATCTTGTTGGCAGCTCTAATGAGGCTGGAGAATATAAGGTTTCCAATAAAGTTAATTGTTGCCTTTAATATTCTCATACATTTATACATGGTAAATCTTTAAAGGAGAAAAAATACTCCATTTCATTTCTGTTAAGCAGCCGGTTCTAGACTGGATGGAGACACAGTGCCGTCATGGTGTGGGGTGGGGGCTGGACTCTCAGGGAACTTGGATTGGGATCTCCAAACTTTTTTCCAGCGGTAAGAGCAGGAGCGTTGCCCCAGCGGGATCTGGGTCTGAATGTTGCCTTTGTCGCTTGCTGGCTCCGTTGCGAGGGAAAATTGCTTCCCCTATCTTGGCCTCCGTTTGTCTGGAAGCTGGGATTCTCAATAAACATCAACTACAAGATGGTGCAGGGGGGCTAGCCAGATCATCACACATGGGAGCTACTGTCATTATTTTGAACCGTTCAACACGACGCTATTTTATTCACTTACTGTGTGTATCACTAATTGTGAAATCAATCAGGGTATTACAATCACTGTGCTTGAATTTCACCGCCATCTGAAATTCCTTTCTGTAATTGATTTCTCAGGGTTCTATTGGAGTAAGTGGGAGAGTTAGAACCCAGGATTCTTGGATCCCGGCAACTTCCAGTAGTTTTCGGGGAGCCCTCTGATCTCCGTAACGCCCGCCCACCTCAAGTTCAGAGCATTTGGAGCAACTTTACCTTCTGCCCGTCTCTTGACGGAACCTGTGTCTGCTGCCTGGGATGTGGACACTCCTGATACGGTTGCTGCTGGGAAGGGAGGGCCACCTCCCCCAGTCTTGGGACTACCAGGCAACCTCTCCAGAAGTCATGATGTTTCTGTGTTTTTACTTCCTCCTTAAGAAATGTCATGGTTTCTGGAGTCACAGCAGAACGAAGAATGTATGTTTCACCATTTACTATGTAGCCGACTTCATGTGTTCCCGACAGTTCCATCACACTTCTGACATTTATGATGCTTTTCTCTCAGGGTGTAAGTAGAAGGAGATGTTTATCTCCAGACCCCACCCCGAGATCCAGGAAAGGGAAAGACCAACTCCGGATGGCCCCGGGGTTAGGGACAGCCTGTGTGACTTGTGTTTCAACAAATGGTTCACCAGCACGGCAGCCCTCACCTCCCCGACCTTCCCCACCCAGCCAGGGTTCTCTGCACATCAACGCCTCTCCCGCTGGCAAGTGGTAAGAAATACTGTGTGACAGGATGGTTTCCATGGCAACCCTCATTTCCAGTTAAACAACCGGGCACTGATGAAAGGATCTCGTTTGCTTTGGTTAAAGGGTTTGTGGGTAAGGGTGTGAGGCTCCTTCTTTCTTCCCTCTCTCCTTCCCCTTCCTTACTCCCACCTTTCCCTCTCCTTTCCCAGGGATGAGGGAGAAGCGCGGCGGGGCCAGGCCCTTGGAGAATAAGGACTCCCGCTCCTGGCTGGACCAAAATGGCCAGGATGGGGGACTCAGGTCTGAGAGACTTCATGTCCTCAGCCGGGTGCCACCGCCTCCCTGCCAGCCCTGCCTGCCTCAGGTTCCAGGTCCCCTACCCTCCCAGAAGGGGGACCCATTGCAGGAAGAAATAGGCTGGTACAGGACCCTGTGTCCCAACAGGTGGTTGGGTAATTAAGTGAGCTTTATGCACACAACACTGTTTTGCCCAATGTAATTGCAGTTTCCATATAAATAATTCACGGGAAATTATTAGAGTGAGGACATCGCCCGCCTCCTCATAATTTGCTTAACCGAAATAGGCTCTTTCATCATCTGCGCTGATTTGCCTTAAGACCATGCACTCAGCATCCTTCATAGGCCGGCTCCTTCGAAACCGAGAATGCAGGATTTAATTAAGTTATGCAAATTGGGTGTCCCCTGCCTGGGGAGAGGCAGGGTGTTTGCCCACATGGCTGTGGGTGATGCAGGGGAGGGGAGGAGGGCCTCGCTGTGCCCCAGGTGGAGGGGAGTTGTTTGGGGAAGTGCCAACGCCACCCCCCAAGAAAGAGCAGCACCCCCGAGTCGAGTTCGGGAGCCGGACTCCACGGATGGGGCAGAGCAGAGTCAGAACTCTGGGGTCTGCCCCCCAGCTGACTCACTGTGTAATTTGGAGGGAAGTACTTAACTTCAACTTCCTTCTCTGTAGAAGGAGGATGATAAAGAAAGTCACCTCCTAGGACTGAGGTAAGGAATAAATGAGAGAGTCTGTGTAAAGCACTAATTATGGTCCTGGCCAGAGTGCTCGAGAAGCAGCTGCTGTCATGGTCACTATTACTATTATTGCCGTTGTTGTTAGAGAGATCAGACCTTCTGTGGTTTCCAAGGAGTCCACCGGTCCTTCTGCCACAAGGAGGGTTACACTGAACACCCCCTCCGTAAACAGTTTCATGATTTTTGGAAGGATCTGTTGAATTAGAAGAGGAAAGCTGACATTTTGAAGGCAGACAGATCAGGGTTCAAATTCCAGTTGTGCCCCTAACATACTTGATGTTAGGACTGAGAAAGTTACTTTGCTTTCAGGGGACCTGAGTACCTCTTGGGGGCCTTGGGGGTGATATCCTTGCCCTCTTTTGGGGCCTGTGAGCCAAGACCAGGCGCATGTCCGCTCCATAGTTTGTGCTCAGCACACGGTGAATGAACCCCCAAGGCTGAGCCAGCGTCCCCTCAGAGCACAGGAGCCCCCCAGGCCCCACCCTGCCCTTTGCTTAGTGGTGGTCCTCCTGCCCTCCTTGCAAGCTCCCTTTCTTTCATGCTTTCTGTCAAAGGATCAAAGGAGCCAGAAACTCATGCACCCTGAGGTATGAGGGACTGAGAAGCTTAAACATTCTACTCTTCTCGAGGAGACTTATTTTCTCAAGGGGATAACATGCTTAGTTTTTCTTAAACCAGAAGTTTGGAGCTCTAACGGAAGTATGTCATAAACCTGTGACAGAGCTGGGAGCTGCTCCCAAAATCCTCACTGGGAAGCTCGTCATGACAGAGGAGTCTGCCCTGGATCTGGGAGTCTGCCCTGATGGCTGGTGTTTCTCATCCGCTCTGTGTGCCTGGCTCAGACACAAGCTCTGTTGGAGCCAGGAGCTTCATTCCATTAACAAGTATTTATTGAGCATCTACTATCTGCCAGGCCTCTCAAGAAGCCCTGGGTTTACAGTGGGGAGTGAAACAGACACAGGTCCTGCCCTCATGGAGCTGAACACTGGCGGGGGTGGCAGGTGTCCTGCGGTGGTAGCTGGCAGCCCCGGGAGGGACACGCGATGTACCCAGGAAGGCTTCAAAAGGAAGCCAACAGGGAGGGTGACTGGAGAGCAGGAGGATACATTCAAACGATGGCAGGAGCAGAAGGAGTCTAGGAGGCGAAGAGTCAGAGGCAGGGCATCGCTGACAGAGGGAAGTGCCTGTTTGTTTTATTGTATTTTTTAAAGTTTTTATTTATTTATTTGACAGACAGAGATCACAAGTAGGCAGAGAGGCAGGCAGAGAGAGAGGGGGAAGCAGGCTCCCTGCTGAGCAGAGAGCTCCATGCGGGGCTCGATCCCATAACCCTGAGATCATGACCTGAGCTGAAGGCAGAGGCTTTAACCCACTGAGCCACCCAGGTGCCCCTTCTTTAAGCTTTTAAAAAAGATTATTTATTTATTTTCATGAGAGAAGTGAGAGAAAGTGTATGAGCCAGTGCGGGGAGGGGCAGAGGGAAAGGAAGAGAATCTCAAGCAGACTCCTTGCTGAGTGCAAGAGCCTGATGAAGGGCTTGCTCTCATGACCCTGAGATCATGACCTGAGCCGAGATCAAGAGTTGGATAATTAACTGACTGAGCCACACAGGCAGGTGCCCCTGGGCTGCATTCTTATCTGGAGCTCAGTGTGTTCTTCTAAGTGCATATGGTTGTTGGCCAAATTCTGTTCCTTGTGACAGTGAGACCTGGACCATAGCTCCTTGAGGCTGCCCCTCTCCACAGACCATCCACAGCATTCCTGTTTGCTCCTTCAAGGCCAATAGGAGAGTGTCCCTGTCAAGAGGGACTGAATTCCTCTCAAGGGTTTTACCAGATTAAGTCAGGCCCACCCAGGATCATCTCTTTTGATTAATTCAAATCAACTTATTTGGGACATCGATTATATCTAAGCAAAATTCCTTCACCTTTGCCATTTAAGTAGTATGACCAAGGGAGTGATATCTCATCATGTTTGCCATATGATATTGGTTGAAAGCCGTCACTGGCTCTGCCCACACTCAAAGGGAAGGCATAGAGGAGGCATAACTCCAGACATCAGAAATCATGAGGGCCGTTCTGAAATTCTGTGACCACAATGAATTATCATAACAAAGTTCTTTGTGTCTGTCTCCCTATAGACTGGGAGCTCAAACGCTGGGTTGCTGCCTTGTTTCCAGTGTATAAAACACAGCAGGGGTTTGTAACCCCAGACCTTTGGTCAAATGTTATTCTGGGTGTGTTCCTGGCTGAAATTAACATTTGAATTGTAGTCTGAATAAAGCAGATTGCCCTCCCTAAGGTGGGTAGGTCCCATTCAATCAACTGAAGACCTCATAGAACAAAAAAAGCTGAGAAGAGGAACTTCTTTTGCTTGACTGTCCAGTTGAGACATTATTCTGCTCCTCTTCTCAGACTAAAACTTAGACCACTGATTCTCTGGGGTCTTTGGGGACTGCAAATCTTGGGACTTCTCAGCCTCCATATTCATGGGAACCAATTCCTTAAAATCAGTTTACCCTCTTCTCTATATATCAATCTACAGCTATGTCTATTTCTAATCTATAGGTCTTTCTCCATATATATACACACACACACACACACACACACACACACATATATATATATATATTTACTGAATATATTGAATTGAATGAATTGAATATATATGCTGAATATA
>NW_019154118.1:17758870-17883451 GCF_002288905.1 Enhydra lutris kenyoni
TATATTCAGCATATATATTCAATTCATTCAATTCAATATATTCAGTATATATATATTATATGACTATATATACTATATATAATATTTGTATGAATATATACATATTTGAATGAATATTTGTATGAATACACACACACACACACACATTATTCATTCTATTTCTCTGGAGAACCCTGACACAGTGTTCAATAAATACGTGTTGACCGTTGCATGGGACTTTACCATCTCACAGGTCCCTTCCAGCTCTTGTACTCACCAATTTGGGAGATAGGTAGCAGCCGGGAGCAGGGCTGTGGGTACGAGGTACAGGGGAACACGAGCTACTCTGGAGTTGATCCAGGCTGAGTTGTCTCTCCAGCTGTACTCTCTCTGTCTTCCTCCATCATCCCCAGCCCTTAACTGGGGAGTTAGAATAAGGGGAAGGCAAGAGGCAAAACAATAATCTTCCCTCCTGGTCCTACACCTCTTTACCTTTAATTTTTAAGCTTTATTGAAATAGAATTGATATACAATAAACCGAACATATTTAAAGTGTACAGTTTGATGAGTTTTGACATATGTGTGTTCAAGATAATGAATATATCCATCATCCCCAAGAATTTCTTTGTGCCCCTTTGTAATCTCTCTCTCCTGAACTCCCCCACCCCTAATTCCCAGGCAACCACAGATCTGCTTGTCACTACAGATTCATTTGCATCTCCTAGAATTATATAAATGGAAGCATACAGTATGTACTCTTTTTTTGTCTGCCTTCTTTCACTCAGCATAATTATTTTGAAATCCATCTGTGTTGTTGTATATATCAATAGTCCCTTTCTTTTCATTTCTGATAGTATTTCATCAAATGAATACACCACAGTTTGTTTATCTGTTCGCCAGTTGATGGACATTTGGGATGTTTCCAATTTGGGGCTGTTACAAATAGGGCTGCTGTGACTGTCTGTATGAAAGCCTTGGTATGGACAAGCATGTTCATTTCCCTCGGACAAACACCTAAGAGAGGAAGACTGGACCCTGTAGTAGGTGGCTGTTTAAATTTTTGAGAGCCTGCCATGCTGTTTTCTAAATTAGTTGTGCCATTTTATAGTTCCCCCAGATGTGTAAGAGAATTCCACTTGCCTCACTTCCTTGGCAATGTTTCGTATGGTCAGGCGTCTTAATTTTAGACATTCCAATAAATGCACAGTGGTGTCTCATTGTGACTTTAATTTGAATTTCCCCAATGACTAATGACACGGAGCATCTTTCGCATGCTTCTTTGCTATCTGTATATCCTCTTTGATAAAGTCACATCCTTTGCCTCTCTTTAAATAGTGTTGTTTATGTCCTTATTACTTATTGTTATGATTATTTATCATACATCATGGATACAACTCCTTCATCAAATGTGTGATTCATAAATATTTTCTCTCAGCCTATGGCCTGTGTTTTCATTCTCTTAACAGTGTTTTGGAAGAGAAGTTTTGAATTTTCATCAAGTGAAGTTTACCAGTTTGTTCTTTTGTGTGGTCGTATCTGAGATATCCTGGCCCAAGGTCATAAGGGTTTTCTTTTATGTTTTCTTCCAGAAATTTTAAAGTTTTAGATTTTACATTTAGATTATTATTCCCTTTTGAGTTAATATTTGTATATGGTATAAAAATGGATCAAAGCTCCTATTTTTACATGTAGATATCTAATTGTTCTAGATACTGTAGTGGAAAATATCCTTTCTCCACTGAACTGCCTGTATGAATTTGTCAAAAATCAGTTATCTGTGTATGTGTGGGTCTATCTCTGTCCTCTGTTCTGTTATATGGTTAATTTAATTTAATTTTTAAAATTTTTACATCAACAGCACACTATCTTGATTACTGTTACTTTATAACTCCTGAAACCAGATTGTGCTAATCCTTCAATGTTGCACTTATTTTTCAAAGTTGTTTTGTTTATTCTGGGTTCTTTGCATTTTCATACAAATTTTTGAATCAATTTCTTCTAACGGGTACGTTAGTATGTTGATTGCAGTTACAGTGAAACTACAGATGAATTTGAGAAGAGTTCTAATAACATTGAATATCTAACCCATGAACATAGTATATATTTCCATTTATTCACATATTTAAAAATTTCCTTCAGTGATGTTTTATGGTTTTTGGCATGACTATGTTTTTCAATGTTTGCAAATATTTTATATTTTTGATATCATTGTAAAGTGATATTGTGCTTTCTTAATTTCTACGTTTGATCTTTCATTAATAGTATATAAAAACAATTGATTTTTCTATATTGATATTGTACCCTTTAACCTTGATAAACTCACTTATTAGTTATTGTAGCTTTTACTAGATTCCATTGGAATTTTTCATAGACAATCATATTGTTTGCAAGTAATGACAGCTTTTCTTCCTTTGCAATCTTTCTTCCATTTGTTTCTTTTTCTTTTCTTATTACACTGGCTACATCCTCCAGGGCAATGTTGAACAGAAGTGGGCATGCTTATGTTGCTCTTGGCCTTGGCGTGTGTGTGGGATGGGGAAGAGATAATTAATCTTTTGTACAGGCACCATTTATCAAGTCAGAGAAGATCCTTTTAGTCCCCTTTTACTGTGAAGTTTTGTTCTGTATGGATGTTAGATTTTGTCGAATGTTTTCTTTGCATATATTGAGAAGATTGTATGGTTTTTCTTTTTGTTTTATTTATTCCTATGATGAATTACATTGATGAAATTTGAATGTTAAACCAACCTTGCATTCCTGAATTTAATCTCACTTAGTTACGATTATTATTTTTTTTCTGTAAGTATTGGTAGAATTCACCAATGCTGTAGGTCTGAAGTTTTATTTGTCAGAAAACTTTAACTTCAAATTCAATTTTTTTTAATTGATATAAAAATCTATTCAGGTTCTCTATTTCCTCTTTAGTGAGAGTTGGTGATTTGCATCTTTATTGGCATTTGCTTATTTGTAATATGTTCTTACTGTTCAGTAATATATGTGAAATCTGCAAAGTTGCCCTGTCGTTATTATATTGGCAATTTGTGTCTTCACTTTGTTTTTACTGATCAGTCTTGCTAAAGGCTCCTCAATTTTATTGATATCCTTAAGGAACCAACTTTTGATTTCACTGATTTTTTTCTATATTGTTTTTCTGTTTTCTATTTTATTGATTTCTTTTCTGGTCTTTATTAGTCAGAATACTTAGCTTACTTTGGGTTTCATTTACTCTTTGCTTTCAAGCTTTTAAGCTTTTAAGATCTAAGCTTAGATCTTTGATTTGCTACTTTCTTCTTTCCTTCTTTTCTAATACAGGCATTTAGTGCTCTGTCTCCCCTTCCCTCCATTCCACAAGTCTGGTACTGCTTTGGTGGCTTCCCACAATTTTAATTAGGTTGTGTTTTACTTTTATTCAATTCAAAATACTTCCTAGTTCCCTTTTTTATTTCTTCGAGGACCCATGCATTAGAAGTGTGTTATCTCATTTCCAAATATTTGGGGATTTTCCAGGGATATTTTTGTTATTAATCTCTAATTGAAGAAACATTTTGTATGACTTATGCTCTTTACATTTCTTGTGACTTGTTTGTGTTGCAAAATATGTTCTATTTTGTGAAATGTTCTTTGGACACTTGCAAAATTGCATTCTCTTATTGTTGGGTGGAATCTTCTGTAGTGTCAAATGGGTCAATTAGTTTGATAGTGCTGTTCAAATCATCTCGATCTTTAATAATTTTTTGTCTACTTGTTCTATCAATTACTGAAAATGGAGTTTAGCTTCTAACTATAATTATGGATTTGCCCATCTCTCCCTGTAGTTCTATCAGTTTTATTTCGTGTTTTTGAAGCTCCGTTATTAGGTGTATAAACATTCAGGATTGTTATGTCCTCTTGATGAATTGCCTCCTTTTTCATTGTAAAATAACTTTTGAAGAATATCTGGTAATATTCTTTGGATTGAAATCTACTTTTTCTGAGATTAATATAGACTCTAAAGCTTTCTTTTTTTATAGCTCTACTGAGATAAAAGTTATGCAATCTAAATTCACCCACATCAAGTGTATATAGTTCAGTGGTTTTTAGTGTATTTATGGAATTGTGCAAACATCTCCACAATCTAATATTAGAACCTCTTTTCATTACCCCCAAAGAAACCTCATACCCATTAGCAGTTTCGCCATTTTCTCCTCCTCCCACCCTCAGCGTTAGGCAACTATTTTTTACTTTTCACAGAGTTGCCTGCTCTGTTCATTTCATACATATGGAATCATATAATATGTGTTTTTCATATTTGGGATTTTAAACATTATTTTTAATTAAAATTTTTTGCTTTGAGATAATTAAAGATTCACATGCAGTTGTAAGAAATAGTGCAGAGAGAACACATTACTCTTAACCAGTTTCCCACAATGGTAACATCTTGCAAAATTATATCACAACCAAGATATGTATATTGACATGATCAAGACACAGACATTTCTCTCACCATAAACATCCCTCTGACTCACACCTCCTCCTTAACTTTTGATCTGTTCTCCATTCCTTTAAGTTTGTCATTTTAAGACTGTTATAAGAACGGAATTATACAGTATATAACCTTTGGGGATTGGATTTTTTCTTCACTGTATTTCTTTGGAGATGCATGTAGGTTGTTGTATATAGGAATAAATTCATTCTTTTTCATTGCTAAATAGTATTCCATGATATGAATGCATCACAGTTCATCCATTGTTTATCCATTGAAGGATATTTGGGTTGTTTTCACTTTTTGGCTATATGAATAAGGCTGTTACATTCGTGTACAGGTTTTTTCTGTGAATGTAAGTATTCATTTCTCTGGGATAAATGCCCGGGAGTACAATTACTGGGTTGTTTAGTAGCTGCAAGTTTAGTTTTTCAAGAAACTGCCAAATAGGTTTCTAGACTATCTGTGCTATTTGCCATTCCACTGACAATATACAAGTGATCCAAGTTCTCCCCCATCTTCACCAGCTTTTGGTGTTGTCATTACTACTACTACTACTGTTATTATTATTACTATTATTACTTAGAGATTTTATTTATTTGTCAGAGAGAGAGAGAGTGAGCACACAAACAGGGGGAGCAGCAGGGCAGAAGGAGAAGCAGGCACCTCAGTGAGCAAGGAGCCCAATGTAGGACTCAATTCCAGGACCTTGGGATCATGACCAGAGCTGAAGACAGAGACTTAACTGACTGAGCCACCCAGACATTATATTATTATTTTTTTTGTTTTAGCCATTTTGAAGTGTGTGTAATACTATTTCACTGTAACTTTAACTGGCATTTCTCTAGAGACTAGTTGCTGGACATCTTTCTATGTGCTTATTTTTCATCTATATATCCTCACTTTCTAATTAAATTTTTTTCTTGCCATAAGAGTTTCTTTGTTGGACATGCAGTTTACAAATATTTTTTCTCATTCTGTAGCTTATTTTTTCAAACTTTTGGTTGAAAATGTCTTTCACAGAGCAAAAACTTTAAATTTTAGTGAAGTCTAATTTATCAAAATTTCCTTTTTCAATCTTGCTTTGGTATCAAGTCTAAGAACTCTGCCTACATCTGTATTTTGTCCTATTTTTTTCCAAATGTTTTATAGTTTTACATTTTATATTTAAGTTTGATCCATTGTGAGTTACTTTTTGTCTAGATTTATGGGATTTAGGTTGAAGGTTTTTTTTTGTTTGTTTTTTGTTTTTGATTTTTGCCTTGTCTAATTGCTCCAGCACCATATGTTGAAAAGGCTATTTTTCCTCCATTGAACTGCTTTTGCACTTTTGTCATCAATCAATTCAGCATATTTATGTGGGTCTATTTCTGGATTCTCTTTTCTTTTCCATTTATCTTTGTGTCTATATCTCTGCCAATACCCACGGTCTTGATTACTGCACCTGTGTAAGTCTTGAAATCAAGTAGACCAATTCCTTTCACTTTATTCATTTTTTTTTTCAAAATTGTTTTAGCTGTTTCAGTTCCTTTGTCTTTCTACATAACTCTTACAATAATCTTACCTATACATCCAAAATATTGGTCTGGTATTTTGATAGAAAATCCATTAAACCTGTATATTATATGGTGAGAATTAATATCATTACTCATCTTTGCTGTGTCTTCCAATTTGTGAGCAGAGCAATCTCTGCATTTATTTAGATCTTGCTGATTATTTTCATTGATATTATGTGGTTGTTAACATACCAGCTTTGTATGTTTTTTTTAGATTTACATGTATTTATTTTTAATGTATTTATTAATGTATATTTATTTTTTAAAAGAGTATTTATTTTTTATGTATTTATTTTTTAAAATTTATTTTTAAAATTTTTTAAAATTATGTATTTATTTTTTAAAAGAGTGATTGTAAATGCTATTGTATTTTTAATTTTGGTTTCCATGTGTTTCTTTTTTTTTTATTTATTTATTAAAAAATTTTTCTTTTTTTTTTTTTTTTTTTTTTTTTTTTTTTTTTTTAAGATTTTATTTATTTATTTGACAGAGAGAAATCACAAGCAGGCAGAGAGGCAGGCAGAGAGAGAGGAGGAAGCAGGCTCCCTGCTGAGCAGAAAGCCCTATGCGGGGCTTGAACCCAGGACCTGGGATCATGACCTGAGCCAAAGGCAGCGGCTTAACCCACTGAGCCACCCAGGCGCCCCTTCCATGTGTTTCTTGCTTAGATATAGAAATATAATTGATTTCTAAATGTTTATCTTATATCTTACAACCTTGTTGAACTTGCTAGTTTTAGAAGTTTTTTGTAGATCCTTGGACTTTTCTACCTAGGCAATTATGTCATCTACAAATAGAAACAGTTTTATTTCTTCCTTTGCAACTATATGCATTTTATTTCCTTTTCTTACCTTATTGCACTGGTTAGAACTTTCAGCACTCTGCTGAATTAGAGTGAGGAAGAAGATATCCTTTCCTTTTATCCAATCATTGGGGGGAAAGGATTCAGTTATACATAACCTAGTAGTTAATTGTAGGTTTTTGTAGTCACTCTTTATCTAGTTGAGGAGGTTCTCCTCTATTATTATTTCTTCTACAGTTTTTTTTAAAGTTATGAATGAACATTGAATTTTCTTAATTGCTGTTTCTGTATTGATTGATATAGTCATATGGTTTTTCTTTTTTAGCCTTTTAATATTGTGGATTACATTGATTAAATTCTGGATATTGAGCCGATATTTCATCCCTAGAATAAACCCCACTCAGTCATGGTGTGTAATTGTTTTATTTTGTTGCTGAATTCCATTTGCTAACATTTTGTGGGGCTCCTGGGTGGCTCAGTGGGTTAAAGCCTCTGCCTTTGGCTCAGGTCATGATCTCAGGGTCCTGGAATTGAGCCCCGCATAGGACTCTCTGCCCTGCTCCCTGCTTCTTCCTCTCTCTCTCTGCCTGCCTCTCCGCCTACTTGTGATCTTTCTCTGTCAAATAAATAAATAAAATCTTAAAAAAAAAAGAATTTTTATATCTATATTTTTGAGGAATGATGATCGATAGTTTTCTTTTGGTTTACTGTCTTTGTCAAATTTGGTATTGGAGTAATACTAGTCTCATAAAATTAATTGAAAAATGTTCTCTCCTCTTCTATTTTCTAGGAGTGGTTTGTAAAATTGATGTTACTTCTTCTTTATACATTTTATAGAATTTCCCAGTGAAGCCATCTGAAACTGAAATTTAAAATTTGGGGGAGTTTTTTATTATACATTCAATTTCCTTAATAGTAACAGAGCTATTTAATGATCTATCTCATTTTAGGTGAGTTGTGCTTATCTGTATTTTCTGAGGAATTGGTCCATTTCATTTATGTTGCCAAATGTATGTGTATAGTTGTTCATAGTAATCCCTTCTTATAATTTTTTTAATTGAAGTAAAAATGACATACAACATCCTATTAGTTTCAGGTGTACATCATAGTGATTTGATATTTTTATACATCCCAAAAATAATCCCCATAAGTCTAATTATCATCTCTCACCATCCATAGTCAATGTTATTGACTATATGCCTGATGCTGTCCATTATATACACATGACCTACTTATTTTATAATTGATAGTTTGTACCTTTTGATATCCTTCACCTATTTTGCCCATCTCCTAAACCCTCTTCCCTCTGATAATCAATAATTTGTTTCCTGTATCTATGAGTCTGTTTCTGGTTTGTTTGCTTGTTCATTTGTTTTTGGGTATTTTAGATTCCACTTGCAAGTGAAATCACACAGTATTTGTTTTTCTCTGTCGATTTATTTCACTTAGTGTAATACCCATCCATGTTGCTGCAAATGACAGGATTTCCTTCTTCTTTAATCCATTTATCTATCAATGGGCACTTAGGTTCCTTCCACATCTTGGTTATTGTAAATAATGCTGCAATGAACATAGGAGTGCATGTATCTCTTCAAATTGGTGCTTTCATTATATTGGATCAATAACCAGAAGTGAAACTGCTAGGTCATATGGTGGTTGTATTTAAGTGTTTTGAGGAAACCCAATACTGTTTTCCACAGTGACTGTGCCAATTTGCATTCCCACCGACAGTGTGCCAGGGTTCCCTTTACTCCACATCCTCACCAATTCTTGTTGTTTCTTGTCCTTCTGACAACAGCCAATCAGACAGATGTGAGGTGAGACTTCATTGTTGTTTTGATTTGCATTTCCCTAAAGATTGGTAATGTTGAACAAGCAACCTTGCATCAAGCAAGTCAATCAGTGCCATTTTTCCAACAGAATTTGCCCACTTCATGTCCATGCCACATTTTTGGTAATTCTAACAATACTTCAACGTTTTCATTATATACTAATTTACTATATACTAATATTACTAATTACTAATAATACTAATTTCATTATATACTAATTTACCATAATTTACTATACTAATTATATACTATTCATTAAATACTATAACTTTTTCATTATAATTATATTTGCAGTAATGACCTGTAACCAGTGATTATGACTCATTGGAAGCTCAGGTGATGGTATATACATATTTTTAGGCATAATGCTATTGTACACTTAATGAGCTACAGTAAAGTATAAACATATTTTTATATGCACTGGGAAACCAAAATAAAACATTATTTGACTCACTTTATTGTGATATTTGCTTTATTGCAGTGATCTGGAGTTGAACCTACAATCTCTTTAAGGTATGCATGTAATTACTTGGCCACTCTCTTTCTTTTTTCTTGTTGAAGCCCGGTTAGAGGTTTATCAATTTTGTTTATTTATTTATTTTTTTTAAACCAGCCTTTGGGTGCCTGGGTAGCTCAGTCAGTTAAGCATGTTCCTTCAGTTTAGGTCATGATCCTGGAATCCAGAGATCAAGTCCTGCATTGGGTCCCTGCTCAGTGGGCAGTCTGCCTCTCTCTCTCTCTCTTCTCCTCCCCCAATTTGTGCTCACTCTCTTTCTCTTGCTCACTCTCTCAAATAAATAAATAAAATCTTAAAAAAAAAAGCCAGCCTTTAAGCTTTTCTATTTTTTTAAGTCTATTTATTTCCACTCTGCTCTTCATTAATTCCTTACTTCTATTAAATTCAGGCTTTTTTCCTCTTCTTTTCCTAGTTTCTTTAGATATAAAGTTAGTTACATTTGGGATTTTTTTTGTTTCTTGAGTAGACCTGTATTCCTATGAACATTCCTTTTAGAACCGTTTTTGCTGCATCCCAAAGATTTTGGAAAGCTGTATTTCCATTTTTAGTTGTCTTAGGTATTTTCAATTACCTCTTTGAACTTTTTTTGACCCATTGGTTTTTTTAACAGCCTGCTGTTTCCTCTTCATGTGCTTGTATTTTTTCCAGTTTTCTTCTTGTAACGGATTTCTACTTTCACACTGTTGTGGTTGGAAAAGATGCTTGATATGTTTTTAATCTTCTTGAATTTATTGAGATTTGTTTCATGGCCTAACATGTGGTCAATCTTGGTGAATGTTCCATATGCACTTGAAAAGAATGTGTATTCTACAGTTTTTGGATGGAATGCTTTTTATATCTGTTCAGTCTCTCTGGTCTAATGTGTCATTTAAGGCCAATGTTTACTTACTGATTTTCTGTCTGAATAATCTATCCATTGATGTAAGTGGGGATATTAAATTCCCTTATTATTGTATTATGATCTATTTCTTCCTTATGTCTGCTAATACTTGCTTTTTTTTTTTTAGGTGTTCCTATATTGGGTGTACATATCTTTATAAATGCTATATCCTCTTCTTGAACTGATCCCATTATCATTATGTAGTGCATTCTTTGTTTTTGTCGTAGTCTTTATTTTAAAGTCCATTATGTCTGATATGAATATTACTACTCCAGCTTTCTTTTCACCTTCATTTGCACAGAATATCTTTTTTTCCATCCATTTGCTTTCAGTCTGTGTGACTTTAGCAGTCTGGCTAGAGTGCCTGGACCCTGCCCCCATCCATACTCTCAGGGTGGAGGGGGAATATAAAAAACAGTGCTTTCCAGTGTCTCTGACCCTGGAGAAAGTTCCAGCAATTCCCACCCATTTGGTGGACACTCTAGGGTTAGTAAATGAATTCCCTTTACTTCTAGACTAGTATCCATTTACAGCACTGTTTTTTTGTTGCTTTTCAGTGTGGCTGAGTCTGGGCATGGGCCCCTCAGTGATGTCCCTCTTTACTGCAGGTCGCCACATTGGAGACGAAGTTCCTATCATTATCATGTCTCTGTCTCTCTGATCCTTCTCTGTATTTATTGTGCAAAAGCTGTTCAATAAGTCCTTAGTTCTTCAGAAGGAATTGTTCTATATGTAGGGGTAGATTTGGTGTGTCTGTGGGAGGAGGTGAATTCTGGTCTACCTGTGTCACCATCTTCTACCTTCTCTTATATTTTACTATCTGCAGGGTCCATAATGATACCCCTTTCCATTCCTGATATTGGTAATTTGTGTCTTTTTTTCCTTTGTCAGTCTTGCTAGGAATTTTTTTAAGTTATATTAATCTTTTCAAAGTACCAGCTCTTTGTTTTGGTATTCTGTCCTCAATTTTTTTTTTTTTTTTGGTTCTTATATTTATGATTTTCTTCTTTCACTTCCTTTGATTTTAAGTCACTCTTTTTCTAGATTCTTAAGGTGAAAACTTAGACTGCTAATTTAAGACTTTTCCTTTTTTCTAATGTATGTATTGAGTGCTATAAATTTCCCTATCATCACTGCTTTAGCTGTGTTCTACAAATTTTGATATGTCAAATTCTTATTTTCACTCGATTCCCTATCCTTTTAATAGATTTCCCTGGAGACTTGCTTTTTAATCAATAAATTATTGAGAAATGCAGTTTGGTTTCCAAGTGTGCAGAGATTTTTGCTGTTCTGTTTCTAGATTTTTAATTTGACTGCATTGCAATCAGAGGATACAGTTTGTATGATTTCAATTATTTTGAATTTGTTGAGATGTGTTTTATGTCCCAGGATATGGTCTATTTGGTATATATTCCATGGGCACTTGAAACAAATGTGTATTCTATTGTTGTTGAGTGGAGTGTTCTATAAATGTCAATTAGATCCTTTTGTTCGATGGTTTTCTTGAGTTCTTCTGTATCCCTGCTGGTTTTCTATCAAGGAGTTCTATCAATTACTGAGAGTAGAGTGTTGAAGTCCTCAATTGTAATTGTGTTTTTTTCTATTTCTCCTTTCAGCGCTAACAGTTTGGCTTCATGAATTCTTCAGCTCTGTTGTTTGGATCATAACCTTTTAGAATTGCTAGGCCTGCTTAGTAAATTGACTCTTTTATCGTTATATAATATCCCTCTCTATTTCTAGTAATTTTCTTTTCTCTGAAGTCAATTTTATCTGATATTAATATAGCTACTACTGCTTTCCATAGATTAATGTTTGCATTGTATGTAATTTTCATCCTTTTACTTTCAACCTATCTATATTATTGTATTTAATGTGAGTTTCTTGTAGACTGCATATAGTTGGTTCAGTTTTTTAATCCACTTTTTAAATAGGTGTATTTATACCATTTACATTTAATGGGATTATTGTATATCAGGGCTTGAGTCTTTTATTTCATTTTTTTGGTTTTCTGTTTTTGTTTATTTTTTGTGTGTTTGTTTGCTTCTCTGTTTTCTTTCTCCTGCTTTCATGAGGGTTATTTGAACTTTTTCTTTAGAATTCTATTTTTTTTTATTAATAGTGTCTTTTTAAAAATAACATATAATGTATTATTAGCCCCAGGGATACAGGTCTGTGAATCGCCAGGTTTATACACCTCACAACACTCACCATAGCACATACCCTCCCCAATATCCCTAACACAACCACCCTCGCCCTACCCCCCTCCCCCAGGCAACCCTCAGTTTATTTTGTGAGATTAAGAGTCTCTTATGGTTTGTCTCCCTCCCGATCCCATCTTGTTTCATTTATTCCCTTACTACCCCCCAAATCCCCCACATTGCCTTTCAACTTCCTCATATCAGGGAGACCATATGATAATTGTCTTTCTCTGATTGACTTATTTCACTCAGCATAATGCCCTCTAGTTCCATCCACATTGTCACAAATGACTATTTATTAATAGTGTTTTTGAGTGTGTTTTTGAACTTACCAGGGCCTACTAATATCATCATTTTACCAATTTGATGAAGAGATAAGATAGGAATCTCACTTCCTCCATGTTCCTTTACCTTCCCTTATTTATAATATAATTCTTTTAAATAGTTCTTCTAAATACACTTAGAACCTCATCAGACAATAATAATTTAGAAATTCAAGAAAACTAAGTTCTATTGAATTTATTCATATGTTTGCTTATCATGTTCTTTCTTACTTTCAGATGTTCCAAGTTTCCTTTTTTGGGGGGGAAGGGCTTAGGTCTTCTGGCAAACAACATTTTTAGTTTTCTTTCTTCAAAGACTATCTTTATTCTCCTTTCATGATTGCAGGATAGTTTTGCCAAATATAGGATAAATACTGATGGGCAATAGGTTTCCAAGTTGACAGTTCTTTTCTCTTAACTCTTGAAAAATATTGTGTCAGTTCCTTCTGGCCTCCATGGCTTCTGATGAGAAACTCACTGTAGTTTGAATTGTTTCTCTACTAAGGATAAGGTTTTGTTTTCCACTGGCTGATTTCAAGAATTTTTCTTTGTCTTCAGTTTTCAGAAGTTTAATTATGATATGTCTTGGCATGGATTTTTTTGGGTTTATTCTGTTTGGGATTTGCTCAACTCCTTAAATCTATAGGTTTATGTCTCTTGACAAATTGTGGGAGTTTCCAGCTATTATTTCTTGGAGTACTTTCTCTTTTTTCTTTCTTTCTTTTTAAAAAAAAAATTTTATTTATTTATGACAGAGAGAGATAGTGAGAGAGGGAACACAAACACAGAGGAGCTGGAGAGGGAGAAGCAGGCTCCCCATTGAGCAGGGAGCCAGAAATGGGCTTGATCCTGGGATGCTGGGATCATGACCTGAGCGGAAGGCAGATGCTTAATGACTGAGCCACCCAGGAGCCCCTGGAGTATTTTTTCTGCTCCATCCTCTTTCTTCTCTTATTCTGGAATTCTGATAACACAAATGTTAGATTTTTTATTACTATTCCCCAGATCTCTGAGACTAATTTTTTTTTTAAGTATATATTCTCCCAGTTATCTGGATTGAGTCATTTCTATTGTTCTATCTTCCAATTCAATATTTTTTTCTCCCTCCCTTCTTCTCAGATGCGAAATTTATCTACTGAGACACAATAGTTTTTAACAAAAATGTCCACTTAGTTATTCTTTATACCTCATCTTCTTTTTGCTGTGGCTTTCTATTTTTTCATTTGATTCAAACATGTTTATAGTTTCTCACTGAAACATTTTTACCATGGTTGCTTTCAAATATTTACCCGATGATGCTAACTTCTCTGTCATTTCAGTGTTGGCACCTACTGATTATCTTTTTAAGTTTAGTTTGAAATCTTCCTAGTTTTTGGTATGATGAGTGACTTTTTATTGAGCCATGGAAATTTAAATAATAAGTTTGATACTGGTTCTTATGTATACTTTCTGTTTTACCTGCCTTTGTCCTACTCTGCTCCATAAGGGGTACCGGGTTTTGTTGCCTTGTTACTGTCAGGTGGAGGTAGATGTTCAAGTTCCTCATTCACCCTCTGTTGGCACCCAAGAAGAGAGGCTCTTCATTATCCCTGGGCAGTGGTGAGGGCTCCAGCTTCACAGGTGGTCTCCAGTGGTGGGAGAGGCCTCGGTACCTGGGTCATGATAAAGTCCCAACTAGGTCTCCTCTAACTGTGCCCCAGTGGGGAGGAGGAGAGTTTCCTCCTTACTGCCAGGTGGGGATGGAAGGCCAGGACCTCCATGAATTTTCTACTGACTTGAAGATGGAACAGATTTAAACCAGCTGGTGAGAATGGAAGTCCTGGCTTCTACCTGGCCTTCTCTGACACCTCACTGGTGGGGATACTGAGAAGCCTTGTTATAATTTCATGAGGGCAGAATCTAGACTCCCCAGTCAGCCTTTAGAGCATAGGCTATGATAAAGCCAGTTTTCTATTTCTTTTTACTAAGCTAGAGTAGAGAAGTGATTTTCTAAGACTTTTCTGTATTGCTAAGATGCTCTTTTCTTGGTCTTTGACTATAAAGAACAAGTTTTTTTTTTTTTTTTTTTTGGTCTGTGTTTATTGGCATTTCTAGGTTGCTGGCTTCTTTATATATTCTTCTGGAATTACGAGGCAAAAAGAAATCCCAGGAAACTTACCACCATATTATTTCTGGAGTCTTGAATTCCCTAGCTGACCTGTTTTATTCTTTCCACATTTTAGAATTGTATTATGTTTTATATACAGCATCCAGAATATTTAGTTTTACTTAGCAGGATGAATAGGGAAAAGTACATCTATTCCACCCCCCCAGGAGAGGAAATTTGTTTCCAGTTTAAAATTTTTTTAATTTAATAAATTTATTAAATTTATTAAAATTTAATAAATTTAATAAATTTTATTAATTTGTAAGGTGTATCTTTTTGCATCCTTTTACTTTTAAACCATTTGTGTCTTAATATTTGACATGCTTTCCTTGTTGGAAGTGTCTAGTAGGATCTTACATTTTTTTTTTATCCACTTTGATAATTGAGACATTTAAAGTGAATTTAGATTTAAAGTGATTGTTGTTATGGTTAAGTTTAAATCTCTTACATTTGTCTTTTGTTTTCAATTTGTCCCATTGATATTTCTCTTTTTTCTGTCTTCTTTTGGATTGTTGAATATATTTTTAAATTCTGTCTCCTTCTCCTTGTTGTGTCTTTTGCTGTGATTTTACTTTTTATTGGTTGCTTACAGCTTATAATATCTTTTCCTCGTTGCAGTTGAATTTCTAGTGATGTACTTTCTTGGGCTATTGTTATACTTTTTTACCTACATAATGACTTCCATACTACATTGATATCATTTTTGTTTAGTCAATTATTTTTTAAAGATATTTAAACAATTAGGGAAGAAAAACTTACACAATGACCTGTACAGTTATCATCGCTGGCGTTCTTCCTCTGTTTGTGCTGGTTCATATTTTTATCTGGTATCATTTGCCTTCAGGCTAAAGGGTCTTCTTTAACATTTCTTGTAGTGTGGGTCTTCTAACAATAGATTATTTCAGCTTTTTTTTAGGTTTAAAAACCTTTATATTGCTTTTGCTTTTGAAAGACATTTTTTGGGGGTGCCTGGTGGCTCAGTTGGTTAAGCGACTGCCTTCCTCATGTCAGGATCCCTGTCCTCAGGGATCAAGTCCCACATAGGGCTCCCTGCTCAGTGTGGGGAGTCTGCTTCTCTCTCTGACCATCCCCCATCTCACCATCTTATGCGCTCTCTC
The DNA here is from genome assembly GCF_002288905.1 of Enhydra lutris kenyoni. Taxonomy (NCBI): domain Eukaryota; kingdom Metazoa; phylum Chordata; class Mammalia; order Carnivora; family Mustelidae; genus Enhydra; species Enhydra lutris. The sequence continues at coordinate 17,774,684 of NW_019154118.1, forward strand.
TCTCTCATTCTCTCTCAAATAAATAAATAAAATCTTAAAAAAAAGAAAGAAAGACCTTTTTGCTTTAGATAGAATTCTTTTATATAGAATTTATATAGAAAAAAAGAATTTTTTTCTTTTGGTACTTTAAAGATGTTGTTTCATAGTCTTCTCACTAGCCTTGTTTCCAGTGAGAAATTTACCATCATCCTTATCTTTGTTCTTTTGTATATAACACGGTTTTCCCCCTAGCTTCTGTTAATATTTTTCTTTTATTTATTTTGAGCAGTTTGACTATGATATGGCTTGCTATATAGTTGTCTTCATGTTTCTTATGCTTGGGGTTCATTGGGTCTGTCGATTTATAGTTTCCATCAAGTTTGGAAAATTATTTGCTGTCATTCATTTGTTTTTGCCTCTTCTCCCTTAGAGTCCCCAGTTACTTATATATTAGGGTTCTTGGAGTTGTCTTCCACGTTAATGATGTTCTATTCATTTTTAAAGTTCTTTTTTATTTTTGTGGTTCATTTTGGTTTGTTTATGTTGCTATGCCTTCAAGTTCATTAATCTTGTCTTCTGCAATGCCTCATCTGCCATTAATCCCATCTAGTGTCTTTTTCACTATCCATTTTGGAGTTTTCATTTCTAGAAGTTCATTTGGGATCTTTTCTGTATCTTCCACATCTCTGTTTAGCTCTTCAACATGTGAAATGCACGCATAATAACTGGTTTGATAACTTTATGAGCTCATTTTAACATGTATGCCAGTTTTGATTGATTTTAATTTATCTTGCCCCTCATGGGTTGTATTTTCTTGCTTCTTCGTGTGCCTGGTAATTTTTTATTGGATGGAAGACGTTATGAGTTTTTCTTGTTGGTTGTGGGCTATTTTTGTATCCCTTCCACATTATTTCAAACTGCTAGAGGAGGAGTTCATTCTTTGTCCTTTGAGATACCTCCAGGGGCTGGGACATCAGGAGGACATGGAGTTGGACAATTGGCATAACTTATCAGGTGACAGCAAGTGAATTAGTTTGGGCTTCTCCTCCAGGGATGGCCAAAGTTTCTTCCACAGTGCTGGAGAACAGATTGTTCCTTCCCAGAATTTTCTTCCTCTGTCACACTCCATTTCCAAGATCATCTTTTTTATGGCTTATTGGTTTCTTATTTGGATAAGGAAGGCAAAGAAACCTAAACTAGTACTTTCTACTTGAGTTGGTAGCAGAGGTGAGAGCTATTTTCTCCTGGCTACCAAATGTGTTTCTTTTTCTCTTCCTTCTTCCTTCTTTTGTTCATTTATAGTGCACAGTGCCCAGTTCTTTCTATGTTCTGAAAATTCTGTAATACACATGACAGGCAAAGTTGATACCTCCTGATGCTTATATTATGGTAGGGGAGCTTATGATAGTCTGCATATTGGTTTTCAAAGATGTCCATGTCTTCATTCCTGAACCTGTGGATGCGCCACTTTACATGGCATAAGGGACTTTTAGATATGATTAAGTTAAGGATTTTGAAATGGGGAACATTATCCTGGATTGTCTGGGTGGCTGCCATGTAATCACAAGGGTCACTTATAAGCGAGTGGCAGTAGGGCCAGCATTAGAGAAGAAGATGTGACAACAGAAGCAGGGACAGAGAAGGATTTGAGGGTGCCAAGCTTCAGGCTTGACAATGGAGGAAGGGGCCATGAGCCAAGGAATGCGGGCAGTCTCTAGAAGGTAGAAAGGCAAGGAAATGGATTCTTTCAGAAGGGACACAGGCCTGCCAACGCCTCGATTGTAGCCCAGTGAAACTGGTTTTGGACTTCTGACCTCTGACACTATCTGTGTTGTGTTAAGCCAATACATTATTAGGAATTTGTTACAGCAGCAATAGGAAATGAATATGGAGCCAAGTAATAAATGAACAAACAAAGAATTAAGGAAGGACAGATAGTGGTTGTTACTACAGATGAGATAAGCAGGGTATGGATGATGTGTGATGGAGAATAACGGGCGTAGGTGACAGTGTCAGGGGACCTGATTTGGATCGGGGGGCAGAAAAGGTTTTTCTGAGGAGGTAACATTTAATTTGAGTCCTAAGGATGAAAAGACCATATTAAGCTTCCTTTTCTTACTCTTTCTGGCTCAGCACAAGCTCCCCACTCCCAATGCTTGTTTAGAACACTGGAAAAGGAGCAAAAAATGATGACAATTTGCTTTTAGCCTAGAGAGTAACAGAGAAGACTGAGTACAATTTGCAGGAGGAAGTGGTGAGGTTAGGTAGGGGAAAGACTGGCTGGAAGTTGGTTGACAAAAGGCCTTATAGATCCTGGAACAGGGGCATCACTTGCCTTTGCACTTGAATGAGAGATCAGAGGGCAGTCCTATAACCCCGCAGCTTGCTTTTCCACACCCAACTCATCCTTTGAAACTTAGTCCAAGGGCCACCCCCTCCAGGCAGCCTACCGTGACATCCTAGTTAGGAGCAGCCTCTCCCAGCCTTGATTGCCTATCAGCTTGCTGTGTGTGCGGTCCTTTCACACCTGCATGTCCTCGGGTGGTTCACTGGGCTGCTGTGGGGAGATCGTTACCATGGTAAAGTGTGAGATCTAGCCTCAAAACTTACGTGACTTTTAATGTGTTAGTAAATCTTTTTTGTGCTTCAGTTTCTCCCCCCCCACCCCCAAATTGTGTTATAATTCCATTGTGAGGATTAAAACAACCTAGTATGTGGGCTTTGGCAGATAAACAGTTGGTGCCCAATAAGTGGTTCTAGAATTAATGTACGGTTGCCTCCTCATATGCATCGCTCCCTCACACGAGGGTTCGGATCCTGGAAGGAGTCAGCCGCTTGCGGGTGTCATGAGGACCAGAGAGCCCAGGCTGGGCCCAATGAGGCCAGGAGGACTGTTGCTGGCTGACCCCTAGGGTGTCCCAGGGTTGTTCCCCTGCCCAGGGCTCCTGCTGTCTGGGCCTCCGGGGTAGGAACAGGCTCAGGTTCTAGGCTCACCGTCCAGCGCTGCAAAGCTGGGGTTCCTGGCCAGTGATTCTTGCTGAACTCCTTCATGCTCTTGGTTCCGGTGACTCTGTCTGCTGTCTTTCTCCGATTCTTAAACGTGTTCCCAAATCCCACCCTCAGGGACTCATTTCCCTTTTTTGTTGGTCACAAAGAGCCCTACTTTCCTAATGAACTGCTAAGGAGCTGTCAGTTACGGATGCAAATGAAGAGGCCGGAAACCATTAGTGGCCCAGAAATGAATTGAAGGAGCCGCTTCTCTTTGGTCTCCTTGGGCTGGGCCCTGCCCTGCCCTGGGAAAGCTGGACCAGGGGCAGGACAGGGAGGCTGGCCTGCCCAGGCCCCATTGCCAACAGCACGTCCTGGCCTCCTTCTTCCCACACAACCCCTTCTCCTGTGGGGGTTGCCCGTCAGAATTGGGTCAGAGCTACAGGGTCTGTCCACGCGTATCGTATAACTTTATTGTACGTCTGGATAGTACACTCACACTATGCAAATCAGCAGCTATGGAACAAAGGTGGCAGACACATTTTCTTCTAAAAAAAATTATTATGACACTTTCTTTTCTTTTACATAGCCTTCTCCGTGTCTCCCACAGAAATCTAGGGCCGTAGTTGTTCAATAAACATGTACTTACTTTAATTGTAAAGAAGTGGGGGTACATTTAAATCATTGGGCCGGCCACGGGGTGGGAGGTAGCCCTGGGGTAGGGTGTCTTTCGGACCCTCAACTCCCCGCCCTCTCTCCCCAGACAGGCCCCTTTTTCTGGTTCCCAAAGATCACGGGTTTTCATGCTCTAAAAAAACAAAAGAAGTTTCAGTAAAATATTCGATCAAGGCACCATAGGAAGTAAAGATGAGTAGTGTGGGTTTTAGGATCAGCCTGCTTGTGTTGGAAGGCTCTCTCCCCTTCTGTGTAGTAAGGTGGCATAACTTCTGCGTGCAGTGGTCTCCTCCTTTGCAATATCCAGACAGTTATAGCGCCCTGGGTAGGGATTTGAGGGATGAAATGACATGCATGGAACGGTTTAATGGTCTGGCTCGTCGTAAGCCCTCCTTCAGTGTTGCTATGACTCAGCTCACAGTAAGCGAAGGTGCTCAATGCCTCGCCGACACCTTCTGGGGGGATGCTGTGGCAGCTGCTGTGCCCGTGAAAAAACTGAGGCTCAGAAACATTAAGAAAAGCTTCCTCTTGGAGTCTAGAACTCTGGTCCTTTCCATTCCTTGGAATCCTGCTCAACCTTATCGTGTTGCCCCTCGTGAGGGATTTACATTTTGATGATGGCCAGAGGCCCTATGCATGGGAATAGGAACTATGAATATCTAGTTGCTGAGTCTTCTAACCCCATCCCCGGGGATGGGTGGAAGTGGGCAGTCGGAGGGGGTGAGCTGTGGAAGCAGGGTGGGGTGGTTGGAAAGCACAGCAATGAAGGGAAGAGGAAGATTCCTGCTTCCGAGATCCCAGCAAACAGGCATAATGAACTCCTTGTTCTAAGCTGATGGAGGAAGAGGTTATGTCAGCCAGAGAGAGGGGGTGCTCAGAAGGTGGCTCCTAAGGCCTATAGGGTTGTAGGTGAAGAACTGTTGCACTTAGCTCTTTGGAATTTGGGGAAGCTCTACAGAAGCGCAGGCCCAGGAATTTGCTCGAAGGGCCACAGATAACAGGAACAGGTACGTACTGAGCATCCCGAAGGCCCTGCCAGAAGGCTGATGATGATTCAGCTGGGGTCTTAGCTGTCCACACCCCTGCCAAATGCAAGAGGAAATGGTTTAAATAAATTGCCACAGGGAATCTTGTGAGGCTGGGCATCGAGAAACCCCCGGGGGCTAGCACCGGCTTCTGGCAAAGCTAGATGTGGGCTCAGCTGATGGCATCAAGTCATAGTTTCCTCTCCATTTCTCAGAGCTGTCCTTCAGGGCTCACTTCTCTGGTTCCCCAGGATGCTTCCAGCAGGGCGGGGATAAAGCCAGGAACGTACCCCTGCATGGATCAGTCACTGGAAGCTTCTCAGGAAACCAGAAGCTCCTCTTGGAGGAACAATACATTTACTATAAAGAGTAAGATGGACACATTCGTTGGAAGGACTGGGGAAGCAAAGGCCAGGAAGGAAGCTCCTCACCTCCAGGAAATCTGGAACGCAGGAAGGTCTGGGAAGCTGCCCCAGTGGTCTCAGCGGCCCATCGCACAGGAGTAAGTGCCTCACAGGGGGCTGTCTGGAAGCTGCAAAACTCCCCGTGGCTGGAGAAAACGTGGCAGCTGCTTCTGCCACCTTCCACGTCTTGTACAGACGCCTGTCACTGGTGGACTCATATGGACACCAGGCTGGGGAGGGAGTCTGGCAGAGAGAATTTCTTGGCTTTTGGTTCTGCGTCCCAGGAGATAGCAGAGGAGGGAGAGGACAATGGCGAATGTCAACACATGGCCCCTCTCTCAACAATTCTCTTGCTACGGGTTGATTGTGTTTTGTTGGCTCTGATCTAAGGATTAGGTGAGGGTCCGAACACAGGCCCGGGCCTGGATCTGCTGTGTTCCAGACCCTCTGCAGCGGGGACCTGAGTCAGCACTTGGACTGAGAATGGGGAAGGGTATCTCTTGAAAGGAAAGTGGGGGTCATGTTGCTAAAAGGAGAGGGAACGGCTACTCAGGAACCAGAAAACACACGTTGCAATTTCTATCTTGAACAGACTTCCAGAATTTGAAGATGGACTTCGGAGCCAGATGGCTGTGGGTTCAAATACGGGTGTGATTTGGACAAATACCTTACGCATCTTGGAGCTTCGTTTCGCTCCTGAGAGCAGCAAGACGATGTCACCTTGTTAACGAGACAAGTGTAAGAGTCATGAGTGACAAACGCCCACGTGACTACCTGGCCCTGAATACGTGTGCAAAAATATTAGCGAGTCTTCCTTCCTTCTTTCCTCTCCATGTACTTACTGATTGATCCAATAAATATTAATTGGGAACCTCCCATGTATATCAGCCCCAGGTGAGATGCTGGGAATCAAAGATGGATATGACCGTTTCTGATCTTTACTAGCTCAGCGTCTAGGGGGTGAGATAGTCATTAACAAATATCAAAAAAAGTGTGTTAAGCGGTATAACTCATCATAACACAAAGTTTCTTTCCTGCTGTATAAATGCAATGTCATTCATACCATGTGACAGTTTCCTGTAGACTTACTATGACCATGGTATGCAATCAGGGCTCTTCTGGGAAAACCAGGGTCCTCCGATCCTGCCATTCTCCATCTGCTGCCGTTGCTCGGCCCCTCCCTGTCCCCACGGTGGATCCGAGCTGCCTATAGCCAATCGCCAATCTGGACGGCTTCTTGTGCAGATTCTCTCTTCCACGCCCCACACAGCTTGGCGCTCTGCCCACAAACAAGAAAGGAAGGTCTGGGGGTTCCTGCAAATCAGAAAACTGCCCCAGAGTAGCTCTCTATCCCCCTTCTCCACCTTGTTCCCTCCATACTGATTTGGACTGGCCCCACACCCCCCAGGGACGGGTTGGGGTGGTTGCTGGTCTCGGTGCTTCTCCGCAGGAGGTTTTCCAAGACCTGAAAAGCACATACTCCAGCCTCTTGTACAGCTCGGCCCAGGAGGGGTTAAGCTTCCAAGGAAAAGGTTACGGGAGGCGCTGGCTGGTCTATATCTTCACTTAACAATGGCAGAGATTCTTCTCTGCAGTAACCTTTGATCTAATTGCACACTCGGCATCCTTCAGCTGGACTCACAATTCTTTGCAAAGTAGGGAAATGACAAGAGACTGAAGGTCTGTGAAAGTTCAGCTTTGGCTTTGTGGCTTTTTGCCTCAAATGCCACCCGGGCCCCTGCCGGAGGAGCGTGCAGCCACCGCTCTAGAGTCTAAATGCCCTGATGGTGGGAGTGCCAGGGGGTCGCAGCTGTGGCGAGGAGGGGAGAAGGATGTGAGGGGGCGGGAGGACCCCCTGAGGATGCGATTTCAATGCCCGGCCGCCGCAAAGGTGGTATCGAGGGGGGCTTCAGAGCCCAGACAGCGATCAGACTGTGTCTGTGTGTTGGGGTGCCTTCACCCCAAGGCTTGACGGGGGGCAGATCAGGAAGGGGGAAGGAGCAGGGCACGTTCCCACAAATGGAGTGTGGGATGTCAGCTGCCTGGCTGCGTCCTGAGAAGTCATCAGAAAATAGCAAGGCAGGCAGATGGCGGGATCCTTACCACTTGGTCCCAGGAAACGGTCTGAGCTGAGAGACACCCCTTTGGGGACCAGCAGAGGAGGTTCCCCACATTGGGCTCATGCTCCAGGCTGAGGCCTGCCCTGCCGTCGTTCAGACCCTGGACAGCGCTGGCCGAGACTCCGGAGCTCCTGCCAGATGGGCCTCCCTGTCTCCACTCCTGTCTCTCACCGCTGTCACTGTAACCTTTGTAAAACATAAGCGGAACCGTGTCACCTGCCCCCATATCCTTCAGCGAGTCTCAGAGGCCTTCAGAAGAAGTTCAGACTCTTTGGTTTGGCTTTTAAGCTCAATGAGGAATCGGGCTCAGCCTACGTTTCAAGTCTCAGCCCCCTATCTTCCCTCTAAACACCCTGTACTTAGTCCACCCCCCTTCCCATTTTCTGAGTGTTCTGGGCAAAGTCATGCCAGTCCTCCTGGCTCCCCAGGACTTCTCCGTATCTGTCTTCTCTTCTTGGCCTATTGACGTTTCCTTGTGTTCTGAGGGACAGGTGAGGCCACCCCTGAGCTCAGGGGAGAACTCTAGGCTCCTGACCCCTCCTGACTTTCCCTCTAACCAGAGACACAACTCCCCACCTCCACCCCAGAGGCTGGAAGCTGTTCGAGCTTCAAAACCATGGAGAAGCCATTTGGTACCATCCACGGTGCCCCATGCGGTGCCAGGCTTGCGGCAAGTGCCCGGGCATGGGGAATAAATGAAAGAGAAGCCTTCTCGTGGGGTGAATGGTGAGGCTGCTCGTCCAGGAAGGGCAGGTAGTGGAGGAGTCGTGAGGAGTTGCACGTCTCCTTTTTACCATCATGATTCATTTGCCAGGCGGAGCTCGGGGTCACCGAGGGATATGGAGCTTGAGGCCTGGGGGCCTGTTCCAAATGGGTCCTGCTCTTCTGGGGAGCTTTTCGCGTAATGAAGAGAGTCCCCTGGCTGGCCGCTGACCTTTCCCCAGGCCTCCTGGAGGCTGAGTTATCACCCGGGACACAGCACAGGAGCTACTTCCCGGAGAAAGAAGAAGGTGCCTTTGGGAGGGATTATGATCCCCCGAGCAGGAGCAGGTCCGGAGGCGGTGCCTGTCCTCACCTGTAGACATGTACTGCAAGGGCGGGGGTGACGTAGGGATGGCAAGGGTCTGAGGCTCAGAATACTTAAGTCATGTGCCTGAGACCGCACAGCTGCTCACGGGTGGAGCTGGCATCTGGACCCCAATGTGTCTGACTCTAGAGCCCACATTCTCACTGACTACCTCCTGCAGGTTCCGGGAGGGGCCGTGCACCGGCTGCTCTGCCTACTCCTTGGGCGGACCTCTGTCACTCAGAGCCTGGTCCCAGGGCTATAGACGGGTAACTGGTTTGTGAGGGCAGCTCTCACGTCTTGGGTGTCTTGGGTGGCTGGGTGTGAGAGGTGGAGAGAGAATTTATTTTACCGATTATGCTGTGTGCTCTGTTGGGGCCACCTGTGTGACAGTAACATGGCACACCAGTAGAGTGTCTTCATGGGACTGCTGATTACGGGGCTGAGGGGTCTCTAGCTGGATATAAAGTCTGGAACAATGGCTTAGACCCTGCCAGGGCCTGGGGTTGAGAGCCGGGCCAGTGTTGCCCCGCATCCACATGGGAGGCAGGATGGATGGGGGTTGGGGTGCGGGGGTGGAGGGTGGGCTCAGCCCATCATGGCCCCTGGTGGAGCCTGCCCTCCCCATGGGAGCGGGCCACCCTTCATGGGGGTGAATGCCAGCGTGGGTGAGCCTCCGCTCGCCTCTTTCTAAGAAAACACTAATGTGATACGAAGCACATTCTAATCACCACATCTAATCACAGAAAAAAAGAGTAAATCACCAAACAAAATTAGTTCTCAGAGCCTTAATTATTACCAGAAAGAGTAATTAATAAGCAGAACAGGAAATGACCCAGCCGAGGCCCGGGACCCCTGGAAGCCGTGCTTGGGCCTGGGCACCCACTCGGGTGGGCCGTGGGAGGGGCGGCAAGGGGGCCCCACTGAGCAGCACAGATTTCCTGAGGCTCCACGCGTCCTCGGAAGTTCGCCTGCCTTTCAAACTTGGTTTGCCAAGTTTCTAGGTCATTCCTTCCAGGGTTCTTTCTTTCCCAGGCCTCAAGGCCAGAGTAAGGCGGCAGAATTAGAATAAATAAACAGACCCTCCTCCCCTTTTTTCTCCCCCAGTGTAACAGGCTCTGGGCCAGAAACTCTCAAACCAATTGATGATAACAAGCCCAAGTTCAATGCCATTGGCCATCTGGTGAGACCTTCCCGAGTTTTCCTGTCTCGACACTCCCCAGCTTGTATTTCTTTCTTCGTTTTAATAGTAGCGTCGTATAAATAAAACACCATTACAAAAATGTCGCGGAAAGTTCACAACTATTCATTATCCATTTCATACAGGTTAAAATTGCCATCAAGGCTGTTTGGATTTGACTTGCGTTCCTTTCCTTCTAATGAGCCGGATAGAGAAGGCAAAAGATGCTAATTCATCCTTACATCTCTATCATATCTCGGCTTTTACTATATAAAGCATCAAGGTCGCATTCTGGGGAAATGTCTTTTTACCAAAGGTGCTATAATAATAATGAAGAAGCAATTTGTTTCAGCAAACTGCCTGCAGTAATGAGGCTTAATTATAACCATGTTATTAATACCGCTGCTTAAGGTAATTCACTTCTGAGCGGGGTGCAGAACAGTAAACTATAATTTAAACAAGAATCGAGACCTAATTTAAATCATCGGATCTACTGCAGAAAAAGGCAAACAGAACGACTGTAACCTGCACGTGATTTAGCGCTTCCCCTTGGTGCCATTTCCGGAAGACCTAGGTGACAGTCGGAGGGGCAGGGTGCCGGGGATCAGGGGCTGGTCCTCCTGCCTCCTTCCAGGGGCTTTGCAGGTGGAGCAGCTGCACGTTCCGGCAGCCAGAAGCCTGCTGGCCGCCTCTTGACCCGTTCCCCGTGTCGGCAGGAGAGGCTGAGGGGTCAGGAGGAAGGAAGGTCCTTGTCATCTCAGGGACATCTCCTAGGTGCTCTTGAAGCCGTCTTAGTTTTCTCACCCTGCTGATTTGTTATGAAAATGTGGAGTTCTGCACCGGAAGGGGCTCTCAACTGCTCCGGAGGACCATTTGCAAACCCAGGCAGGAGAAGAGCAGTTGTCTGTGACTCAAGAGCCCCCAGCTGGCGTCTAAGGAGGAACCGAGTCCTTCTGCCTCCTGGTGGGGTGCTCTGGTAGCAAATCAGCGCCACTGGGGGGTTTCAGTGTCCCGAGGCTGGTCTCACCCGGCATCTAAGCCAGGACTCCCAGCCCTGGGTGCTCCTCAAAATCTCCTGAGGGGCTAGTTAGGAAATTCAAGTTCACGAGCCCTGCCCCACCCACCATCTAGATTCTGATCTTGTCCGTCTGGCTTTGGACCAGGGGAGCCACGGATTTGTCAGGAACGTTGGTGACGTTGATGCAGGTGGGCGAAGGGTGGTTCATTCACCTGTTGAGCAGCGCATGTAAAATGCAGAAGACGTGGCGTGTGTGGGTTTTCTCGATTACCTCTTCCGAGCTACATTTCTTCATTCACCTATTCAACATTTATAAGGCGCCAATTACGTGCAAGACACATCCGTGCTTCCCAGTCAACCGCACTTTAATCCTTCCTGCTGGATTTTCAATGACTTTCCCTCCTTTTGATGCAGAGCTGTATTCCATGTTATTTTAAATGAAAATGAATAGGAAATTGAGAACAGACTTAAGTGTGTGGTAAACATTATGAAAGACCACAGCTAACCCATGTTTTTATCCCAGTGCTCCGTGGATGTGAGATGTTACCGAGGGAAAGGCCTGGCTGTTCTAAGAGTCCTCGCCAATGCTGGCTAACCGAATAAGCATTCGGAGCGCCTGGCAGTCAAGGCTAAGTTAATGAGGCAGTTAGGAATGCCCTTTCACTGGGAATTGACAAAGACAGGAGAGATTTCTGGAGTGAGGGCAATGAAGATACTATTTCCAGCCCTGACTCCATGAGAAATCCTGGGGGCCTCTGCACCCGTGGGTGGGTGGTCTTGAACAGCTAACCAATTCCTGCCTGGCCATCCTCTCTCTATCCAGCCATCGGACCAGCCAGTCTCCTCCATCACCCTAACTGGATACAGGGGGTGGAAAGGTAGCGGGGAATCCAGTGGCTTGAGACCCTGAACTCACTAAGGGAGATTCACCTATCTCTTCAGACTGTGGTCTTCTCGCGAAGTATGGATGCCTTCATATTCCCTGTCCTTGGCCCCTCCAAGCCCCATGCAGAGAGGCAGGACCAAAGCCAAACTGAATGGGGAGCTTATCAGACTTACACCCGAAGGGCACGCCCCTTCTCGACCTTTCTCCTGTTCTCTGAAATGTGCAGTAGGAAGGTGGGATTTTAGATGGCTCAAGAGACAATAATTTTTTTTTAATTGAAGGTTGATGAAGGCCTTACTTTGTCTTAAGGTCAGCCAACTTACAGACCACCCACATTCAGGCCTGCCTCAGTTTACCTCCTCACATTTGCCGTCCCTGTCTTTTGTCAGGAAACCTGCAAGTCCCTCTCTCTGCCTCCTCTTACCTTTGTTCTTTTCCAAAAGAACTACTCTCCTGGGGCTCCTCACTGGTGTAGGAGCTCTACAAAGTCAAATGACTCCGAATGATGTTTCTAGCTGGTGGTAATGACTGGGCTTTGGCTGAAATACAAGAGCTGGGCTCTGGGCTAAAGACACCCCAGACTGTATGGGAGGGATGCTCCCCTTCTTCTCTGTCTCTCTCTCACACACACACATCCTGCATCTCACATATCTGTATGAATATGCGTGCACATATAATGCACATATGCAAATTTCCCCCTACAGTACAACCAGACAGACATCGATGCTGGTTCGTGTGTGCAAAAACGTGTACCTGTACAGATGCTGCTGCACATGGCTTCATCATGCCACAGCAGCCCTCCCTTTTCCTGTAATAGACCCCTCCTTCCTTCTCAAAGTGCTGGATTCACCCCCGCCCGTTACGGGGGCAGGTGTCTGGGGAAGTAGTCCATGTCAATCCTGGAGACACTGGGAGCCCATCCAGGTAAAAATGTCTGGTGATGAGGTGACTGCAAGAGGGGCAGGGAGGGGCGGAAGTCGTCGTGTCTGGAGCATTTCTCTTCGTGGGGGAAGAAAGCCCTTCTGCCCGTGTTCCATTTCTCTGCTACCTGTTTCGTCTCATATCATGCAAGCTCCGAGGGGGCATCCAATTTGAGGAACAGTGACTTTAAAGTCATTTGCAGTGCCCTGCTGTGGCACCGTTCCTGACCCACCTGCCTGAGGCGGGTGTGGGCAGGGACCTATGGAAAGCCCTGCTCCTCCTTTTGCGTGGCCCGTGGCTTGGGTCCAGAGGCAGAACGCACTCCAGAAACCTGTGACTTATTGCCAGGAGGCTCGGGCTTGTATTTTTAAAACCTGGGTCTTGGAATCCCTTTTTAAAAAGTAATGCTGAATAGGGGTCACCTTCACGGGTTAATCGGCCCATCGCCTGGTTTTGAGAGAGAATCCCCCCTCCTCAGGCCAGAGGTCCGAGGCGGGCGTCTCCTCCCTGGAAGTACCAGTCAGCCTCCCTCTGTCACTGCTCTGATCATAAAAATCTCTTTCATCTTACACTTCTCAAAGCACTTTCGCATCCATTAGCCCATTAATTGATTCATTCATTGTACACGTGTATTGAACCCATCAGGCACTTCATGTCTTTCTGGAACAGGCAGGACCAGGTTAAATATATGCGTATGTATTGACAAGCCGCGAAATGCAGGTTGCTCGGGTGGGCACGGTGCAGAGTGAGGAGGATTTTACGGAGACAAGGGAGAGGAAGCCTTTGAAGACAATCCCCCTCCGACAGTCTGTAAGTCAGACGGCAAATCTATCGTGCCCGTTCGGCAGACGCGTAAACTGAGGGCCCACAAGTTTAGGCCACTTGCTTGTGGTCACAAACTTACCAAGAGGCAGCTCAAGAATGCACTTGCTGATTCAAATCGGACGTGCCCTCCCGATTTGAATCAGGAAGTGCATTCCCGTTCCATTCTCTGAGATGCGGCTTTCCAGAAAGTTCTGCCCATGGCCAGATCTCCCCTTTCCTTTTTCTTTTCTTAGCCTCTCTGGAATAAGCTGTCTCAGAGGAGAAAGAATCACATTGTAATTCTTTCCAGGCCCACATATATATTGCTTCAGGGACCAGAAGGGGGAAAAATAAAGTCTTCTCTCTTTCCATAAGAAGGTCAGCAAGACCGATAAGTTGTTTGCATTCTTATGCAGCCTCTCCAAGGACTTTCATTTTCTCCAGCGGAGCCCTGGGGTGGGCGAGGCAGCTGGCTGCCTGCGTCGTCTACCACAGAACATTCAGGACGTCGTCTCCATCCCAACCCTTCCTCATGGACCGAGAAGATGAAGGAGGGTCCCCTCTCAGCCTTCCAGGCAGGAAGAGGTTGAAGAACCTGCCAGAGGCCACCTCTGATGGCAGCGAAAGGTTGGCCTTGCTGCCCTGCCATTAGCTTTTACTTGAGCCAGGCTCTTTCTTGCCTGTCTCTGTTCTGAGGGAAGGTGTGCGTGTGTGTGTGTGTGTGTTGGGGGAAGTGTAAGCCAGGTTCAAGGTTGACCGGGGAAGCAATGTAACTGTTTTCTCTCTGTGCATGTCATCTTGTCAAAAATTCTGAGACTCTTCAAGCCCCGGGCCCCTCTTGAGTCAGGTCGTGGTGTCAACCCACAAGCAGCTGGAGGAGAGCCGCAGGAATGATAATGGGAGCTGCCTCAGCAGGGTAGTGGGGCCCTGGCCTCCAGCACCCCAGCCTGCTTGCCGGCGTCCGGGGTGGGGCCTGGCTCGTCAGAGCTGCTCTGGGGCAGACAGTGCGTCTGGGAAGCAACACCTGTCACCTGTTCGCTCAGGCCCTAAGGACAGGATTGCTTGACCTCCTGGGCTCTGGAGCAAGGGACAGGTTCTTGGCGGCAAGCTGGCAGAACTGGCTCTGGATGGAATAAACAGAAAAGGGATTTTTTTTTTTTTTTGGAAGCACCTCCGGGGCTTGTTAAATCTCTGGCAGGCTGCCTGACAAAGCTGAGGGATGGTCAGGCACTCGGGTGGTCTTGAGGAATGAGGGGCAGGTGGGAGATGTCCGGCCAGGACATCACGCTTCTGCCGTCGTGGGGGGCTGCCGTGGCCTCTGCCTGCCACACCAAATGGCCACCACCACCGGCCACCCCTCCCCTGCACCCCCATCTCCAGGGCCAAGGGTCCTGGAGTTCCACTGTCTTTGCCGAACCCTCCCAGAGCCAGGGACCCAGGTGGGAGCAGCTGACCGGTAGGGCCCCGGGCACATTCTCAGGGGGGTGGGGCGTGGTAGAGTGTGTGTCTGTCTTTTTGTCGTGGGAGATAGGACAGGGAAAGGAAGACATGTGTCCCTCAGAGAGACGCTGAAGATCTGTTACTTCTTTTAAGGGAGAATTAAGTGAAGTAAAGAGATTGAAAGAGGCTTAATAACTCTTCTTAAAGAATTGGGAATTTTTTTCTCCCTTTTCTCCTTTCAGAGGATAATGGGCAGATGGCAAACAGAGAATAGAATGAGGCTTGAATCACGCAGGAGAGAGGAGTCTGGCTGTGCGAAGATTGGGTTGGTTTCCTTGTGGTCAGGGGACTTCCAGGCCCTGGGGTGGGTGGCTACAGGGTGCTGGGTCCCTGCCTTGAGGAGAAGGACGGTCTCCCAGGCCTAGGTTTTCCTCTCGCCCGCACCCTGCCTCTTGGAGGAGGGCCAACTCTCTCAAAGGGTCTTGGGCAGCTTCCATCCCTGGAGATACACACAAGGGCGTAACGATGGAGGGCAGGTGGGGAGTGGACGGAGGCTGGGGTTCTTCATTTCTGGAAAATAAGAGAAGGCACTCCTGGGGATTTTCGCTTAGCCCCAAGAGAATGAAAATGGAAAGAAACTCCCAATGTGGAAAGGCAGCATTTCCCCAAGTCGAGAAACACAGCAGCGCTCAGTCTGGGGGAACCCACAGGTACCCGGAACGCCTCAGGCCATGTGGGAAAGAGGCACGCGCCCCCGAGACAACTGTCCTTGCCCAGAATATCCGCGGTGTCCTGTCCCTTTAAAGCCCTCCCTCCTGATGCCACCACACACATGGAAATGGGTTCAGCCCAGCAGCTCCCAAGAAGCCGGAGCAATAAATGATGAGCATCTCCCCTGAACTCATCTCCCATGCCCGGTGTTTAAAGTGAATTGAAACGAATATCTGATAAATGAATAAACCTGTAAATGGAATCAAAAACCTTATGAACCTGAAGGAGAAATAGGAGTCCCCGGTCTGTTAAGTCTAAATTGAATAAATCTGATCAACTCCCTGACAATTTCTGCCAACGCTCTTGAAGAAGGAGGAGAAGAGGGGTGAGCAGAGATCGGGCTCGGGAGGGGACGAGTGAGCGGGGAAGGGTGAGGCAGGTTCAGTAATTAAGCTATCACCGTGAACCAACAGAGAAGGCCCAGGTGGCCCCCAGCTTCACTCAGCTGGACTGAATAAATAGATGATATTAGGAGGCTCTTACAAGACTGGCTATGTGTCTTCCCCAGAGGACACTTGCGGAGAACAACTAGAGATCGGTGTAAAATGGGACCAGAGTCTCCCCGTGGACCTTTCTGGGGAAGGAACTAGGGGAGAATGGCAGCCCATGACTCAGCCTCAGGGTTAGGGGAGCTCGGCTGTCTGGGTTCCTTGGTGAATGGGAGTTGGTCGGGTCGCAGGTATTGAATGTGGGCGGTCACGTTCAGAAACAGCTCTGGACAATAATGGAGCCAGAGAATTCCTCCCTTGCTTTCCACCGACCTCCAACACTTCCTGCCTATGATGTTGGGCAAGTTACTTCCTGTAGTGGTGTGGAAACAAACATGGCCACAGAATTCTCTAACGCTCACCCCAATGAGAGGCGGTGATGGTGGTTATGGGGGGAAGCGGACAGGGTCCTTCTTGACTCTAGGTGGGTTTGTGATAACTCAATCAATACAGATGGTGGCTTTGATGTGGTGTGACTCTCAAGGCTGGGCCAGGAAAGGTCATGCAGCTTCTGCCTGACTGTCTCTGGGGGAAGCCAGCCACTATGTAGGAAAGGTGCTAGCCTTGAGATTGCCATGCTAGAGAGCTGTTCCAGGCCACGGCCCCACTGAACTCCCTGCTGACCGGCAACATGGTTTACCAGCCATGAACGTGAACCCTGTTGGCCATCCAGCCTACTGGGGCCTTCAGAGGCTCGCAAGCAGCCCACATCTGACTGCAGTGGCTAAGTGAGAGCTACCCCACCAAGAGCTTCCCAAACTCCTGACCTGGGAAATTATGTGCATCACAAAATTGTTTCATACGCTACCAAATTCTGGAGTAATTTGCTAATAGTTGCCAAAACACTTGCTCTTGGGTCCCAATTTTCATCTATAATAACGAAGGGTTTGGCGTGCCTCAGTCGGTTAATGGCCAGACTTGTGATTTCAACTCAGGTCATGATCTCATGGGCTGTGGGATCGAGACCCGCGTCGGGCTCCCTGCTCTGTGGGGAGTCTGCTTGAAACTCTCCCACCCTCCACCTCTGCCCCTCCCCCCACCCCTCTCACAAATAAATAAATCAATCTTCAAAAAATAAATAAAAATGAAGGGTTCTACTAGACAATTTGAAACCTATAGTTTGAAAATTTTAAGTAGTAGACGAACATGGTCTTTTTAAAAAGAGTTCAAGCAGCATAAAAGAATAAAAACAGAAATTAAGCAATTTCCTTCCTTACTCTTGGGTTCTTCCCACCTCTGAGAGGTAACTACGTTCAGTTAAGTTATAGGCTCTTCCAGAAATGTTTTATGTGAACACAACATATACAATTGTGTCCTTGAAAACTACACATAGAATTATACATAATTTTTTTGTAACTTACATTTGTCATTTAAAGATTGGAGATATTTCCATATTAATATACATAATTATTATATATTATTATATATATAACACATAATTATATATAATACATATTAATATACATAAGCCTAACCGCGTTCTTTTTGTGGCTGCCTGGTGTTCCATGGCATGGCTGTATCAAAATTTACTTCCGCAGTCCCTACTGATGAATGTTTACATTATTCCTAGGTTGGTTGGCTGGCTGGCTTTTGCTTTTGCAGTAATAAAATGAGGATTCTTATACACATATTGTGCCTTCTTTCACGAGCATATTCATAGGTTAAATTCCTAGAAGTAGCCTTCTTGGGTCAAAGGAAATAGGCATTTAAAATTTTAATCGTTATTGCCAAAGTTGGTCTCCAAAGAGATGGCCCAAATTTATATCCCACCAACGAGAGGTCTAGTTTCTTACCACTCTCATGATCTTCTAAACAGCTTTGAAGTTTTCACGCCTTTGTTTATGAAGTTGGACATTTTTATATGTGCACTGGTGATTTCTAATTTTTTCCCCTTTGAACATCGTATTCATATACTTCGCCAATAGTGTAGGTTTTCTGTCTTTGTTTGAAAACCTGATTTGTAAGAGCTTTTCTTACCTGAACTTTTTGCTATGTATGTTACAAATATCTTCCCTATTAAAATTGTTAATTGTCTTTTGACTTTATTAGAGGTATTTTTGGGGTATAATTTTATTTTTTATGACATCAAATTTATCAACCTTTTTAAAAGATACCTTTGAGTTTAGTCATGTTTTCAAAGCCTTCCCTATTCCAACATCATACAATAAAATCATATAATTAATTATGCATATTTTCTTCTGGGTATATTTTACATTAAAATATTGACCTCTTTGGATTTTATTTTTGCTATCAAGAGTGAGATAGGGATTCAATTTGACTTTTTACAAATGGTTAGAATACTGCTGCCCAATGGATACATAAAGTGAGCCACATATGTAATTTAAAATGTTGTTACCCACAATGAAAAAAATAAGAGGAAGCAGGTGGAAGCCATTGTAATAACATATATTATTTAATCCCACCACATATCCAAAATATAATGTCAACATATAGCCCATATAAAAATTATAGATGAGTTATTTTACATTTCTTTTCTCATACCTAGTATTAAAAATTCAGCATAGAGTTTGGACTAGCTATATTTCAAGTACACAATAGCCATCTGTGGCTAGTGGCTACCGTATTGAACAGTCCAGAGTTCACTGGTAACTCCAACATTTGTCCAATCATCTTTCCATCCATCGGTCTGAAATGCCACCTCTATCAGAGGCTAAATTATTTTTTGTATTTAGGCCTATTTCAGGTCTCTCTTCTTTTCCACTGTACGGTCTCTCCCTTCCCACATGCAATAATGGGCTATTATAACCCTGATAGTGTCAAAATGTTTTGTATCTTGTTGAGCAGTTCTTCCCTTCTGTTTGTTTTGTTTAGTGTCTTTCTGGCTCTTCCAGTTGAGTTTTTTCTCCAGATAGATGTTAATATCTAATGTTAGATATTAGCTAATATTATTCTACCTTATAGGTCTAGCTATACTCTCCTGCACAGAGATACTTTATTATAGACACTACAATACTGAAAATGTTTAATAGCTAACATTAGAAGGACACTGATATTTAATCATATATTATTCTGAGTAGCAAGCAAGCTATATTGTTGGCATTGACTAGGAACATGATGTACTTCTAAGGGCTTTTCTACCCTAGACTTCAAAGACTCCACTTTGCTGTCTGCAGGAGGGAAGCAGGGGCTGGTGACATCTCCATCCTGTATGACCAGCGTCGGGGGCTCACTTGTGCTCTGTGTGGACACATCCGCCTAAACCAACTCTGTGACCTCCTAGCAGGCCGGGGAGCCTGTGCATGGTATAGCAGGTGTGTTTGGGAGGTATTTGGTGGCAACAGTTTAGGAAGCCCCTGCTGGAGCTGCCGGGGAACCTGGCTGGGAGGAGGAGCCGTGATCCTTCCCTGGGGATCATTGTTTCAGAAGACAGACGAGCAGAGTTGGGGAAGAGGGAGGAGGGAAGGCCCCTGATAGGAGGAGGAGGGGGTAGGGGAGGAAGAACAGGAAGAGAAGGCTGGTGGCTAGAGGCAGAGAGGGGGAGGGGAGGGAATGGGAGTGGAGAGAAGTGAGGGATGGGAGAGAGGTAAGAGGTGCTGGGGAGGCCGCAGCTCTGGGAGTTTTGGTCTCTAGAAGACCTTGTCAATGCAGCCTCGTGGCCGTGGTGGATAGGAGTCTCCAAACAGCAGGAAGGAGGCCTCTGATCTATAGAAGTTGGGGAGTCCATGGGGACAGGATTAAGAGTGTCTAGAGCAGCAGGGGCATGTGCCAATGGCCAGACCCCACTCTGCCTGGGGAGATTGGTCAGGAGCCCAGAACAAAGGCCGACAAGTCCCAACATTCACACATGCGGTGACTGGGATGTAGAGACCCAAGGGCCCCTGGTGGGAAGGAAAGGATGAGGGAGGAAGGAAGTCGGTGATGTGGCTCTCCTGCTGGGTGGCAGGAGCAAGAGGAGCGGGAGGGCTCAGCAAAGGCTTAGTCCCCTGATGCTGCTCTGTGTGACTGTCTCTTTTGTTAATGCTAGAGAAGGGGAATGGCGTCACCCTCCAAGAACCCTCTGCACACTCGGGGTCACCTCCCCTCCCGTGACCCTCACCCAGACCAGGAAGTGTGTTAGAGCGGACGGCTCCTGTGCACGTTGCACACAGGAAGACCGAGGCCGGGGTCCCCATCGCACTGGCCCACAGCCTCGTGGCCTGCCAGCAGCGGGGCCAGAAGCAGAAGTCGGACCTCCCCATCCTGCCCGAATGCCCTTGCCAGCAATCCCCTTGTTCCTTCTCCGTCTGGAGAAGCGGAAGAAGGAATGTCAGGCATTGACTCTGAGCCACTGGATTTTCAAGGAGTCACAGGGTCACACTGAGACAGAAACAAAAGGGAAAAAAAACCCATCTTCACAGCTTCCAGGAGATGTGCAGCCTGTCTCTCCAGACTGCTCGCTCCTCATCACAACTGCGACAAAATGCTATTTTCCTTTCAGTGGTGTGTACAGGTGCCAATCTAAATGAATATTATTCACACACTTCTGTCCAAACTCTGTGAAGTCTTCAAAGGTTGATTAAACCTCTGACATTGTTGCTTTATTTCTCCTGCACTCCCCACCAGGTGAAGACCTCCCTCCCCTGACCTCGCCCCTCCTACTTCTCTGTCCTTCCCCACAGCCCCCACACCCCCCTTCCGACCAGGAATCCATCTGTCCCAGGGGAGGATGGCGTAGTATATCCTCTGGAGGGGGAATTGGGGGAAGCTGGGCTCGGCTTCGGTTACCCAGAACCCAGGGAGCAGAGTGCAGTGAGGGTACCTTGTGTGTGATGGGGGCTGGTGCCCGGGGCCACTCACAGATGGGGAGAGTGAGGGATCTGACTTTGATTACCCAGCAAAAATCCATTTCCTGCTAGTAATGACGGGCTGGTGCATATTGGAAATCACAGCCTCCCTGCCCGACTTTCCCCGTGTCATTAGGCCCCAGTGGAGCGATGTCTCATTGGAAATCACACCTGGTGAAATGAGGCGTGACATGCAAGTCTCCAGGCCTGCCTTGTCTCCCGGGCAGCCTGACAGTGGCAACGTGTAGGTGCCCAGATGAGCCCAGGGGGTGCTGGATAACCCGGGGGACCCAGATAACCCGGGGGACCCAGTAATGTTGGATTGCTCTGTAGGTCTCCTTAATCTTGCCTATCCTCAGAGGTGGGCTGTATACAAAGCCTTAAAACATCTCTGTGCATTCTTACAGTACCTGGCAGAGTGCCTGGGGCCCAGGAATGGCCCATAATCAACTTCGTAAAGGGGAATGATCACTGGAAAGATCCAGGGGCCGTCTGAGACCGTAGAGTCTCTCTAAGTTGATTCTGTTCGCCTCAGCAGACATCTCCCTCTCTTTTGGTGATAAATTCCCAAGTTCTTTCTGAGGAGCCATGCCTTTCTTCCCCTAATCGGCAGGATTGGTGGCTTCTTTCTGCGACCTCTATCCTACTCTCAGGGGTGGACCTTGGACCAAATGTTGGCCAGTCAACATTGGACTGTAGTGACTGGGCCAAGGCTGAGTGTGGAAAGGCAAGTGCAATGTGGGGGCTGCTCTTGAGAGAAAGGAAATCCTTTCACCTGGGGCTGCTGAATTAGTTGCAGGTGAGACTGGGCCCCACTGGCCTGTCTGAACACTAGAGGGAGGGACCACAGTGACGGCACGTACAACCGTCTGGTTTAACAAATGCTTCGCTACAATCCGGGGGTAGGGGAAAGGATGTACTCTTTAATAAATGGTGCTGGGTTAATTAGGCATTTATTTGGAAAAAAAATGAACCTTGATCTCTGCCTCGTACCAGTCACAAAAAATTAATGCGCGAAGGATCATAGATGTAAACATGCAAGCCAAAACACTCAAGTTCCTAGACTAAAACAAAGGAAAATGTATTCACGCCTTTAATAGCGTTTTCTCCTACAGGATATACACACCAACACACAAAACTCAGCGTAAAGTAAGTGTTAAGTTGGACTTTATTAAAATTGAGAACTTCTCTTCACAAAAAGACATGATGGAGAGAGAGAATAAGCCAAAGATTGGGACAAGATATTTGCAGCTCACATATCAGAAAAAAAGACTGAAAACTGCAATTTTCAGAATATATAAAGAACTCATGCACGTCAGTGGGCAAACAACAGACAATCCAATTAAAAAGGCTAGTGGGGGTATAAATTGGTATAACTGCTCCAGAAAACTATTTCAAAGTATCTATTAAAAGTAAACATATACGTTCTCTAATGTTTTGGCAACTCCACTCCCGAGTTATATTTACCCAAAAGATATGAATGATTTGTCCATCAAAGATGTGTACAAACATGCTCACAGCATCTTTATTCATAGTAGCCAGAATTGGAAATAATCTATGTGTGTTTATCAACAATAATATGTGGTATATTCATATAATAGAATAATGCACAGCAATTAAAAGTAACAAACTCCTGTTACACACAATAAGAAGCATACATTTCACCAGCATAATCTCGACGGAGCACAGCCAGCCGCAGGAGACTCCACCGACGTGATGCAATTTGTATGAGACTAAGAGAGGAAAGACTGAATTCAATAGCAAAGAAACAAACAATCTGATTGAAAAATAGGCAGAAGATTCGAATAGAAATTTCCCCACAGAAGACATCCAGGTGGCTAACAGGCCCATGAAGAGATGCTCAACGTCACTCATCACCGGAGGAATGCAAATCAGAACAGTAGCGGGGTACCACCTTGCACCCGTCAGAAAAGCTAGGATCAAGAACACAAGAGATAACCTGTTGAGAATGTGGAGAAAAGGGAACACTTGGGACGCCTGGGTGGCTCAGTTGGTTAAGCATCTGCCTTCGGTTCAGGTCATGATCCCAGCGTCCTGGGAATCCAAGTCCTATATTGGGCTCCCTGCTCAGTGGGGAACCTGCTTCTCCCTCTCCCTATACGGTTCCCCTTGCTTGTGTGCTCGCTCGCTTTCTCTTTCTGCAAACAAATAAATAAAATCCAAAGAAAAAGAAAAGGAGAAATGGAAAGGGAACCCTGGTGCACTGTTAGTGGGAATAGAAATTGGTGTAGCCACTATGAAAAACAGTATGAAGGTTCCTAAAACGAAAAAACAAACAAACAAAAAACCCAAAGAGCAAAAATAGAGCTACCACGTGATCCAGCAATTCCACTTTTGAATATTTATCTTAAGAAAACAAAAACACCAACTTAAAAAAATATATGTTCATTGCAGCATTATTTACAATAGCCAAGATATGGAAACAACCCAAGTGTCCACCAATGAATGAAAATGTGATATATACATGGTGTTATGGTATTGTGTGTGTGTGTATCTCAAATATATATGTGGCTCTATATTATGATATATATGGTACATATGGTATTCTATGTTCGGCCATAAAAAGGATGAAATCCTGCCATTTGAAACAACATGGAGGGACCTGGAGGGCATTCTGCTAAGTGAAATAAGACAGAGAAAGACAAATAACTTATGCTATCACTTACATGCGGGGTCTAAAAACAAAATATATCAAAATAAAACAAACAAAAAAAACCCCTCAAAATGCCAAACTCATAAATACAGAGAAGAGATGATTGATTGCCAGGGCAGAGGCAGGTGGGGGTGGGCAAAATGGGTGAAAGGGATCAAAATGTACCAACTCCCAGTTATAAAATAAAGAAGTCATGGGGATGAAATGTATAGCATGGTGATGGTAGTTGGTAATACTGCATGGCATCTTTGAAAGCTGTTAAGAGTAAATTTTAAAAGTTCTTATCACAACAAGAAAAAAATTGTAACTATGTATGTACAGATATTAACTAGGCTTATTGTGGTGATCATTTTGCAATATATACAAATATAGAAACATTATGTTGTACACCTGAAACTAATATAAAGTTATGTGTCAATTATATCTTGGTAATAATAATAATAAAAAGATAAGAAAGATTAATCTATGGTGATAAAAGTCAGCACAGTGACTACCCTTTGGGGATTATTGATTATAGTGGGGCAAAAGAGAGCCTTATGGAGTGCTGGAAATTCTGTATCTTGATCTGATGGTTTTGTGTGTAGAAATTTCTGAAATGTACACCTAAGATCTGTACATTTTACTGTATATTAAGTTATACTTCAATTAAATAAGAAAAAGAGGGTGACGAGTAGGGAGAAACTGAATCTTGGGATCTCATCTGAACACCTAGATCCAGCCATGCCTGAAGACAAACACTCCTGCATCTCTTAAGAGCCAATTAATTCTCCTCCCCCTCCTATTTTTTTTTTTTTTTTTGTACTTGAGTCAGATTGTGCTAGGTTTTCTCTCACTGGCTACCAAAATTGTCCTTACAACTATCATTTTCCTGTTTTCAGGCCAGAGTGTTCCTCCTTCAGCCTGAGCAGATGGGAGAAATCATACACTTAATTGGATCCCAGGTGAGCACATTCCTCAGTCAGTTTCTGGTTCTGCTACCAAGGCCCATCAGGCAGGCAGCCAGCATCTTTGTGCCTCAGTTTCTCATTTGTAAAATGGAGCTGATCGAGTACCTACCTCACACGATGGGTCGGGTTTCTTTTGAGAAGGCTCTGATCCCATCTGTTCTTCATTCTGGTCCTGTTCCGGTGAATATTTGTGACTATAGCTGCCATGGGGACAAGGATTGTGTCTGTTTTGCTCACCACCATACCTTTCGTGTGAGTGTCCCTCCTAGCCTGTGTCGAGTCCCAAGCAAAGTTTTGTTTTGGGGAGGCCTCTGTCTCTGTGATCAGTGGAAGTCGCACAAAGTCAGAGAGCCGGCACCATTCTGGTGGCCAATCTCAAGGGACTCCATGAAAGAAAGGACCATCGGCTGAGGGAGCGATGTGCTCACTGGTCTACACTCCTGGAGGAGATTCTGTAGGTGTGAGTGGCCTCAGGGGTTCTGGTCTACCCCATGTATGTCTGTGTCTGTGAGTGGGGTAGGTAGTGGGGAGGGTCAGGGGATGCCTTGAAGGGGAGAAACAGGGCAGGGCTCACACAGGGCTCAGGGCCGCATGCCAGCTCTGGACTCCCAGCAGACCAGGCATCATAAAGAGACTTGGAAAATTTGCAGGAAGATACTCCAAAGCAGGGGCCTTAACCTACTGGCCGTTTCTGGTCCCGTCTGAGGTCAAGGCCACCCAGTACAACATCTGGCACATCAGAAATCTTCAATTCATGTTTGTTTAATAACTGAGCAAATGAAAGTTTGCATGAGAATTATATAACATGTAGTAAGTTGTCACTAATGTGGATGTGGTGGTGGGGGGGTTGTATTATTATTCCTGAGAGGCAAGAACCTTCCTTGCTCCCATGCACACCGCATTCCCCCCCCCCCAAAGCAAAGGAGTCAGTCTTGTGACCGTGGCTTGAGTGGGTCAGCTTCTTACAGGGTCAGGCTTGGGAACAGTCCCATTGTGGTCCTGTCACAGTGGACAGATTCCCAAGGAGGAACAAAGAGGCCTAGAAATAGGGCCAGGGAGAAAAACACCCTTTGGGGTTATTTAGCGTTTGGGTTAATTGGTCACCTCGTTAACAGCCCATCTGCAGCCGGATTCTAGCAAGTGAGTGGGTAAAAGTGGGGGGTGGGGAGGGTTGGGGGAGGCACCCTGGCCAAGACGGGCTTCACACGCTCCACAATAGGGACGGAGCAATTACCGGAACTTCCAGAGCCAACTCCTGTTAGGAATTGCCAGGCCAGGCTTTGTCCTGGAGAAGAGGAAAAGGTCAGCGTGCTCTGTGGGAGGAGAAAAAAAGGGCCCTTCACAGCGAAAGAGCCTGCCCAAGGGGGGAGAGAAAGCAAAGGAGGGCTCTGTGGAGGTGAAAAACTAAAGAAAGAATGACATTTGGAAGTTCCTCAGAACGAGGTGGGGAGAATACTGAAGTAAAAATGACAAGGGACAAGGAGCCAGCGCGCAAACCAGGAGAGCCTGTGGGCCGTGGGTGGCCCAGGAGTGTTGCGGCTGCTCTGGAATGCGGTGGCCTGCCTGGGCAACCTGGACCAACTGCAAGCCCTCTTGGCCTCAGTTTCCCCATCTGTCCTTTGAGGGGCCTGCTAGGTCAGATGCCCTGGTGGTCCCTGATTCTATGTTCCTGCACGTGTGTGGACGGGAGGAAGGCAGGGCTGAAAGCATGACCGGGAACGTTCCTGTCTGCCATCCCCTGCGACGTGAGCTGGGGCACCCGTGGTGCTGCTTCCCCAGATCCCTCCATGGGTCCCCGCCTCTCACACTGAGGGGGAGCCCTGGGGCTCGATCTGCTAGATGATCTGTGAGAGGCTCATGTTTCATTCTGAAGCCTGCATGTGGAAGAGCCAGTGAGTGGCCCCCTGGTCGTCTCCCCACCATGAGACGCTCCAAAGTCCTTGTCCCTGAGTGACCAAGGCCTCTCTGACCCCCAGGAGACATGGACATCTGTTGTTTGGAGGCCCTGCACTTTGGGCTTGGTTACCACATGGGCCTGCCTGGGGCTGTGCTGACCCATCACCGGCCAGGCCTGCACTGCTATGGCAGCTTCCTCACGGGCCATTGGGTCCCCATTGGGCTTCTTCTTCTTCTGGGCTCACCTGCCTCACGGCTGCTGCTCTACCTCTCTGAACTGATCTGACAGATCTGTCCTCATTCGCACTCCTTCAGTGGCTCTCCAGTGACTGGCACAGCTGAAACGCGGACACTTCTCAGGGCTGCGTCAGCCCCTCCGGGTTCCCGGTGAGACCCACCCCGAGAGTCAACTGCTGGGCAGTCAGGGACATGGATGAGCCGAGGTGAGGGCAGTGAGGCCCCCGCCGGCAGAGGCCCGGGCACTGCCAAGCAGACTTGACGAGCGAGGGGCTGACCATGAGCAAGCCCGGGTGGTGTCTGTGGAGCTGTCTGTGGAGCTCCCGGGAGTCCCCTCTCTGCCTGACGTCTACACGAGCTTGCCCAGCAAACCTGCACCCACTGCGATGAGAGGACGGCTCTCACTGGGGCCGGTGGGGACCCAACGGACCCAGAGACGCGGTGTTCGGGATCATTGTGACCCCTGTTGCAGACCAGCCGTCTGGGCCTGAGCCCCGCGGGGATGGAGGGGGCGGTCTTTCCTGTGTGAGAAGTCGGTTTCCTTCTTTCCCTAGGTGGTCTGCTCTCCCAGCTGGGCAGGGAGTCACGGGACGCCGTACGATCCATGGGCTCCCTCCAAAACGCTTCCAAACATGGTGGTTTGGGGTTCTTGGCTGGGTGGAAAACTGCCCTCTGCAGATGCTGGCCCAGCCAGCGGAGCCCAGGCGAGGGGTCAGGCTCCCAAACCCTCACCGGGGCTGCAGAGTCGATCGGGGAGGGGCAGCGCTTCTCTGACACGGTGTCACCAACCAACTGTCACTGTTTGCCAGGACCCCCTTTAAGGGACTGTGAATGGTTGTGAGCAGAGGAGCATAAGAGGGAGATACTGCAGGAAGGAGGGGGCCATGAGGTTCATTCAAGGGGGTGAGATGGGGCTGCCCAGCCTGCCTCTCTTCCTTCCGCTGGCTCCCTGCCCCCGCGCCCCGCCCCCACCCCACTTTCCCCAGAAAGCCTCCCTCTGCCTTTCCTGACCTGCCCAGTCTGTCCCAGGGCTCTGAGCACTGCTCCAGGACCCCTTGCTTCTTTTTGGCCTCTCTACCCTCCACCCCATCCCCCGTGGCAGTGGGCACTCATTATTTAAACAATCCATGCCTCTGAAGTCTTATTTATCCAACATCTTTCCACAGCATATGTCAAAATTTACAGTAAGTGCGTTCATCCCATAATAAACATTTGGCTTTGCTGGTCTGCGGGTGGCGGGGCTAATTAGGGAGAGCGATTCCATTGTTATCTGAAGGGGGTCAGATACAGCAATTAGCATCCTTGCAGAGCTTTCATCGTGGTGACTTGGAGGCTAGGCCCTTTGGTGCCAGGTGGAAAAGAGGAGTTGGCAGGAGGGAAGGGGAGCCTTCCCCAGCAAGTTCTGGAAAACCAAAGCTGAGCTTTCAAAGGCAGCCTGACTGGTTGGTTTGCTGGGCTTCCAGGTCTGTGTCTGCCTGCGAGCGGTCCCGCCTGTCTCCTCCCTCCCAGGCAGGGCCCCGCCCTGAGACTATGCTCTCCCACCCACATCTGTCTCCCCAGCCTTTCTGTGGGCGGATAAGAGGACACCACCGTTTGAAAATCCTGTCCCTGCTTCAGACGGAACGTTTCCAAACCTGGAATACATCTAGCAACCAGCAGACAGCTGCATTGCCCAGGGACAGTGCACGCAGCGGGCGGGACCAGCCCCAGCCTTGACCGTGGCCTGTTCTTGCTCACAGGGAACCCAGCTCGGGCCGGAGCACTCTGCTCTGTCCTCCCCAAGGACGACAGGACAGTCGCGCTTCATCAGAGTGGAATAACCACTTGGTGGAGGCCCCATAGAGACAGTCAGAGAGCGGGGGCAAGGACTGAAGCAGAAGATCTTCACCTTTCTCTCCAACCCTGAAGTTCTGGTTGCTAGATGTATCCCTCCTTTCTGTCCAGAGGGGCAGGGGCGATGGGAACCAGCAGAGAGCCAGGCTTTCTGCAGAGCTGGTGAGAGGGAGTGGCTGGGAGCAACGGTCTGGAGGACGGCTGTGCAGGAGTCCCCATGGCCACTCGCAGGTTCGAGTCCCAGTTCGCTAGGACTCACAGAACTCAACAAAACAGTTATACTCACAGTTATAGTTCATTACAGCAAAAGGACGCAGATGATAGTGACCCGGAAAGGTGCCGAGTCAATGTCAGGAGAATTCCAGGGACGAGCTTCCAGGTGTCGCCTCCCACGGAATGATCCGGATGGCGCTTAGTTCTCTCAGCAAGGATGGGTGGCGACACACAGAGTGTTGTTGGCTAGGGAAGCCTGCCAGAGCCTCACTGAATCATTTTCTTTGGGGTCAGTCCCATGAGGTGACTGCCCAGCTCACTTAGTCTCCAGCTCCTCCAGGGTTCAAGGTGATACTGAGTAGCCCAAGACCTCCAGGTAAAGAAAGACGCTCCTATCAGGCATATTTTAAATGCAGCTCCCAGGAGCTGGGCAAAGGCCAAACATTTCTTAGGGCAAAGTTCATCCCTGTCCACTTGGAAAGACATCCAATTAGGGGACTGAGAAGTTTTGGGAGGACAGGACCCAGAGGGCACAGAGGTCTGGGCTGGCCTGGAGAGAAAACACCTAGCTCTGCACCCTTCATTTCCTTAGGAACGGGTGGGAGAGAGCACCAGAGTCTGAGCGTAGTGACCTCCCCAGCTGGAGCTGGGCTGGTA
Source organism: Enhydra lutris kenyoni (assembly GCF_002288905.1). Classification (NCBI taxonomy): domain Eukaryota; kingdom Metazoa; phylum Chordata; class Mammalia; order Carnivora; family Mustelidae; genus Enhydra; species Enhydra lutris. Next base: position 17,803,690 of record NW_019154118.1, read on the forward strand.
CCTCAAGAGCAAATCTGAGGGAGGAGGCTGATCGCGGTGGGCAAGCAGCAGACACATGGGTGAGAAATGGTCAGCTAAGGGCACAGAGCTCCTCCAATATGCATCCCCAGGTGAAGAGACGTCCACTGTTCCAGGGAACTGAGGTCCCAGAATCAGGGATCCTGAGTTTTAAAACCCGCTTCTGCCACTTCCGGGCTCTGCCGCTGGGGCGAGTTACAGACCCTGTTTGAGACCCGGTTTCCTCCCGGGCCGCTGGGGATGGGATTTGTTCCTGGGTCCCCGGGCTGCGGGGAGGTTTGCGTGACATGAATAGGAGACAAAGGGTGACAGCCTTTATCCACACCCCTTCACCTCCTTGGCCTCTCTGAAGTTCTTCCTGATGTTGAGACGAAACCTGTGCTTTTTTTTCTTTTTCTTTTTCTTTTTGGTTGGTTTTAAACAACGTCCTTGTTACCCTGGTCTCCTTCATCTTCTCCTTTGTGGTGGCATCACCAGTTTTTGGAGAACCATCAATGATTCATTCATTTACTCCCTCCTTCATTCATTCAACACAGGTTTACTGATACTTGTCTGTTGATCTTGATATTGGGAGGAAGGGAGAGTAAGACGCCCCGTACCCCCCCAGAGGACTCAGCGTTGAGCGAGACCACAGACAACTGCAGGAAGTGAGCAGCTCACATGTTTTGTTTGGCAAACGTACCAAGTACCAGAGGCACAAAGGAGCCGGGATCTGTTGTCTCTGCCCGACCACCTCCCAGACGCCCCTCCTCATGAGCCTTTATCCCCCTCTGGAGATAACTTCCAAATTCTCTCTTTTCTATTCTTGTTGCTATGGGTCCAAAGATTGCAAGTAAATTCACTCTCAGCTTGGAATTCACAAGGGCTGTCAGCGCATCCTAGAGGGCCGGCTCGAGTGGGGGTCTTGGTTGCATCTCCTCAGTGAGGCTGGGTGAGACCACCTATCTGGAGAGGACTGGAAAGCTCTGATCCTTACGTAAATCTGAACTTTTACCTCGGGAGCATCCTCATGGCTTGGACCAGATAGGTGTCCTTGTGTCACACAAGCTTCTGAGGCTACTCCCTTTCTCCGGCTCCCTGTTAGGAATACTCCGGCTCAGTCCACACACCATGGGTCACAGGGGTCTGTCTCTTTCCAGGATAATGTCCATCGCATGACTCTTTGCCTTCTGTCTGCTGTGATGTCTTCACTTCGGATAGTATAGTGCTTGGGTAGGAATGACCTGTTTTATGTCTTCGGTGTTTGCCCTCCTCCCTCCTCACCCCCTGGTCTGTGCTCAGGGTAGGTACCGACTGATGGATAGACAGACATTACAGATGGTTACGAAGGGCTCCAGGAAGGGTTACAGATGGTTACCTTGGGGTTAGAAACGCCGTTTCTGCGTTGCTCTGGAGAAGGTGCATACCCAACACTCCTCCAAGCAACTGTGATATAACAAATAACTTGCCTACTCTCCACATCTCTGCTGTTTTAACTCCGTTCTTTGTGCAACCCAAGACAAAATTTCAAAGTGGACCTGGGAGCCCTCCCAGCCTGGCTGGAGCCACAAGGATTGGATTGGAATTAAGCTGTGAAAGTGCTCCATGCTAAACCTGCCTTCAAACTGATGATAGCTCAGAAAGGGGTTTCTCAGAGGGGAGGGTAGTTGGGGACCACTGGCAGGGATGCAGGAGCTCCGTGGAGAAACCAGTGGCAGGGCATTTGAAACCCACGATCATTCTACAAATCTGACCTCCTACAGTCTGCACGCAGGAGGACTGGAAGGTTTCCTGGGTCGGGGATACATGAAGCCTGGAGATCAGCCCGGGAGAAGTTGATCCAGGTAAAAAATAGCTATGGCCACCTACTCCCTAGGAAAGCCGGAGGACAGGAAGATGACAGGGAGGCTCAGCTATTAAAATCCGGGAACAAGGTGCTCCAAACAGTAATACAGTGACTCCAAAATTTTGGAGGTTAGTCTTCAGGATATATTCAAGAAACAGGGTCCTAGGAGGCATAAGGAAAGTGCTGCTGAAATGTCACCCATGCAGCCATTCTCCACGTCTTCCTTCAGTGGCATGTTCTGAACAGCGCTTGTGTGCCAAGAATGGTGTCAGGCACCAGGGACAGAAAGAGAAACAAGACACAGTCCTTGTCATGCAGGTGGTAGGATCCATCCAGGATGCGGAAGCAGAGGATACCAGGCAGGGGGGAGCAGCGGGGAGCTTGGGGCGGTCAGCTGGAGGCTGAGATGCTGTGCCGTGAACGCCAAGCTGGAGGATTTAGTCTTTGTCCAGTGGGAACTGGGGTGATGCTGGGAGCAGGGCAGCTGGGAAAGCATGTGTTTGTTTTGAGGGCCGTGGTGGCCGCCGCAGGGAGGAGGGTCACGGGAGAAACCGCTGAAGGCAGGAAAACTGACGAGATAAGAGGAATTCCAAGGGCTTTGGGAATGAGGCTTGATGAGAAGGAAATAGAGAAAGGTGGTCTTGACAAGGAACCGCTGGCACTGCAGAAACCACTTGGTTTGGGGATTGATATGGAATCAGGATAAACTAGGAAAGAAGATTGTGATCCCAAGTACCAAGCTCAAGGAGGGGCACATTCACTCACCTCCTGTGAAAACTCCCTTTCAAGTGGTCCCAGTACAGGCTCCGGGGCCAGAGAGACGCGCCATTTGAAATTCACCAGTCGGGCGGATGCAACTTAACCTCTCGGAGACTCCATTTCTTCATCTTTAAAATGGGTCTAAATCGTACATCCCCTCCAGGTGGCAGGTTTGCCGATGAACTAAAGGACAATCTGCGCGGCCCCTGGCCTCGGGTGAAGCCCGTTCTCAAAGTTATCCATTATGTTTGTGATGAAGGATTAATTGACGACAATCACATGGATCGTGATGGAGATTCCTTTTTCTCAGAAGAGAATCATGGGGAGCTGAAGCAGACTGCCCGCCCCGTGGCTTGACCTGCCAACCTGTTGCAAAATAGTATTCAAACTCAGGGGCTGAGCATGGCTGGATGTAGAAGCAACACCTGAAGAATTAAGATACGATGGCTGAGTATGAACCACACATGCCTTTGCCGGGCGTCACTGTTTTTTCTCCCCGTTTCTCCGAGTGGAGACGGCTAGGTCTCCTGGCATCCGGGAGGGAACCCGCAGGGCAGGAGGGAAGAAACTTCAGGAAAATCAGCCAGTTGCCCCGACCAGCTTGACACCTTAGTGAACACAAAAAGCCCTTTCATTCGAGGTCCTGGGCCAACCAGGACCATGGCAGCCACGTTGCGTCTCTCACACGTGCCATCTTTCTCGAGAGGCGGAGGGAAATTCTCTTAAAAGACAGGCAGCCCTTCTGGGGCTGCCTCTAAAGCGGAGCCAGATATGGGTGAGCTGTGGAGCATCTGGCCCTGAAACTTGCTTCTTCCTTCACCACGTGACACTCTTCCAAGCATATTCGAGGACAAGGAGGAAGAGTTGGGGCCTGGGTAACTACTGTGGTCAGTTACCACGAGCTCATTTGTGCTGTGACGGCCTCCTTAGGTCCCCACGCTCAGATAACCAGGACTCTATGTTGTTGTCCATTCACTCTTTCTTGTCTTTTTTCCTTCTGTCATGGTTCCGCCTTCGCTGAGAATGTACCATATGTTAGGATCTATGCCACGTACTGTCCGGACAGTATTTTCATGGACTCCTTCCAGGTCTCTGTGAGGGAGGTGATCTTATTAATTCCATTTTATATCTGAGGACACCAATGAACAGAGAGATTAAATACACTGTCCAAGGTCATTTAGCTAAAAACAGACACAGTCAAGATTCAGACTCAGGCCTGTTTAATGCCAAACCATATATGCTTAACCTCAAGATCCACAGTTCTCAAAGTGTGGCTCATGGATGCCTGGGGTTCCCTCGGCCTTTTCCAGGATCAAAACCATGTTTATGATTTATTTGCATTTTTCGCTGTGTTGACACTTGTACTGATGACTCAGAATCAGTGGCGGGTAAAACAGCTGGTGCCTCAGCCCAAACCCAGGCAGGGGCATCTAACTGTACTTCCAGACGTTGTATTTTTCACTGGGACACCCTTGCAGAGGGGGAGAAAAAAATGCCATTTTACTCAAGAATGTCCTGACAAATCAGTAAAAAAAACATTAATTGTATTAAATCTTGATCCTTGAGTACATGTCTATGTAATATTTGTGTAATAAAATGGGAAATATTCAAAAAAAGATTTATGTGAAATATAATGTTTATCTTGAGGATGAGCATATGTGAGATTATTTGAATTGCAAGTTGAATTAGCCACTTTTCCCCCAAAACATCATTTTACTTGAAAGAATGACTGACAGACAAATTATAACTATCCAGATTTGGGTATTTGAAAAAAAAAAAAATCTGGATTCTTGCAAATGAACAGAGACTGTTGCTTCAAGGACAATACCCGACAGTATTTGCTGCTGCTGATGAGATTCAAGGTTCCAAGAATATTAGAATTTGGGAAAATTTGCATTTGTACTGTATCAGGCATGGTCGGGACAGGAGACAGAAACTACCTCGCAAGGGAAGATTAAATATAAAGAATTATAATCTATGTATAAGCTGGCAGGCAGGGAAAGGTGAGCTGGGACCAGCACACAGGAAAGTCACACTTGGGGTGTGGGTGTAGCAAGGCTGACTGGCAGGAAGCTGGTTGGGGAGTGTCAGTGAACTTTGCCTGGAAGCTGTCTAGAGGAGTTCTTGAATGTCCTGGAAAGCCAGCTGTGGCTCCTATAGAACCCACTGGAAGCTCCCCTCTGTGGTTCCAGGGGGCCTGCCTATAGGAAGGTGAGGCACTGGTGGACTGAACTCCATGGAAAGTCACTCCCTGGGGTGCCAAAGGAAGCTGCTAATGGGGAGGCACCAGACCTGGGTGTGGCCCCACTCAGTGTCCCTCAAGCTGCTGGCTACCTTGTACCAGAACAGCAAGCTGGGAAGATCATTAGAACCACAAACAAAAGCTCTTCCCTCACCCTGTGTCCTCCCGGTGCTGCCTACTGACAAAACTTCTCCTTGTGCCAGCGGTCCAGGAGGAAGTGTCCCACCATCATGGCGGGAATGGGCGTGGGCTGGGCAGCGGTAACGGGAAAGCTGCTACAGTCCACCCTTTCTCCTGCTTGGCTTGTGCACGGAGCTCAACTTCCATGTAGCATTGAAACAACTCTCTTTCCGCAGTTCCACTGGTGGGACACTTCCTTATGGGAAGCATTCTGGAGGGCAGCTTTCTGGTGAGTTCCGTAGACTCCCCAGATGGCTTACCAGTGTGTTCAAGACCCCTCAAAGATGGTTTCCTTGTAGATTTTGTCGGTACCCAAGTGGGGAGGGGGTCCTGTTCCAGTTCCCTGTTTGCCATCCTCTGCCCATTGACTGTGGCCCAGCTTTGGCCCAGGGCAATCCAGCAAAGATCTGTGCCATCCAGTGGGGCTGCACTTGCACTGTGAATTTCCAAATAGCCTAAAAACTTTTCGATGAGAACAAAGGTGGTCTTAAACAATGTGATTTTCCAAAATCGTGTGATGGAATGGATTGACATTTGTAAGATCTGCGTAACTCAGTGAACCAATATTTCCAAGTGATCAACGCATGATGTAGAAGTTCCCTTCCCAGTATAAGACAGACAAGTGGATTTTAGTGTAATAGGGAATGGATGGTTTCTGAGGCTAACCTTTAAGAAACTGCCATTTGTTGAGTTTTGATGTAATTTCTAAGACTATTCACAATGATCAAAAAAGGCTGTCAAAATCCTCTTTGCTTTTCCAATTCCATACCTGTGTAAGGCCATATTTTCTCCATATCCTCCAGCAAAACAACATATTACAACAGGGTGTACTCATAAACAGATAAAAGAATCCAACTGATTTCTAGTAGGCCAGACATTAACAAGGTGTGTGAAAGTGTAAAACAACGCCTCTAGTCTCATGAAGTTTGCTTTGGAAAAATTTTTAACAAAAACCCAAATTATTTACATCAATATGTTGTGGTTCTTATTGGTGTTAGTGAAATGAATTAACAAATACTTTAAACTTTTCTCAGTTTTCATTTCTAGTACAGTCCATACCAACACATATAACCTACGTAAACAAAAACTCTTTGAGGGCTTTAATAATTTTTAAGATTATAAGGACGTCCTAAGTTTAACAATCTTACATGCTGCTGCTCCGGACTAAAGTAACTTTCTTTCTACGTGGGAGACCCCTGAATCTGAAAGTGAATAAAAGTAGGTAAGGTTTTGTGCCATATCAGCCATGGGGATATCTCTGCATCAGGGGCTTTAAAGATTCATAAATATTTGAATTCCAATGCCTAGAGAGTCTTCAGAAAGAAGCAGAAAATGTCTCCTGTTTTGTTTCTTAAAACGGCCCTATTCCCTGGAATGTTGCCTCTGTTAATAGTGCCGCATACGATTCCCAGGCTGTGCCTTTTTGCTGAACTCTCACAGTTGCCGTGGAGAAGCTCCTGTTCTGAGGAAGCCTGACCCGAGAAGGAGTTGTAGACGAACTCTGATGAAAAGGTTTCAGTCCAACTGGGGGAGCCATTGGAACAACGCTCGGCGTGAGCATCAGGGTGAGCTGGCACTCTGGCTCTGAGTTCTTGCCTTTGTCACTCTGGGCTTCCCATCTATGGAAGAGAGCCCACTGACGATCTGCCCTCCCTTTTGTCTTAAAATGTCTTGCTGTCACCTTACCCCAGCTGGAGGCGGTATCTGTGCACTTTGTCTTACTTCTTGCTGGACTTCGGGGAGGATGCGAGAGATGGGCTTGGAGCAAATGTGCTGAGGGCAAACCTGGTTCCTCAGTGCTGGGGGCAGGTGCTCACTGCCCAAGAGGCCAGGAGTTCCCAAGCCACATAGAAAAGCTGGAACAAACTTCTGGACCGGAGCTGAAGTACAGTAGCAGGGGGTCTCCCTCTTGCTAATTACATCCAGCGGTTGGGGTTGACCTTGTGACTTTTGTGGCCTTTGTGACTTTTGTAAAAAGGGTTTGAGACATACCCTGCTGAGCAGTGTTGGAGATGACTGCTGTCTTGCTCCTGTGACTGGGAGGACATGATGTTATTGAAATTCCCCAAGATTCTGCAAGCCAGAAGGGTCGGGGGTCTTCCTTACCTTACCTCTTCCCAGACCCTTTTAGCCCTAGAGCTACCCAGAAAGGGAGGGGGGGCACCTGAGAATCTGTAAGAAGGGGACCCACCCAGACTATGAGGAGGGAGCAGCTCTCTGCACCCAAACATCCCTCAAGCAAATGATGCCCCACAGTGAGACCCTGGTGAGCGATTTCCCCGAGAAATGGCACCTTCTGTCCCAGGCCCCAAGTGGCCTGTGAGCTCTGCCGGGAGGCATTGGGCTGACGAGCTCAGCAGATAGAAGAACAGAAGGGGAAGCCTCCTCAGTCACCTCTGAGATAAAAAGAACGAAATAAGAGAGAGGGAGAAAGGGAGAAGGAGAAAATCAAAGACTAATCCTGCAAATTCTCCTTTAATCTTAGAGCTTCCAGACCTCGTTCCCCTTTCATCTAGGACTTCGAAGTTATCTAGTTATTTTATGGGTAGTGAAACTACAGGGCGAAGAGAGGGTAGTGGTGGTGGGGGGGGAGATTGAATTAATGAACAGGTAAGCAGGTTTATGATTTCGTCTGATCCTTCCTTCCTTCCTGCTAATTTCTCTGAGCCAATTTGGGAGCAGAGCCTATCATGTTAACTCAGAGACAGGCTATTGTATCCATGTTCTTTCTGAAACCATTTATCTGAAGGATATTAAAGATCCAATTTACACAGACATTATGGCATGGTGAGGCGGGTGTGCGCACGTGTGCACATAAGAGGGAGAGAGGGAGTGGGAGGGAGGGAGAGAGAAATGAGCTAGGGTATACATCCAAACGGGCATATGTTTGGGCACAGGCTTGACCTGTGAGCATTGAGCATCGTCTCCCATGAGGCTCTCAAAGAAGTTTGTGATCACTCCACACGTTAGTTCAAGAAGTCAGGGGGCCTTGACAGAAATCAGGCTCCAGGCAATGGTGGAAAAGTTTATTAAATTTGTGATTCAACCCTCAGACTCCTGCATTTCCTTATCGGTGCTGCGATATCACGATGGAGGAAATGGGACCCTCTTGAGTTTGATATGTGCGTAATTGGATGCTGGGCATTATTGCTCCCGTCCGTGTGTGTGCTGGTGTGGTGAGGAACAGGTAGGGGAGGTGCTGGGAAGGAGAGTCAGACTCCCAGGCTAGCCCTCAGCTTCCGGGATAGCCCATTCCAGGGCAGAGCCCTTGGTTCCGCATGAGGGAACTGAGTGACGGAAAACAACCAGTTTCATCTGGTGGAGGGGGGGAGGGGCACACCAATTTATTCATTTATGAAACATAGACAAAAACGCCTCTCCTGCCCATGACCCTGGTTTGTCACGAGAATGAACCAGCCATCCTGGTTTGTTGTGAGGAGACAATCAGCCACAGCCAACACTGCAGACACTGGGTTCACCAAAGAGTCTTCTAATGGATCACTTGGCCTCCTGCGTGGAGACGTCCAGCAGCCCCTGTTACGCTAGGGCCACTGGTCCTGCAGGGGAGGCTGTCATTGCGAATGAGTGTGGGCAGTCTCCCCGCCATTCATTCATCCATCCATCCCTTCGGCTCCTGCTCGTGGGAGACCCGGTGCGATGGTTCAGAGCCTGGGCTCCACTGCGGATGAGCTGAGGAGCTAAAACACAAAACAGAGCCCCCAGGCCCCTCCCCAGACTAATGAATGGAGAGGTTCCAGGAGCAGCTTCCAGGCACAGGTAATTTTCTAAAGCGTCCTAGGTTGTTCTCATGAGCAGCCAGGGCAGAGCTAGTGGCCTGGTGTATGCCCTGCGTTGTGTTTGCCTCCAGAAGCTACAAAGATAAGTAAGATGTTGCTAGCTCAGGGCAAACCATCCCCCTAGCGCCAGATCACCCCTGGGAGAGGTAAGGGGATTATATTCCCGATTTTGCAAAGTTGTGGATCATGATGAGACCCTAACTTCCCGAGGACACCATGAAATGATTTCCCCATCTGATCCTTGCTCGTGAGCCCAGCCTGCTGGTCTTACTCCTTCAGAATAATAAGCACGTCCCTCCTCTCAGGTACACGGAGCTCACCTTGGCCTCTAATGCAGTCTTTTCCCTCGCCCAGGCATCTCCTGGTTCCCTCTGCCTGCAGTGGGAACAGCACAGATGGTGGTGAGTTTGGTGAAGTTCAGCCTGTTCCCCACCCAGGTCCTTCTGGAACCCATAAGGAGACCATAGTGTCAGGATACATCTGCCTCATATTTCTTTCCTCCAGGAGCTCCCAGAAGACTAACTCTTGTCTTCCTCTCTGAAGCCAGGACTCCCTTTGCACCTGCTCCTAAATTTATGGTTTATTGCTCATTGGAAAAGGAGAGACGCTGCCTACACATACCAGTGACTCTAAGTCGGACATTGAGCTCTGCCCACTTTGGGATTTTATGATTTGGTCGGCCAGGCGACACCTCCTCCAGGCAGTAGCATCTCAAAGGTCATTTCCCCACACACGTCTTCATCCTCCATACTTTAGGCGTGGCTGGCTTCCCTGCCCACTGGATGCTTAGCTCGGTGCCTGTCACAAGTCAGGAAGGTGATTCCGGCTTAGGTCCTGCATCTGGTTCGAGGCTGGGGTAGGAGTCAGTCTTCTCCATCATTTCTCCCTTCACGCTCTTCAGAGCTGGCTGTGGCAATCAGTTGGGACTGTGACGTTTTATCATTCAAGTCTGTTAAGAATCTGTTTCTGGGGCGCCTGGGTGGCTCAGTGGGTTAAAGCCTCTGCCTTCGGCTCAGGTCATGATCCTGGGGTCCTGGGATCGAGCCCCGCATCGGGCTCTCTGCTCGGCAGGGAGCCTGCTTCCTCCTCTCTCTGCCTGCCTCTCTGCCTACTTGTGATCTCTGTCAAATAAATAAATAAAAATCTTAAAAAAAAAAAAAAGAATCTGTTTCTTTCAGCATCAAAACTTTGTTCCTATCTTCTCGGAGACAAAATACTGTCCTTGAACCGAGGTGGGACCCTCTCGCATTAAACACACGCACAGCTTCAAAGCTCTAAGTGTTGCCGCCAAGGGTCCCAGGGGAGCGTCCATCAGAGACGTGTGTTTGCTGTACTACAAAGAGAAGCCTCGCTTCTTGATGGAGTTGATCTGGGGGGCGGGGGTGCTGGAGGGGTTTGTTGTTTGTCTCCAAAGGGGGAGAGGATTAGGGGAGGAGAGGTTTAAACTCCGAGAGGAGCTGCTGGCATCAGCAGGCTCCTTCCCAAGGAGGATCGTGGTCTCCCGCTGCAGCAGGAGGAAAATGCCCAGACCCTGGAGACAGCAAAACCAGCTGTTTCTGCCCCATAATCACACCCCCCACCGCCATTTTGTAGCACTTCCCCGAATTCTGCCTCGCTTGCCGCCCTGAGGGTGGGTGACACTATTATTGCAAGTGTCAAGTACAGAAACAGAGGCTCCGAGAGGTGGAATGGGATGCCCGAGATCGCCCCGCTGATACTGGACCCGTGTTCCTTCTTGCATTGAAGGTGGCGAGTAGATTTCCGTGTCTGACCGATGGGTCATCGTTGCTTAGAAGGTGGGCTGCGTGGAGAAGGATTTTGAGTTCGCCTCTGGGCTCAGTGGGGAGGAAGGTTGCAGCTGATGTGTCAAGGAAACTTATATTTTATCGTCCAAACTGGGACCCTTTTGAGAATGAAAGGGACTGTGTTAAAATTACAGCTGAACAGCACGTTTAACCCCGGGGCTGTCCTGGGTCAACCAGGATGTGTGGTCGCCTAAGGGAGTCACCCTGTGTGTGATCCGGGTATCAGGGTGGCGGAGCAGGTGGGCAGGCGGAGGCTGCCGGTCCATCAGGATCGTGTCCGTGGGGACTAATTCCACCGTCTTTGTGAGAACGTCTGTTCTCATTCCCACCCCCAAGGAGCAAGCTCAGCCTGTCGCAGCCTGCAAGGACTCAAGAGGGACGGTCACAGATCAGAGGTCATCTAACATGGCCACAGTCCAGACCATTATGCGTCTTGCTGTTCGTGCTCCCAAGCGGCCCATTGCCTCGCCTCCCGGAGGGAGAACGGCCAAGCAGTGGATGCAAGGGAAGGAAATGTCCCGAGTTGAACATTTCTCTTTCCGGACTAGAGCATCGGTACCGTGGCCAACCTGACCCCCTCCCCACCCTGAGGACAGCCACAGAATCTCTCGGAACCCGCTTGGACTCATCCGACAGAGAGGCACCCACAGCTGGACCTCCCTGCCAAACCCCTCCCCTCTTGCTGTGACGACTTGAGCAGCCTCTCAGCTTGTATCTCTGGCTTCCATGGTCGCTCCTCTGTTTCCTTTCTGCCTCTGCTGACAGGGTGGTGTGTCTAAGTCTCCCACTGAACTGCTCCACTCTCAGAAAATCTTTCTAAAAGTCTTCATTGCCTTTCCACATCTGTTCGGGGCTCAGTGCCTGGAATCCTTATGTTGAAGCTCTTTCCTGCAAGGAGCTGGGATTTGTGGGGAGGGGGGGGTTGTCGGTGGGAGCTCATGAAGATGGGCTCCCCGTGATGGGATCTGTGACTTTATCTGAAGGGACACCAGAGGGCTTGTCCCGTCTGTCCGTCTTCATGCACGCCCTGAGGAAAGGTCACGTGAAGACACTGGGAGAACTTAGCCACCTACCACCCGGGAGAGAGGACTCAGCCTGACTCGGCCACCACCTTGATCTCAGACCTCCGGCCTCTCGAACTGTGAGTCCTGTGAAGTTTCTGCTGTGTAAACCCCCCTGGACTGGGGGTCATGTTATGGCAAAGGCCCACATGGGCAGCCTCCCACCATCCCACCATCGCCTTCCATCCACTGCCCGCGCCCTGCAGACCGTCCTCTGACGTTACGGGATTATTCCCCATTTTCTCATCACACACCTGGCATGTGTCTTCACGCCTCTCCACCCTCGTACAGGCTCTTGCTGCCTGGAATCTCTTTCATCATCTCCTTTAATGTCTGGTCAATGCCTACTTAGCCCGGAAAGCCCCAACTCCTATCACACTTTCTTCATCCCCTTACCAAAGAATTAATACCACTGACAGCATGGGCGATACCTTCCAGCTCTGCCCTCCCGCTACCAGGCTGCCTGGCACGCCAGGTGCTTGGATCAGGTTCGAGAGATGAATAAATGCAGCAAGGGATGGACGATTAAGTGAAGGAAGGACACCAGAGCCTCGGATGGAGCTTCGCAGGCCCTCAGGGAAATGCACTCTGGGCTTCTCAGGGCTTCCCTCACGCCAAGAACCACAGAGGAGCGGGACAGTTGAATTAGCCATGAGGCCCAACAGATCTCTAGCGTGGCTTGCTGCCTTCGGGAGGCTCACTTTGGGCAGAAGCTAGAGGGTGACCGTGGGCCGTAGTGGGGTTGGGGATGGGCAGTGGCCCCTTCAGTTTGCTAAGGAAGCCCTGGTGGGAAGGGAAGCAGGGGAACAGCAAGCAGAGAATGAGCCAGGAGATGAGCTCCGCTGTTTACCTTCATATACCTGGTCCCGACCCTCAGCTTCCTCTTCTGCCCCAAAGCTGAGAGTGAGACCTGCTTTGCCTGCTCTTACGAGCAATCGCCGCTGTCACTCTCCTTCCGCTCTCACCTTGGCCTTGCCCTCTGGGGAACACAGGAGCCCGACCTCCCTGCTCTTCCTCCTCACCAGCTACTTGAGAATGTCAGGCTCAGCCGTCTCCCCCCTTGCCCTACCAGCAGCATCCCCCAGAGTGATGTTGCAGACGGCCGGGTGCGGGTGGGCTGGGGAGAGAAGTGAGGCCCAGACCTGAGCCTGAAGTAGGGAGTGGGATGGGCGTCGGCCCGGGGAGCTGGCCCAGTCTCATTCTGAAACCTCACTTAATCCTTAGGCTCTTGCCCTGGGGATGGGGCTGGGGAAGGGGCTCCCAGCTGCTCCTGCCTGCGTCCCCGCCCCCTCACTGACCCCTCGCTGTAGAACCGTTTACCTGCGTTCCTCCTCTTTGCCCCCTGCACATTTTGGAAGCCCAATTAGTGCCTTGCAGATAGTTTCTTGAGTCTGAGCAATCCTCCTCCCCAACCTTTCACCCCCTGATTTCAGTGTCCTGCCCTTGTAGGGAGATGTTTGACAAGCTCTCCTCTACTTCCTCCTCGAGCAGGCTGACATGCTCCGAGGCACGGCTGCTGTCTTCCCTATGAGAAGCGGGTTAATTAAGGAATATTTTCCAGCTTGTTTTTAAAAGGGAAAACAAAGGAGAGAGAGCAGGTATCCTAGTTAATGGTTCCTAATTGCTTCTTTCCGGAAAAGTCTTCAGCCTAATTGAGTACTTCCTCATCCGGCATGGAGGCACTGAGCGGGGCTGTGCCTGGTCCCCAACCAAATGAACCCCCACCACCCCCTCCTTGGAGACCCAGCTCACAAGCCATCTCGTGGTGGACGGCTCCCTGCTCCCTCGGACTGGGTTATCTGATTTTAGTGGATACTGCGCTTTGCAGCCCAGAACCTTTTAAAAGGCGTATCTGCCAGCGGCTGAGAGGGTTGTCCTCGGACAGTCCTCGTTGGTTAACCCTTCTTAGGAATGTCCCTTGTTGAAGAGAGCCGGCTTGTCCGGAGTCGTGCACTATTTGCTGGGTGCCTGCCTCCAACGACTGGCCCCTACAACGGAGTCGAGGCCTGGGCCCTTCGTTTCCGTTTTGGACGAGTCTGAGATCCCACTTGAGCTTTGATTTCCTGTGGAGTTGGCTTAGCCGCGAACGAGACTGCATTGCAGCCCAACCCCTCCCTTGGGCCCATGGGAGGTCTCGCTTCCCTCCGTTTCCTACGGCCCATGTTCGGCCGCCTGACTACCCCTGGATGTGCTTCCTGCTCACCGATGGCCAGGCGGCTTGTCTTGTGAAGGCGACCCTCTCCGTTACTGTAGTGTCCTTTCTGGCCATCAGCATCCCTGTGCCATCGTGAGTTGCCCAAAGAGGCTTTTTAGGAGAGTCACGATGGAATGAGAGCATTTATGTTTTCCATCTAGCAGGGATACGCTGATTTGATTCTTTCCAGACTTATGGTCTAGTGACTGCTAGAAAACTCTATCCACCTACAATCTATCACCTGTCTGTCTACTATCCCTCTCTCTCTTTCTGCCATATCATGTCATGTCATATTGTATCATGTCACATCATATCATATCTCTCATATCATATCTATATCTATCATATCTGTCTTATCTATCATCTATCTATGTATCATCTATCACATCTATCTATCTCCCTACCTACCTATCAATACTGTTGGTGCCCCGACCAGGTCTCCTTTATTGGTGGACGCACCCTTCTAGGTGCCGGAAGTGTTGACTCATAATAATTCACAACTACATCCTTTTCTGGAAATTTTCCTGTAGCCAAACAGGAGCTGCTTTATCCCAGAGGCTGTGTTCCCCCATTCCTTCCCCAATGGCAGACCTGAGACAGTGACCGGCTGGCACTGGGGTAAATGGGCAGCCCTCTTGCCCCAACCTGGGACAAACTCTGTAGTAGAATTGGTCTACTATTTTACTGTCTACTATTCTATTATTCTGGGGAGTCTGGGCTCCCCAGAAGATCAGACTGAAGACTTTTTTCAGCCAAACCCATATCCCTGCTTAGCATTTCCCCCGCCAGCCTACTTTTTTCCTCTTCAGTCCTCCTCTTCTGAGCGTATTTCCCCAATCAGTAACTTGAGTGAAAGTTCTTATTGTAGGCTTTGCTTTTTGGAGAGTCTGACCCAAGGCATTTGCTATCAAGACTAGCCCTAAGAAAGCAAACAAGCCAGTAAACAAACCAAAACCAAAAGCAGGCACTAAGGACCGCATCCTGGAATTGGGTTGTGATGGAGACCACATTGTGGGTCATAGGTGGAATTATCGCTGGTCTGCAACAGGCTGTGTGATTGCCGAGATCTTTACCTAGGTGAGCTGCAAAGATGATGTACTAGCTGTTTCCATGTCTTGGAGGGTTTGGACCGCTGTAACAAAATACCAGGGACTGGGGGTGCTTAAACAACAGATATTCATTTTCTCACACTTCTGGAGGCTGGAAGTCCAAGATCAAGTTTTGATTTCTACTGAGGCCTCTCTTCTTGTCTTTCAGACACCTACCCTTTTGCTGGGTCTTCACATGGCTTTTTCTCTATGCATGTGTTATCCCTGGTATCTCTCTCCTTATAAAGATACAAGTCATGTTGGCTAGGAGCCCCACCTTACTATGGTTTAATCTTAATTACCCCTTTCAAGGCCCTATTTCCAGATGCAATCACATTGGAGGTTAGGTCTTCAACATATGAGTTTGGGAGAGACACAGTTCAATCCGTAACAGAAGGTACAGGGAAAATAACAACTGTGAAGACTGTAGAATTGGGTGGCCTTTACTAAGCACCACTGATTTGCTGAAGAGAGAAAATGGAAGCTTCACATCTATTAATTAACAATTTAAAGCAAAGTCACACATTTAAGGAGGAGACCTTCCTTTCCCACAGCCAGAGGCAGACAGAGCTAAAACCAAGCACAAGACTTAATTGTGGGAGTGACAGAACTTCAAAGAATGAATTCTCAGCCAAGATGAATCGCCCATGCTGAGAGCAGGGCCCTATACTTGGGATGTGAAAATCTGGATAGATGTACTTGAGAACTGAGTCTTTAGAATTCCCTGAACCATTTGGGTCTGACCAAATGGCTTATTCTTCCTCGTTCAAAGACAGAAGCTCCTACTTGCTGGAAGATGATGCAGAGTTTGCCCCACCTCCCTTTTCTGGCCCCCAGAACCACAGACTGGGTTAAATCTCAGCACAGCCAGACTACAGAATAGCGGGCCTACCAAGGGACCAGAGGATCACCCCCAGAGCTATGGGACCTGGCTGCCGTGTAGCGGCAGGAACCAGGAATGGATTCAGAAGGGCCCGGCTGGGGAGGGGACCAGAATACAAAGTTGGATGGGGACAGTTTTCCAACATAGAGCACTCTCCCATGCCACAGGGTACATTGCTCTGGGAAGGGCCATGAGGTCTTGTTCCAATGCACTGCTGAGATGGCTCTTGGAAGCTTGGCTAAGACAATTGCCCACATGAGACAGAACAGCGTTATCAGAATTGCCATGGTGAACAGGTGGGAAGAGAGCAAAGGCTCAGAGAAGTGGGCCTGCGAGATTGGGTCTGTGATATAAACTGGAAAGTCCAACTAAGGGTACTCCTTGGGGGACTGGGACGGTGCTCTGATTGTTAAGGTGATGGGGGTTCTAATGTCACCACAGGGTTCAGGGGTAGAACTGGTAGAAACTCTGTTATGGAACTGGGCTCGTTAGTAAAAATGGACATGTCCCAGAACAGCCTAGTAATTGTCCAAGACAAGGTGAGCATAATCACCACAATGGGCAGCAAGGTTGGCAGGAGAGCCGGGATAGCCTGGCCTTCAGGGACTTCTGGAAATGGTATGAAGATCAGGGTGTCCCTAAAGGCAGACAGATGGGCAGCTAGCAAGGATAGATGGCCTTAGATAAACACACACACACACACACACACACACATAATGAAGAGAAATCAAGCATGGATGAGCCTAAGGCCAACTTCAGCCTCTCTGACAGGAAGTTCTGTCCCCTTGCCTTGTCTCCAGACCCAAGCTTGTTCTCAAACCCAGAACACGTTGAATAAAGGAGAGGCCGAGTCATTCAACACAGTGCTAAGTGTGAAATCACACTAATGATTTCCCCAGCTCTTCCCCAAAGGGCCTGTAATTATTTATTTGCATAACCAGGCACTGGGGAAAAGGGATACCCAGAGCCTTGTGAGGTCTGCTGGAGACAAGTTCTGAATTGACACTGGTATCCGGGAAATAAAGTGCCATTTTGATGTCCCTGTGAGGTTAGTGGGGGCCACGTAATAAATGGAGTTCTGGCCCAGGCGTTGCTCGAAATATCCACCTGCTGGTCATTTCCCCGGTTGCCATAATATAATTGGAGTGGATGTAGTTAGCAGAAGATATGACCTTCACTTGGTTCTTTGACCTGTAGAGCAAGAACTATTGAATAGGAAAGGCCAGTAGAACTCTTTGAACGTTCCCTCCCTCTGCCAGGACAATAAATCAAAACCAATATCACATTCTAGGGAGGATGGCCAAGGTTAGTGCCACCCTAACTGGTTTAAAGGGTGCGGACATGAGGCTCCTTGTCATAGTCCCACATGGTTCACTGGTCTGGCCCCTGCAAGACTCAGGTAGATCTGACAGAGAACAGCAGATTTCGGCAAGTGTGACCAAGTAGCAGTTCCAGCTGTGGCCACTGTGTCACTCATCCCATATTTATTAGAGCGGATGAACATGGCCTTGTTAATGGTCCTGCAGCTATTGATCTGGTGAATGCATTCCTTTTTTCATACCCACAAGCAAGAAGGATCAAATGCAGTTAGCATCTATATGTGGAACAGACAATAGTTTGTACTTGCCATCTTAGCTCTGGAGGGTGTTAATTTTTTATTCATAATGTAGCCCAAAGTTCCTTAGACTATCGGACATTCTACAAAACATCAGAATGGTCCCCTCTGTGGCTGCCATCATGTTAATTGGACCCAATGAGAAGAAGTGCCAGATACTCTGGACGCCATGGAAAGACTCATGCGTTCCAGAGGGCTGGTAATAAACCCTAGAGACTTAGGATTCTGCCATATCATTGACGTTTCTAGGGAACTAATTGCCTAAGGAAATCTCTTTCCACCCCTGATCCCCGAGAAAGAAGCAAAAGGTTTTGGAGGCAGGATATTCTGTAGTTGGCAACTCTGCTGCTACCCATTTATCCCGTGACATTGAGTGGCCCCTAGGTTAGACAGTATTTGCCTGTTCAACCCACCAGGCAAGTTTCTTAAACCAGTGGAAGCGCTAGCTAAATTCGAGGGTATCTAGAATGGGTGGTAGAGGCGGAAGATAGAGAAGTGGTCATGGCCTTGGGAACAGGAAGCAGGGCTTTGGCTCATTCTATTAACCCTCCTTCTGGATGTTTTCCAGGAAACCATGACCTATCAGAATCCCAGAGTGGCTGTATCTGGAGGGAGTAAACCGAATGGGAGATACAAGTGGATCAGTGCCGGGCAAAGGCTGAACGAAGTAGGTGCTGTTGGTGCCTGACTCAGATACCCTTCCACTGTGGTGAGTGGCGGCCACCTGACCTGGGAGAGACAAGCCCCTCCCCCCAGGCTTGGGTCTCAGCCACAGACTGACCCACATGGGGAAACAAGGTGCTCAAGGCGGTGCTGACTCTGTGGTGCATTTAGTGCTCCGGATTGGAGCTTCCCCATGGGCTCAGTCGAGCTACCCCAGCTGAGACCCTGTTTTGGCGTAGCTTCCCCACCCCTCCTGTTCTCTCCCAGGCGTGCTCCCCCCAACAAATCATGAGTGCGAGGATCCCTCCCTAGGAACTGCTTCTAGGATACTTGCCTAAGACAAGACACACAGTGTGTGTGTTATTATGTACATGGGTTTATGACTTTTTAACACAGCACCTCCTTCTGCAACGTTGTTATCCGGCGTAGACTAGCAAACCCCGTGGTCACGTGTGTGCCCCCTGCATCGTGTTCACGGGCTACATGGCCCACATCTGTCTAAGCTCAGTTGACCTTGGGGTTCCTCTCGTCTCGGTTAAGCGATTCCACTCTACATATTGTGAGGGATTGAGGATTTTGCGCCAGGAAAATTTCATGAGTTTAACGGAGTTAGTGGGTGGAATCACATCGAATAACTGAACTTAAGCTTCCTGAATCCCATCATAGAAAGTCAGAGAGGGAGGGAGGGAGGGAGGGAGAGAGAGAGAGAGAGAGGCTTTTATTTATCCATTAATTTATTAATTTTTCACTTTAGAGCGTCTGAGAGCCCATGTTTTGACTTTAAGGATTTTCAAGGAGAATTTCGACAATACCTATTTTTACCTTGCACGCTTGATTTTAGAGGAGACTCTGGTGATAAACTAGTGGATTATTTTATATTTTAGACTCTTCGTTTCAGAGTAGGTTCCCCCACTTTGGTCTGAATTAGTGAGGTTTGACAAAATGTGGACAGCAAATGAATTGCAAATTATATGTAAATGTGTATAAATTAGCAGCAGTTATTAGAATAATTTGCATCAACAGCTCTATAATTAGGCAGCAACCTGAGGGAGAAGGGCAGTGGGCAAAGGGTCTGAGGAAGCTGGGTAGACAGCCTGGGAGGCCTGGGGTCCCCACCTCTATGTTAATGAGGCTCCATCTCCCTCTTCCTCAGGCCCCTTGGCACAAGGCCTTGGGGATCTAAAATCCACACCCTGGTTTCCGTCTTGTTCTTGCTAAGATTGTTGGTGGGTGTAGCTCAGGGAACTGGGCTTTTCCTGTTCAGTGCAGCACAGCAGGAGGCCGTGGGCTTCCTGAGTGTGGAAGTCTCAGATCTACTGATTTCCGGGCTGCTTTAGCCAAATCAGTCAGTGACTCTCAGTTTCTGCATCCCGGTAACGGCTTTGCAACAAGTGCTTGCTGACGCACTGTCTCTTAGCCCTGCCTGGTTCAGATGAGATCCTGTGTGGAAGTGGACGGCCCTCTGCGTGCACTTGGTATTAGTGGGACAGCCGAGTTCATTTCGCCAGCTAGGGCAGATCTGGGGTGAAACCCAGGCCCGGTAGATTTCAGAAACCCTCCTGCATTTCTGTGTCCAGTGGCCAGGCAGGAAGCAGGTGTGAAGTCCTGTTCCTTCCCACGTGATCCGTTCTCCTAGTACCACTTGGGGTCCCACACCACGTGGATGCAGGTCTCTGGAGGCCAGAGATTGTGTCCTCGTGCTGTTTGTGTCCTATCTTGAGCACACTTTTTGGTGGGCGTGTGCAGGAGAGTGCCCAGTGCGTGGGACCGAGGCTCGTCCATCCGCTTATGGAGGGTGGTTCTCTTTCCCTTTATTCCGGGGCAGCAAGGACAATGACACAGAGCTCCCATCCCTTTGCCCAGAGCTACCCTTGGATTACTCATCCCTGAGCATGAGGGTAGGTCCAGGGGCACGGGCAGTTGGGAAGAACGGATTATGATATAAACAAACACCTGCTTGCCTCTGGAATGAATCATGTGGATTTTCTTTGTAGCATATTTGCCATCTTCATTTGCCATGAAAACACATGTCCGTGCTCTGAACCCAGCCCAGAGGTCAGCACGTGGCTGGAGGAAAACACGAAGGTGTGGGAGTCACCTTCCCCTCCCCCACCCATCCGGGCAGATGCCTGAGAGGTAAGCACGTGTCACAGAGAGATCACAGGGTTTGGGTTCACAATCCGGTACTGGTTCCTGCTCTGTGATCTTGTAAGCTTTCGGAACCTCCTTCCATCCTTCACAGAGTGACCTTGAGGATGAAATGGAATTTTATATGTAAAAGGAAATGGCTGTTATTTCATTATGATCAAGGACCCCCAGTACAGCCCAGCTAGCTCTTCAGTTCCTACCTGTCCCACCTCACATCTGCCTGTCCATCCCTACGTGCACACACGTGTGGGCGCATATGTGCGCGCACACGGTTCCAATCATGGGCACTGCTGGCCATTCCAGCTACCTTCGCTCACACAGCCGTCTCTTTCCTGAATGGCTTTTCCTGCTCCATTTGCTTGGCCAATGTCTCCTGATTAAATCATCCATTCAACAGATGGATTTTTTTTTTTTAAGATTTTATTTATTTGAGACAGAGCACAAGCAGGGGGAGGGGCAGAGGGAGAGGGAGGAGCAGACTCCAAGCTGAGCAGAGAACCCGATGCGGGGCTCCATCCCAGGTCCCTGAGATCATGACCTGAGCTGGAGGCAGACGCTTAACCCACTGAGCCACCCAGGTGCCCTGGAACAGATGTTTACCGAGCATCTCCTGTGCACCAGTCACCACGCTAGGCGCTGGGACACCAAGGCCACCCAAAGATGGGGCTTACACGTTATGATTTGATATTCTCTTAAATATCACATCCTGTCCTGACATCCATCCTTCCTTCACTGATTTGCACCCTTCCTGTGTACCTGCCCAGCATCTACAGTTCTTCTCTCATACTGTCCGTGACATCGTGCTGACTCTCACACTCTGCCCCAACTCTCCCCTCCACCCACTCCCTTTCCTCCTCCTCCTCCCCTACCCTTCCCCTTTCTTCTCTCTCTCTCCCCTTCCCTCCCTCCCTCCTTCCTAGGGCAACCATTTTTCTTTGTCCCTCCCTGGAATTTATAAGGCCAATCCTTGAAATGAGAAGGTGACTACTTTCAAACAGATAAAAGCCCTTCTTTTCCCAGCAGATAATTAATTTGTGTCACTCGCTGGTCATGGAACATAATTGAGGCCAAGGGCTTAAGAAGGCCCTGAGAAGGAATTAGAAACATAGCCACACCAGGGGGAATGTACCCTTCACTCGGCTTCCCTGCCCCTGCAAGGTGGGGGTAGCGAGCCCTGCCCCGTGGAGCGTTCACGGCCCACGCACCGAGCTGCAAGCTAGCGTCGGGCACCAGCGTTGTCAAAGGGTGGTTGGAGACTAGATTGGAAACCTTGGGTTCGAGTCCCAGGTCTGCCATTTTCTCAGTGGAATGATTCAGATATATTCTCTAGCCTCTTACAGCCTCTGCTTCCTTGAAAACCCTGCATCCTGTGTGTTTCTCCCCGCTGGGCTGCAGAAAGGGTCCAGAATATGCAGTATGGGAGGAGCTCGGCAAGCTGCAGAACCTAAAGGTCCGAGGGTTCCGTCGATCTCATCCTGTCTCCCACCTTTGGGCGCAGACACGGCAGGGAGTATGTTCCCCAGGAAGCCTGACATATCAGCCATGCTGGCTGGCATGGATCTTGGCTGTAGGGTCTGTCATGCAGCTACGGGGTGGGAGCTCCTGGGAGAAGTGACCCAGCCTCCCTGAGGTCCAGAACCGCGTCTGGAGCTCACCAGTGCTGAGGTCTTGGCAACCCCTTTTTCCTTTCGAGACTCTCAGTTTCTTAACTTGCAAAATGGGCGCTGGCGGTTGGAGCAGAGAGATTTGTACCAAATCATGAGTGTTCAAAGTGTATTCCTCGGGACACAGGGGAAAACATTTCAGGAAGGAAGAGAGTTCCTGACAAAGATTTCAAGAAAAAGTTTGAGGGATGTTGCATAATATAGAAAGATAATCAGAGTGCGAATGAGCGTACAAAGCTCTCTGAAAAGGCCCGTTGCGGGGACAACTTGTTTCTGTTCAACCTGGTTTGGCCCAAGGGTTGCAGGGCCCCTATTACCGTCCTATAGATGTTGACATACTCAGGAATATGCCTTGGGGAGCCTCTGACAGAGCTCTTGGGCTTCTCCCTGTCACTTATTGTGTGCCTCCGGGATACTCACATGGTAATTCCACACAGACGGAGGGGGGGGGGGGGGGGGGGGGGGGCGCATCCCAGCCTCACAGCGACAATCTGCCAGTGGTCAGCATTGTGCCATTTTGGAAAGTCCTACTGAGGCTGCCTGCCACCTCCTTCCCAGTGATGCTTTCTCTGGTTGGGTGGCACGTGGCTAGCTATCCCCGAGCTCGCCGGAGGGAGAGGCGGGTAGCAGGGGAGCCAGCAGGCAGGGAGCCCCAGCTAGGCAGCCGGGAGTGCACTGCAGGTGTGGGCATGTCGAACACATGGCAAACTGGCCCCCCGAGGCACGACGTGAGCGGACTCTCGGGAACTGGCAGCAGGTGCGACAGCCTCCCACCTGTGGCATCGCAGTAAAGCAAGTCCAACCGTGCAACGTTACTCAGCGTTTTCACAAAAAAGTGCATTGGGTTCTTGAACTGTGCCAGGCCTCACATCGATGGCTGGACACACAGAGATAACCCCGGCCCAATTTATGACCTTGAGATGCTCTTGGAGTTGGGGAGGGAAAGGAAAATAGACAGCATATGAACAGCTACCAGTGCCTGCTCTCAGGCACTGGTGGGCAGCGTCGCCTGGGAAGTTGGTTAAAAATTCAGATGCCTTGGGGCATCTGGGTGGCTCGTTGGGTTGGGCCTCTGCCTTCGGCTCAGGTCATGATCCCAGGGTCCTGGGATCGAGCCCCACATCGGGCTCTCTGCTCAGCGGGAGAGCCTGCTTCCTCCTCTCTCTCTCTCTGCCTGCTTCTCTGCCTACTTGTGATCCCTGTCAAATAAATGGATGAAATCTTTAAAAAAAAAAAATTCAGATGCCTTGCTTCTGATATCGAGGGTCAGAATCTGTGGGAATGGGGCTGGGCACCTGCATATTCTGGTATAGGATTAGATTGGGGAATTCAACATCACCTGAGTACAATCAATGGGGATAACATGTGCTCTGGGTGACCCTGGACAAGGCCCTCCATCTCTCCCCAGCTTTATGGAGGTGTAATTGACAAACAGTGTTGTAAGATATTGAAAGTGTGCACTGGGATGCTTCGATATACGTACACACTGTGTACCCTCCCCCCATCCATCACTTTTTGTCTTTGTCTCTTCTTTCTCTTGTGGTGAGAGCAGATCAGTTCTGCTCTCTGCATATTTCAATCACACAACACAGTGTTATCACCACACGCTACATGAGATCCTTGCACGCTGTCTTAGAGCGGAACGCTGGCATCCTCTGACCAACCTTCCCGTCTTTTTCCCATCCTCCAGCCTCTGGCGGCCGCTTTTCTGTGCTCTGTTTCGAGGAGTTTGGCTTTTGCCGTAGGTTGCACGTGTAAGGGATGCCATGTGGTGTTTTCCTCTGCCTTACCTCGCTTAGCTTCCTTACTGAACACACTCCTGCGTGTGTGGGGGCAGTGACATCAGAACGCCACATGGCGAGCACCTGGCAGAGTCTGGCGTGCCGCAGGAGCTCAGGGGTCATGGCCATTCTTGGTATGTCTATGGAAGTGGGCTAGAAACCCGAAGGCAGGAAAGTCGGAGGGTAGGGAGGAACTGGCTGGACTCCGGATGTTTCCTCCAGACAGGCAGCACCGTGCCTTGGTGCAAAGATACCATTTAACCACCGAGGTGGACGTCGGGCCAGAAACTCCAGTGCTTTTTACGAGGGAGTATTCCGGGGGGCTTGTGAGGTTCTGCAGAGGTTCTTGGCTCCATCCCGCCAAGATCCAGATTCCCCGTTACAGCAGCTCCTTTGGTCGGATTCACCTATTTCCTGCCAAAGCATTCATGTTCTCGCAGCGCTTGTTAATTTCCTGTGGGCATGCCTTACTGCCTTCGCTGGCTCCTAAAGGCCAGGAACTGGACAGTTGACACCTTTTCTTCCCCAACCTAGTGCTGTGCAAACAATAAGTACTCGATACAAACCTGTGGCTAATTGGTAATTGATCTGTTGCAGCAGGGAGGGCGGATACCAGCTGTGGCTGTTTTGTCCTCAATTTGGGTTCATTTCCACCTTTAAAGAGCTTGTGCATTATTATATTATCATATTATGCAAACCAAATATCCTAAAAAGACAGATAGTTAACAAACAGACTAGTAGATTAGGGATTGCCTGTGGGATTCATCCTAATCAACCAGCCTACTTATCTGCCTGTGATCAGGGCCCCGAGTCTTTATCATTCAGCTGAATGAAGCAACATACCAGGTTCCCAGAGGAGTAGAATGGGATTTCAATTACATATCCATTTTTTTATCACTTCACTGAAATAACACGGGCTCCCTGGCTCTAAATTGCTAAAACCCAGTTTAAGTTAAGGAGACAAATAGGCACTAATTACAGAGCAGTACGGAGTCCGAAGCATCAAGGCCCTTGGCCAAGAAATGCCTTCCGTCACATCACCCCCTCCAACGCGAAACTGGAAGAAATTGAAGTTTCCTCTCCTGCTATTTTACTCTCAGGAACCCCTCCCCTGAGGAGTGTCAGAGTATGGGAGCGGTAGGAGGGGGGCAGTTACAAAAGACCCATCTAGGGAGAGAAGTTTGGATGCTCCTCTTTTGGCTGTGGCCAGCTATTAACTTGAAGACCATGGCATCTGTTTCTTTTGCATAAGAATCCTTGCTGTGGGGGTGCCTGGGTGGCTCAGTGGGTTAAAGCCTCTGCCTTCCACTTAGGTCATGATCCCAGGGTCCTGGGATCGAGCCCCACATCGGGCTCTCTACTCAGTGGGGAGCCTGCTTCCTCCTCTCT
Organism: Enhydra lutris kenyoni; assembly: GCF_002288905.1. Lineage (NCBI taxonomy): Eukaryota > Metazoa > Chordata > Mammalia > Carnivora > Mustelidae > Enhydra > Enhydra lutris. The sequence continues at coordinate 17,828,802 of NW_019154118.1, forward strand.
CTCTCTTCCTGCCTCTCTGCCTACTTGTGATCTCTGTCTGTCAAATAAATAAATAAAATCATAAAAAAAAAAAGAATCCTTGTTGTGGTCTATAATCTTTTTTTTTTTTTAAGATTTTATTTATTTATTTGACAGAGATCACACGTAGGCAGAGAGGCAGGCAGAGAGAGAGGAGGAAGCAGGCTCCCCGCTGAGCAGAGAGCCTGATGCGATGCTGGGGGGCTCGGTCCCAAGACCTGAGCCGAAGGCAGAGGCTTAACCCACTGAGCCACCCAGGCACCCCCTGTGGTCTACATTCTCACGCACACAGAAGTCTCTAAATCCTAATCAGAACTGCAGCTTCCCAGTGGAAAGAGTAGTAACACGCAGGCACCAGGTGACCCGGTGGGTGCTAGCTCCATGGCCAACTGCTTGAGGGACCTTGCACAAGTGACTTCACTTGACTGCTTCTGCTTTCTCTTCTATACAGTCATATCCACTGGTAAATATTTAACCAGCTCTCTAAGGAGGAAAAGCCCTTCTTTGTAGCTTTTACCAGTTTCCGTGGTGTAAATACTCCCACCACAGCTGATTCCAAGCTGTCAAGCTGATGTCACTGAATGTGGAACCGAGAAGAGGCACCCACTGTTGGCTCTCGTGAGCCGGCACGAGACGGTTTCAGCACGAGACGGTTTCAGCACGAGACGGTTTCAGCACGAGACGGTTTCAGCGTACCACTGGCTGAGATCTCGCCCATCACCAAATCAGATGATAATGGGATGGTCGTACAGAGCACACGCTCTCTCTCTGCCTGTCTAGGTGCATCCATATCCCTAGTTCTGAAGGCTAACATTTGATGGCAGGCAAGAAGGAAAACATCTAGCTTCTGCCCATCTCAGAGGTGGGGTAAGAATAAAAGAAACCATGTTTTCAATGTGAGATTAAAAATAAAATATGGAATTTTGTTCACTCTTTACATCAGTATTTAATGACTCTGTGATAACATTTATTAATAAAATGTTAATAGTCGTCTTCGAACCCATTCTTTGAATGGAAAACAGTCTTTTCTGCTTTTGTGCTTTGTGAAGGGGAAGGTGGACAATTTATTCCCTGTCAAGAGGGTTTGACAAGAAATAGATCAACAAGGTGCCTTCTCCCCGTCTGTCATGTCTAAGTCCACACGCTCAACAAATGCCCAGCAGCTGTGTATTGATGACACCGCCTGGCCATGAGGACTTTCCTCTTACAAATGGCAGAGATCGGATAATCAGGCACGGAGTACTGACTAGACCCTTCAAGGTTCCCCACCGGGCCTCCTGTTGCCCGCGCTGCCATTCATTTGCCCGCATCAAATACCTCTTCCTGTGGCTTCTTGGCAGACCCCATGTGGCCTCTTCCTTTGACCCACCATAGCACCCTAGCAATAAAAATCTCTCTCATGGCACAGGTCTTACCCTACCTGGACTACAGTCATGGATGCGTTTGGCGTATCCCCCAACCAGACTGTGAGCATCTTGAAAGAAGACATTAGGTATTATTAATCATTTTTTTATTTCCTGCAGTGTGCTTAGTAAGTGCTATTTGAATTTTAATTGAATTTGTATGACTAGGCGCTGATGTACTTCCTTAATCTAAAGAGTTCTTTAAAAAATGAGTTCAGAAGTTACATCCTATTGAAGAATGTCTAGAATAACATTAACCAGAACCATTGGCATAGGAGACAACCAAATTCTGGGTAAGCTTTGTGGGATGCCAAAAGGCACACACCCTCACCCACTCTCGCACGCACATAGTAATTTGCCTGACGTTCCAACTTCCACTTCTTTAAATAAAATATCTATGTATACCCACATTTATTAATTCTATAATCGAAATTACTTGGACAAGAACGTTTTCAATAAAAAAAAAAATCTAAGAACATGAAACATTGTTAGGTGCCACACAAGACATTGATGTGGTAAAATGGAGTCCCTGTTCTCAGTTTGGTGGGGAGGACAGGTCCATATAGTTGAAATATAAGTGAGTGGTCTGGGGTTGGTTACGGAAGGTTTGACCTGAGCCTTGAAAGATGAAGTAGAATTTGAGTAAGAAGAGGGAAACAAAAGAGTAGGAGGAGAGCTAGAGGAAGAAAAATAAAGAGTGAGGGGAAAGATGTAAAATAGGGTGGAGAAGGGCATGATGGGGAGGAATCTTAACTGGCCTGTGTGAGGTTTTCCTGTGGGGGATAAATTATAGGTTTATCTGAGAACCGAAAGATGTAGGGCCATCGGTCTCTTTGAGTTTAGCTTTTATCTAAGAAGCCCTGAGAAGTCATCAAGTCTTTCGTGCAGGGAAGTAGCCTGATGACAGATCCTGGAGGGTATGAACCCGAGAGGATAGACTGTTGGAGTCAGAACCTCCACTGGGACTGGCCAGGGGAACCACATGGTGGCAGCGAGGATGGACCTTAAGGGACAGGAGTCAAGGCCCCAAGGAAGAAGCATGATTTGGGGACTGGTCGAACTGCTTAACAGTGAGTCACAGATCAAAGTAAAAGGTGATGGGTGGGTAGCTCTCGAAAGAATGCAGATTATGGGAATGAGATCTGAGCATAGAAGTTCTTGAGAAACCCAAGAAGACCCATGGAGCTGGCTTCTCTTGCTGTCTCTCTTTCCTTCTCTCTGGATCCTAGGACCAGTTCTTCCTCTTCCTACACAGCTTCTCCACATCCTTCTCTCTACCCACTGGCTTTCTTGTCCCTCAATAACTTCAGCTTTTCTGAGTCAGCCATGACCTCCAGCCCTCCCACTGCTAAGTGACCCAGGGGCTCACTGTTTGCCTCTTCACACTTCTGAGAGGAAGCTCCTGACTGACCCAGCATTCCTCTATTGTTACGTTATAAGGTCGTGGCTTGCCCGCCAACCTATGGCTGGGCTGGTCTTAGCTCAGATGCCCAATCCCTGCCCAATCAGCTGTAGTCTGGCAGTGAGGGAGGAGGGGCTGGGGCCAGAATCTGGGTCACATGATAAAAACCAGAGCCCAGGTGCTACAGGCAGGGCCTTAGAATAAGCAACAGGGGAGGTGAGGGGGGAAGGTATCATGATTATTATTTCTTTACATATTTTTTGGCTTTAGAGGACAAGGATAACGATGGGGTCAAACATGATGAGCCACTCACTAGACTCACTGGTTGGAAGAAGAGAAATGGCAGTGACAGAAGAACAAGAAAATGTGCCAGGGAAGGAAACTGACATGTTCATGTAGGGGCAAGTTGAATTTCCCTTATTCATTCATTTGGCGAATATGTATTGACTGCCTACCACAAGCCAAGGATAGTGTTAAGTAGGTCACGAGGTATACATGGGCTTAAGACATGGAAGATGATAATGGAACACTCAGTAATATAATAATAACGATGATACTTCCCGTCTTTTAAGCGCCTACTGTACACAACATGCTTTTGATATATGATCTCATTTAGCCCTTATAACTGTTTTTAAAAAGACAGTATTAGTCATCTCATTTTACAGTTGGGGAATTTAAGGCTCTGAGAGACCAAGTAATTATCCTAAGACCACACAGACCAATAGATGAATGGGCAAATAAAATGTGGTATGTATGTGGAATGGAATATTATTTAACCTTAAAGAGGAATGCAATTTTGGTAGATGCTATAACATGAATGACTTTGGAAAACATGATGCTAAAGGATGTAAGCCGGACACAGAAGGGCAAATATTATCTGCTTCCTTTCATGTTGTATCTCTGGGAAGCAAATTCGTAGAGAACTAATAGACCACCGATTACCAGGGGCTGCGGGGAGAGAGATGGAGAGTTACTGTTTTGTGGCTGCGGAATTAACCAGCTCTGGAGTGAGGATGTTGGTGATCATTGCACAACACTGGGAATGAGCTTAGAGCCACTGAACCACATACTTAAAAATGGTCAAAATGTCGATTTTATACACTCTATATTTTATCTTATTATAAAGAAAAGTTGCAAACAAGTTCCTCTGGCTGCTGCGTGGAGAGTAGATTGCGGGGTATTGTGGGGGTGGGGGAAAGAAGCAGAAGACTATCATGGGGGTCTTCCATGTGCTCTTAGTGGTATGATGGGGCCTCAGACCAGAGCAGTGCTGGCAGAGATGGAGAGAAGACCAGAGATGGGCTGCAGACGCATTTCGAAGGCAGAGAGCTGGCAGGGTGAGCCATCTGCAAAGGATGTAAGGAAAGGGGGGATGTGTGTGACATGCAGAACCTTGTCGTGGGACACACGATGCATGACGGTGTTGGGCTCTGATACTTTGGCGGAAAACAGCCGACACGCCCCAAGAAGGTAGAAGCATCACACTTGCGGAGTGCCATCCGAGGAGGCAGGTGGAATCGCAAGGAGAAGGGTTTGGGGTCAACGTTCAAAAACAACCACTGGTCTCCTCCAGCGATGCTGAGGGTGGTGTGGGCACTCACCGAGCGGCGAGTGCCCATCTGAGGGGCTGTAGGAGCGGTTCTTGGTAAGGCAGCCTTGCAGAAGATACATGTAGGACTGGGCGATCTTTAAGACCCTTATCAATCCTCAGATTCCTGAGTCCTGGGTTTTTGGAGGCCTTTGCAAACACAATTTCACAGAAGGCAGATTACAGAAGTGGGGAGTGAGGGAACAAGGCTTGGCTGGAGATTGCGATTGAGATAATTTTTAAGAATCTCATAACCAGGGAAGTCAGCGGGGTCCAAGAGCATTTTTTTCTTCTGTTCTTTCTTTTTTTCCTTTTTTTCTTTTTCTTCCTTACTTCTTTCTTTCCTTCCTTCCTTCCCTCCTTTCCTTCCTTCTTTCGTCCTCCCTTCCTCCCCCCTGCTCTTCTTTAAAATGGAGGAACATTTTCTCACCCTGGCTGTTCTCTATGGGGACCCTGGGCATGAGGTGACGGAAGGTTGGCTGGTCATTTCAGGTTCGAACTGGGACCTCGGTAGCAGTTCCTTCCCCATTAAGCAGGTCCCACCCCGTGTCGTCCCTGCTGCCACAGTCATTCCCTGACATGCCGTCACCAGCAACCTCTTTGGCTCCAATCACTTTCTGCCGTGTACCTGTAACACACAGATTGCCGGTAACTTTACTCCAGAGAACCAATTAGCACAGACCCAGCCTGGGTAATTACAGTCTGATAAGATCCTTGCAGCAGATATCCAGGGCAGATAAAGCACGAGGAAGCCATTTCTCAGCAGGACTCGGTGGGAAACAGTATTATTATAACTCGCCTTTCCTCCTCCCCATCTCTGCCCTTGGACCCCCAGCTCTGCCTTTCCCAAATTTGAATGGGGCCCAGAGAGGAAGGAGATGAGAGGGGATGAGGAAAAGGGGAGAGACCCCAGAGCAGACAGCCACCTCTCGCGGGGCCAGGCAGCGACCTGCACTTGCCTTTCCATCAGCCCGGACAGGCTGCTGCCATCAAAGCTGGAGATGAGACCAACCAACTAGGAGAGCCAAAGGGTTTTGATTTGAGTGACCAGACACGGGAGGGGACTGCACATGACATCTCGACGCTGGCCGCTGGGCTCTACTGATCATGGCCTCTGGCCCAGAGCCACCCGGCATGGTCCCTCAGATGGCGGGGGCTGCGACCTCCTGCCCTCACTTGCCTTGTGGACCTGGGCAGAGGCTGTCACCATGCATGCACCTGTCTCTCTTCCTCCCCCTGCTCTTTGCTGTGTTGGTCTCCTGGACCACCCCCCCGCCCCGCCCAGACAGCCCCTCCCCGGCCTCCCCACGGAGGCTGCCTTTAGTCCACTCTGCACACTGCAGCCCGATGAATCGTTTTAACATGCAAATCCAGTTACACTGGTGCCTTGTTTAAACCCCTTCGCAGGGGCTCCCCACTGCCACCAGGATACTGTGCAAACACAGCCTTAGCACGGCTGATTTTCTTCCCGTCAGATCTATTAGGAAACAAAACACCGCAGACGCCGCTGAGACCCACCGTACGCCGTTCTCGACCCCCACTTCTCCTTTTTCGAGGTCTTCAGCTATAGGCTTCTCTTCTGTGCGTGGAGCTTTCAGCGGTGAAATTAGCCAGCGGTGAAGCTGATGTCTATTTCTGGCGCACGGTTCCCCGAGTTGTGACACGGTGGATGTGTGCGCCGCCGTTGCCCCCGGAATACCAACCAGTCTCCTCACTCGGGAACATTCTCGCCTGCGCTGCTGTTGGTGGTCAAACCGCCGCCCTTCCCGAGCTCCTAACACGCGCCGGTCTGCTCCCCACCGCGCCGCTTTGCTGCTGTCGAAGTGCTTCCGCGCGAGCTCGCGGAGCGTAACCTTCCGCGGCGCGTAACCTTCCGCGGCGGACTTCTTCGCGCGGACCGTGTCTGCGAGGCCCGTGCCAGTGGTTGTGCGTATCGAAGTTTGTTTTCCTTTTCGTGGCCGTGGCTCGTCTTTCATTTCGTGGATGAAGACCGGTTGGCGTATCCACGCCTCGCACCACACGGCCCCCTGTGGTTCCTGACCTCCGTGCCACCTGCTTCTTCTTACGGGGACCCCTTCTCCCCTTCTCCTCCTCTTTGCCAGTCTGACTCCTCACCCTTCTTCAGACATCACTGTAAACGTTCCTCTGCCAGGGACGCCTCTCAGGCTCTTGACAGGATTAGATTATGCTCCTAAGGCTTCCTCCATGAACACTCTTCTCACACTTCAGGGTAGTAGCTTTTTGGTGAAATCACCTGCCTCCCTCATGGTCAATAGGCTTCATGAGGGTGAGGGCTGTGGCCATGTTGTTTGCTGCTGTACTTCTATCCCCTTGCAAGTCCTAATAAATATGTCTTAAATGAATGAATTCCAACCTGATTTTATGTCCCTACAGTTGAATATTGTACCAAACATTCAGTAAATCACGATGGATGTATGACAAATTAGTGAAGATGTGTCTTCTGGTATCCACCCCTCAAAAAACATGCAGGTGTCTGCTGCTTTGTCTCTACTGCTCAGACCCCATTGCCAACCCTTCTGAATATTCTGAGCCACAAGCCTTTCCCCCTTTTCTGCAGAGTTACAAAGAGAAATGGAGGTAGCTTGCAATCCTGATGCACCAAAATAAGGTAAAGATGTAGACCGGGATAAAGTAAAACTGAGGAGGAATAGAAATGTGAGATGGAGAAAAAGCTAGAACACAGGAATTCAGGCCACAAAGTCTGAGCTTCCCGGCAACCAGAGACAAAAGGGAAGCCATCAGTGACAGATTTTTGCATTGTCTATTAGTCAAAATTATACCAGCTTTCCCCGAGAAGCTGAAGCTAAGGGAAGTTTCTCATGTGGGACTTCAAAAAGGAACACAGAAGCTAACAGGCAAGTTAAAAAATACCAGGCTTCCTTTGAATGTAATAACTAGACCCTGAGCTCTCCTGTCAAGCATTCCTTCGGCGCAAACTCAAAACAGTATGCCTAAACACAAGTCAGTAAATCTGCTTCCGCAAGGAGCCAAAACCATGTGGTCCAGATGTGCAGTTGTCTGATGGTCTGGCTTGATCCGGGGATAAAATCTAGACTATCTGGAGGAGTAGATGGGCCACATGTCCTTCAGATAATCCTCCGTGAATATTATTTCTTGCCCTGGGCTTTTCATGACAGCTAGCAGCAGACGATTGGAGTTTATGTCTCCCAGGAAGAGTGTGGAGTGTTGTCAACACAAGTCAGCACACATCCTTCATCGATCAACCAAATGAATGGCAGGAGGGGGGTCTTCCTATGAAATCCAGGGGCCTTTCCTTACCAAGGCCCTTATCTGATGGGCTACCATTTCCCCACCAGCCTCAAGTAGGCCACAAATAGAAGGTCATGGACGAGAAACTGAGGTCTCCCTCCCTATCCCATGACTCAAGTGTATTCAGTACCAGAAAGAACACTTTCAAAAAATTTGGTTCGGTTTCCGGAGGATTTAAAAAGAGAGCCCAAAGATCATCTCAGATCCTGGGATTAACTACTGGGAAGAGAATGAGCATCTCAGCTAACCTTTGGATAGAGAACGCATTCCCATTCTCACAGGGTTTTCTTTCAATTCTCCCACACACAGGTCAAGAGGTAGGCTGGGCAAGGCTTGCCGTTATTCCCATTCTACAGATGATGAAAACATACAGAGGAGGCTAAATGAGTTGCCTAAAGCCACACCACGTGATATGTTAGAACCAACACTCCAGGTTTTCTGGACTCAAATCCTGCGTTCTTTGCACTCCCCATTTGATATATTGATGTTCTAGAATACAACATGCTGATGTAGTGCAAAGATTTTCCTGAAATAATAACAGAGAGGCAACTTTTATCTTTATATCAAGAAGAGAGAGTTTCTAACTGTAATGAAAAGGATTTGGGTTCGACATTAGGAAGATATTTCTGCCAGGGAGAGTTGTAAGTCATAAAAACAGGCCACTGAGGGGGACGCTGGAATTTTCTTACTTACAACCTTTAAAAATGTGAGTGCTGGTCTCAGTCTGAGGACCGTTTTGGGGTTATCTTCCTTAGAGACCTCACGTCTGCCTTCAACGTCTTTTTGACTCCCACCCTGTCCTTCTGGAGCACCACTGGGGTCCTTGGAGGCTCAGTGGGGTGGGGGGGGCAGTTAGCAGGGGCAGCTGCCGGTCATGGAGTCATTCTACAGCAGTCGCTGGGCTCGACCCCGGCTGGATGAGACGCTCTGTAGGATTTGGTTTTCACCAGTCCAGGTGCAAGGGCTTTCACGAAGGAAAGGTTCTAGAGATGTGGGCCGTGGGAACCAGTGGTGAGGGATGGGAAACCAGGAGTACCAACGGGACGGTGAGCCGAGGCAGCCTGGGAACTCCGTGGGCCCCAGATCCAGGGGCAAGAGTCTGTCTGGCCAGAGCCATAGAGACGACTGCGGCTCTGCCAGTTTGCTGGTGTCAAAGCAGGGGCAAGAGAGGTGGGGAACAAACCCCCACCTCTCTGTCCCCTGCCTTCTTATCGCTCTCTGGGGCTGCATGGGCCTCACCCAACAAGGAGCTGGTCGGCAAGAGAGTCTGGGGGTTGCCACCCCCAGAGGTCAGCATCCTGAGGCCAGAGCAGGGCAGAGGGGCAGAGAATGGACCAGAGAGGGGCAGGAGCACACAGAGAACAGCCAGCACAGTGGGAACCACACCCAGAGACCCCCTGCCTTCCCCTGCTTCCCCTAACAGTAAACACCCACCCCCACCCACCCCCCACCACACACACATACACACACACACATGTAACCCGCACAACAAGAAAAGGGGGTAACTCAGAGTAACAGGGCAGTGAGGGCTAGGGAGAAGCACAGAGCAGGTGGAGAGTGTGAGAAATGGAAGGGGGCTTTTAAAAAATTTATTTAACTTCAGTTACTTAACATGTAGTGTATTATTAGTTTCAGAGGTGGAGTTCGGTGAGTCATCAGTCGCATATACACCCAGTGTTCTCTCCATCACGTGCCCCCCTGCATGCCCATCACCCAGTGACCCCATTCCCCCCCCTCCAGCAAATCTGTCTGTTCCCTGGAGTTGAGAGTCTCTTTGAGAAGGGGACTTCTTTAAGTAGAGTGGCCTGGGGCCTGGGAGCAGGTGCCGTGGTGCGGAGATCTGGACGAGGAGAGAGTGTGGCGGCCTGCCTCCAGCCAGCAGAGAGAGATCCTTGCCAGCACAGGCCGGCTCTCCAGAGCTCCCCACTCCCCCCATGTGTCACACAGGCAGCCCTCCAGGACCAGGCATGGTGCCCAGCGGTCCCCCTCGGCTGCCGGGAAGGCACACGCAGGCTGCACGTGGTGGGACCCGCAGAGCGACACCTTCCTCCTGTGGGGGCTGCGGCCTTAGCGAGACACGCGGGGGGCTGCAGTGAGGGGATGCTCTTCCCAAGTGCTAGGCAGTGACCCAGAAAATGCCTTAGACTACCATGGCTTCTCCCCAAGAGTCTGAAGAGAGTGGCAGCTGGCGGGCAGGTGGCAGAGCCCCCATACCCAGCTATGGTGTCTCCCCGCGGTGGTCTGGGGGCCCCGCAGGAGGCTCTAATTGGGACGGAGGGACTCACACCCACCTGCTCCCAACTCAGGCACAGACACGGTTCTCCCTCTCTAACACACACACACACACACACACACACACACACACACACACACACATGCTTCTAGAAGTACAGGGCTCCAGAAAAGCCTACAGCAGGAATACTCAGCTGGAGTGTGCTGGCTCTGGGAGGGCCTCCTGGAAGAAGGGACCCTTAAACTGAGACTAGGAGGCAGAGCAGGCGTTAGTCCAGCAAAGAGAAGGCAGGAAAACGTTCTAGGCAGCAGGAACCAGGTGCAAAGGCCCTGAGGTGGGGGAGAGAGAACGCTGAAACTCGAAGTTCAGAATGGCTGTGGAGGGAGGTGGGAGAGGTCCTCCTCCACCGAGGGGGCTGGTGGCCTGGGGTCCTCCACGTTCTCCTTCGGATCCCCCCTGCAAGCTCCGAACTGGGAGGGACACAGTCACGTTTCCTATTTCTGGGGAGATTTACGGTGTGCACGATGCTTCCATGTCCATTTTTCACCCGCTTCTGTGTCCATTTTGATGAATGACGGGGCTGAGATTGTGAACACGGGTGAGGACAGAGGCTCTGCGACACCTGGTGACTTGTTCAAAGGCACCCAGCCAAGGGTCAGACTCATGGCCTGGTCTTCTACCTCCTAGCCTCACACTTGCCTCCCCGCAAAGTCCCCTTGTTTGGGGCAGGGCGACAGTACCATCTGTGCCTGCAGACCACCCCCGACAGGAGGCTGCACTGACTCCCCCTGGCCTCGGGCTCCTGCCCTGGGTCAGCGCACTCTGGATGCTGAGCACACTCAGCCATCCTGAGGCCCTGCCCAGCTCCAAGCTCTGTGGCTGATGCTAGGGTCCCTGAGTCCCCCTTGTCCACATCCACACAGGCAAGGGGAGCCTGAGCAGGACCCAGCACTGATTCCAAGGTCCTTTCTGTTCTCTGAAGAGGACAGGGGGTTGCACGTTCTCAGGTAGGAACATTTCACTCTGTTCTCTTGGGTCCCCCCCATCAGCCACCTGCTTCCGTTAAGCTGCTCTCCGGTCCTTGCTTTAATCAGTCCTTTTAGCTCCCAGGGCCTCCCTCCCTTGCTCGAGGCTCTGTTGTCTCCTGGGCTCTCTGTCCTTCTCAGACGTTGTCTCCCTTTCCAGGAGCTTCCCTCGTTGCCTGGCAGCCCCAGCCTCTGTTCCTCCCATTCTCTCCCTCGCCCCCCATCCTCCCACTTCCATGGCAACCCCTCCCCAGAGAGGGGAACCCCTGGCTTTCCCTCCCAGCCCTGTGCTTCAGGGAGTCAAGGTGGAGAAGACTTCATGACTCACCTGCCTCCGAGCGGAGCAGGGTGGGAGGGGTAGATGAGGGGGTAGGATGGGGGACAAAGAGACTTTGAGACTGAAGGAAAGAGCAGCTATTAGTCACCAGGGGGACAAAAAGAAAAGGAATTGATCAGATAGCAGGTGGCCCAAGAAAGCTCCCCACAGCCCAGATCAGCCCTGACTTTAATAAGGGACTGGAATTAGAGCCGGGTGGGGAAACGCGTTTCATGCCAGCCCAGTCCCCTCTGTGCCCCAGCCCCCAGGGGCAGGAAGAAAGGTGAGCAGGAGGGCACCTGGGGTGGATGGCACTTGTGTCATCAGAGCTGAGGGAAGAAGATCAGGGGGCAGAGAAGGAGATGGAGGCAAGAGAAAAAAGAACGAGTAGTTCCTGGATTCCCCAGGGGCTCTGAATATCTCACATGCATCCCAATGACAGGACACAGTGTGGGGTCCTTTGTCTCTGGGCACTTGTCCTTCTTCCCTTCTATCCCTTTCACGTAGTCTGCTTGCCACGTGACCAAATAGTAGTTAAGGATGTACCCGTAGTCGCCGGCACCTGTGGGTATCAGACTCCGGGAAGGTGCCGGGAATCGGAGATGAGTGCCTGATCCGTGTTGCTGAGATGTTCGCGGTCTAATGAGAGATAAAAGCAGCACGTGGTGACTCACCCGACCTGATGTCACCGTGAAAGTGGTCTGTGCAAAGTCCGGTGGTGGCCCCACTCTGACCAGAGGGCTAGGCGGGCTTTGCGGAGCCTGGCCTCTGAGCCAGGACCTAGAGAACAAGGCAGAGCAAGCCAGACAGGCGGAGAGAGGAAGGGCAGTCCCAGCAAAGGAAGAGTTTAGGTAAAGCTTTGGGGGTCACTGACGAGCACAGTGTGTTTGGGGGAAATGAGGGATGTGGGAACAAGAGAAGCTCGTAGCTAATGTCCTCTATTGGGCTCTGGTTGACAGGTGGCAGCAGGATGGGGGGTTCAAGAGGCTTCCGCCTTTCTCTGTTACAAATAAAATCTTCAAAAAAAACAGAGATTGATTAACTATATTTTTTAAAAAATCCCTTACTGGCTCCCCATTATAAGGATGAAATACGAACTCGGAGACACTGTCCATGGAGCTGCCCCTCCTACCCGCCCAGTCTCATCTCCCCCCATGAGCCTCTGGGAACCCTCCACACCCACATCTACACCCCACCCTCGTCCCGCTGCCAGTAGGTTCTGGAATCATTGTGTTTTCTGGTGCTGCCATGACTTGGATCTTGCTGTTTTCCCTGTTCAGAATGTCCTTCCTTCCCTCGTCCACCATGCTGGCATTCCCTACATTTTTCAAGTAATTTTCAAGTAATTTACATTCTATCCTGGGGCAGCTCGCTTGACCATGCCCACAGCCCTCTGCTCGATGAGAAGGGATCTTCCTGGGGCCCCATAACTCGGTTTGTCTCGCATTTATGGCTTTTATCAGACTGTGTCATTGATGTGCTTGGGCCCCACGATGACAGAAGCTGGCTCTTTCATCTTTGTATCCTCAGTGCTCAGTATGGTCTCTGGCACATAGTAGGTGTTCAGTAAATATTCAGTGAAAACATGTACGAGCCATTAAAGTTATTCTATCCCTTGACCTGGTACTCCCAGTTGTGGAAATGTATCCTAAGGAAATATTAAGTCCCTTTGACCAGTCTGTAATTCTTTCCTGGATCACTTCCGGATCTATTATAGTATTTGCATATCAACTATTTACTGAATGCTTACGCACCAGACAAGGGGACCAGACCAGTCATCCCCGTTTGCCTGGTGCTATCCTGGTCTTACAACTCAAATGTCCATTATCCTGGAGATCATTCAGTCCCAGGCAAGTCAGTTTGGTCACCCATCCTCGTGTAGGGCTCCATTGTTCATGGCTGGAGTTAACGTGATAAAGCAGGTGGTTGAGGTCCTGCGCTTACATCCTAGAAAGTAGGGGATGACCAAGACAGTAACACTTGGAGTACGCTGTTACAAAGGTTGGCACCAACTATGAGTGCACAGAATAAAAAGTAATGATGGCCGCACGTGTGTGGGTGTACATGTGTGTGTACATGTATGTGTGTGTGTGTGTGTGTGGAGGCAGAGGATGGTTTATAGAAGAGATGGGACTTGAACCAGACTGTGAAGAAACTGTTCTCCCAACAGACAAGGCAGGATCTCCACCCTCCTGCCGCTCAAGCTCAGTCCCACACTGAATTCTGGGCTGTTATTTTCTCCAAGGGAAGGATCAGTTCCCGATATGGTTTCCAACACCCTTCCTGCGCCAGCCTGCAGTTGCCTATTCTGTTACCTGCTCCCTGGGTTCGAGTCTTCTTGCAACAGGAAGGATTCCAGGCATCAGGCTCTGTCCTGAGTCATACTGGCAAGCAGGGCATGCTTACCTTGAATTCCTGTCCCCTTGCCCCAGGGTGGTGTTGTATGAGGAACTGTGTCCCCCAAGCAAGCACCTGTGCTTGTGTTTGGAGATAGGGCCTGTAGAAAGGCCAGTGAATTGAGGTCAGAGGTGTGGACCTGTATCAGAGGCCCTATAATCCCGTAGGACTGATGTCCTTAAAAAGAAGGAGAGACACCAGAGACCTCTCCCTGCCCGCAAGCCCACAAAGGAAAAGCCACGTGAAGACACTGAGAAAAAGTGGCCATCTGCAGGCCAGAAAGAGCCCTGACCAGGAACAAGAGGTGCCAGCACCTTGACCTTGGACTTCCCATGTCTGGAGCTGTAAGAAAACAAACGTCTGTTGCCTAAGTCACCTCAACTGTGGCCCTTGTTACAGCAGCCCAAGCTGCCCCACAGAGGGATACATTTCCTGGCTAAGTCTGCTCTCCCCCGCTGACCTGCTGCCCTTTGGAGCCCAGACGCAGTAGTAGACCACTCCCGCAGGTACGGGGCCCAGCATGGTGAATGGTAATGACCTTGTCATAGGAGAGGGGAGACTTCCAGTAGCTGGAGGAAGGAACGGGGATCTTAGGACAAGGACATCAAATGTGTGGACAAAGGAGCCAATGGTACTCACTTGCCCTTTCTCCTGAGACATCTTTCCTACTCTGGGAAGGGAGGCACAGATCGTCCTCTGGGGTTGCTCATGCAATTATTGTCATTGAAGGTGGGAATTTGGAGACCTCCCACGTGCTAGAACCCTGAGGTCTTTCTTTGGTCACTTGCTAGATACATATCAGAGTTATGGAATGATTTTATGGCTGATCCTCACATCCAGGCTTGGATAGAGAGACTTGGCATTATCCCCTTTTTACAGATGGGAAAACTGAGGCTCAGGGGCCAAGTGCTCTATTTCCGGTCACACACCCACTGAATGAGAGACTTTAGCCTCAGCTCTAGGTCTGTTTCCCTCCCAAGTCTGTGGTCTCCCCACCCCACTGCCCTGGAACAAAGACCCCATCCTTGGGTGGGTGTAGCCTGGTTGCCCCTCGGACCAGCAGCCCACCCAGTCCCTTCTCATTCCTGCCCTCTGGCCAGGGAGCCTGTTTCCTGGGCTGAGAAGCAAGCCCGGAGCTACTCTTTCGACAATTGTTCCTTTCAGTCCAGATTTGTTTTTTGATTTGTTTTCCGTTTGTCTTTTCTTCTGGGGAGGGAGGGAAGGAGGGGTGGGGGAGGCTCAGCCTTTTCTGAGAACTCCGTGTTTATTTCTCCTGTTGTGTGGGGATTTTAAATGACGAGGCTTTGATTTTTTTCTGCCTCCTTGGGAGATTTGTGCAATTTTTAAAAAACACACTGCTGCCCGACTTCGCCTGCTGAGGACCCCATGGGTCTGTGACGGAGCTCGCCCCCCCACCTCGCATGGGGCCCACAGAAGGCACGGACCCCAGCTTTGCTGCGTGCGAGAGGGGGAGAGAATGGGAGCGGGAGAGACGCCAGGTATGGAGGGGGTTCCCGGAGAGCGTCCCTGCCCAGCTGCTTTGGAGCCCTCGTGTTTGCATGTACAAGCCCACCCTCGGCTCTGAGAAGCCTGCACGTGACACAGGAGAAGGGGCGCGAGGGAGCTTTCACTTTTGGCCGAGAGCATGCATTTGAGGGAGCAGACGTGAACACCGTCATGTGGATACTCGAGCATGTCAAGGAAGGAGATGTGCCAATTGTATGTCCTCAGACACACGAGTGTGTTGCCACATCTGTGTGAGGACATGCACGAAGCCCAGATAACCACATGCTTGCCTGGGCGCCAGATGGCAAACAGGCAGGAGAGATGGCAGGTGAGGCTGGGAGCTCGAGTGTGCGCGACAACGTTCCAGGAGGGGCGCCTGGGTGGCTCAGTCGGTTAAACATCCACCGTTGCCTTGAGTCATATGATCTTAGGTCCTGGGATCGAGTCCTGAGCTAGACTCCCTGCTCAGTGGGCAGTCTGCTTCTCCCTTCCCTTCTGCCTGTCCCTCCCCTCCTTGTGCTTTCTCTCTCTCTCAAATAAATAAATAAGTAAAATCTTTTAAAAAAATGTTCATGAAACCCAGATGCTGCATCAGGAGACCCAGGTTCAAGTGCCCTAACTCTGGTGATGGTAGGACGTATTTTTAAGCAGATTCAGGAGTCCACAAAGATGTATATATATATGTGCTTGGGTTTCTGTTCATGTGAGCGTCTGAGCGCCATGGGATGTGTCTTGTGTCACTGCGGGTGTGCACTGTTGAGCGTGCTTGGGGCTCCATGATCCCATGTTTGCAGGGAACATGGGATAAAAGGAGCCGGGGACCACCTGAGAGAATGCCAGGGTGCATCTGGGTGTGCTGTGTTCACAGCCCCGGAGAATCTCAAACAGCAGCAGCCTGGCCGACGACGAGGGCTGGAGGGTCCTGTAAGGCTGCACACATTTCTGGAGCCTCAGGATCAGGCCCCGGGCTGGCTAGGATTCCAGCGGTGTCTGTTACCACGGCTATCACTAAAAGGACACTCCTGGTGTCTGTTTGTGTTTAAATCCCCATGCTTGTGACACCCCCTTCTGAAATGCACACCCTGTTCCCTTGGTGCTCCCTTCCCTTTCAGCTCGGGAGCTAAGAGTCCTCCCAGTGTCCAGGGGAAGGCAGGGGGAAGTCAGTCCTCCACTATTCCAACTCCCCTTCCCTCCCCGAAACCTGGGGCCATCAGGGCATGAGTTAGGACCCTCCTGGAAAACCAGGGAGCTCTGTGAAGATAGAGGACCGCCCCCCCCACCCGCAGGTCATTGGGTCCGATCTCCCGGCCCAGCCCAGGTCTGAGCACAGGGTGGGACTAAGGATGATGCCGGGGGTCAAGGCTACAAATAGATAAGACCTGGCCTAGCAGACCAGGAAGGGATTGGGGTCACCAAGGGGACTGTAGACCGTAGGCCTGGTCCCAGGCTGCGCCAGGCAGGCCTGCAGACCCTTGCCCAGCTCTCGGTCCCTGCCTATTTTGTACCCGGGAAGGGGAGAGGTTGGAGGAACTGGGAATTGCCATGAAGGGGGAGGGAGACCGAGCCAGGATGTGGGGTGCTCACTCCTGCTCACAGGTGTTGGGCCATATTAGCGCATCTCTTAAAAGGCAGGGCCAGTGAGGCCCCAGTCATCGGGTCCCTTTGCACATCAGCTACTCAACTTAAGCTGTTGCAGGCCACACGCTGGACTGGCCACCAGGCCTTATGGGTATCATGGCTTGTACAGACCAGAGGTGGGGGGCACACGCTAAGCACGCCCCACCGGAGGTGACCGTCAGTGGCCTGTCCCTGGCTTTGCCCACCAGACAAACCTGAGTGTCCCCACGTGGGACGCTGACTATACTGGGGCACCTCTTTACCTTTCCTCAACATTGCTTCCTTCATCTAAAAAATGAAGAGTTTAGATTGAATTATCTCTACACTTCCAGCACTGACATTTCATGATTCTATTAACTAATTGAATTGGATGGACATTATAGGGAACGTTGAACAACAGGCTAATTTTTCTTTGAACATTAACCAGATCCCTGGGCTGTGTCATCGTCAGGTCAGCAGAAAGCAGCCTCTGAAATAATTCTACCTTCTTTCCTTTCACAAGTGAACAGATTCACCAAGTCATGCTTGGAACATTCGGTGGGGGAATCTGAAGGTACGTTTTGAGTTTCCTGGTGGTTGGGATGCTTTGGGCACTAGTGGGTCCTTCAAGAGGAGGAGACCCCGAGCTCCCTCCAGCTGTCACACCCAGGCCTGTCTGCCCTTGGGCAAGAAAACTGGGGGGGCCACAGGAACGTGGGGGTTTGAGAAGCAGATCCAAGCTCCTCCAACAGAAACAGAGGACAGGGGTATGACTGGGGGGAGCCAAGGAGAGTAAATGCTGGAATTCTGTTTTAACTCCTGACTTCCTGGTCACCCACCCTCTGGAAAGTCTTTCTTCCTAATGGATAAGCGTTTCGTGATTGAATTGTGTCCTCCCCCTGCCCCAAATTCATATGTTGTTGTCACTCCCAGCACCTCAGACAGTGACCTTATGTGGACATAGAGTTGTTGCAGATATAGATAAGGTCATCCTAGAGTAGTGTGGGCCCCTTGTCCAATACAAAGAGTGTCCTCAGCAAAAGGGAAAATACGGACACAGATCCTCATGGAGAATGCCACGCAAAGATGATGCGTGTGATGCTTCTACGAGCCAAGGGATGCTAACTGTCGCCACAGCCACCAGAGGCTGGGCCAGAAGCCTCAGACGGATCCTGCCCTCATAGCCCTTAGAGGGCTGACACCTTGATCTTGGGCTTCCAGCCTCTGGAACCGTGACCCTAGTCCCCTAGTCTGTGGTGCTTGTTACTATAGCCAGAGCCGACTAACACAGTAAGAGATACCACCTGCTGGAGAAAGCCTTCCTCCCCGTCCTCCCCTGCCCGCAGGACTCCACTCAAGTGATTCAGGTAGAGGGACTAGAACAGCAGGTAAACTCCTCAGAGAAAGTGGTTTTTGGAGCCCAGTCTGGCTTCATATGGATCTGGCTATTTCCATGGACCAGGAAGTCCTTCCTTCTATCCCACCTAAACCCCACTTGCTGCAACTGTGGCCCTTTCTGTCTTATTTTGCCCTCAAAAGAGTCACTGGTCAACCAGAACCTCTACTTCCAGAAACCCCTACTTTCGTTGCCTAACGGTTACAAACGGAATCTCCTTCCTGTAACAGCTGACTGTTCCCACCCCCTGGAACGAGGGAACCCTGCGGTGCTCAGCTCCCCCTCCCCGTCCAGACCCAGTCCCCCAAACGTGCATGTGATGACCTTTTCTCCCACCTCCCGAAGCAGGCAGGCAAGACAGGAGGTGGCCTGCTCCCCTGCCAGCTCAGCCCTCTCCCTCCTCCCTGGCCTCCAGCACCCAGGCCGTCCTTCCCAAAGACAGTGTTTGTTGGTGTCCTCCCACATGCCTTGTCTCCACACACAATACGGAGAGAAGTCGTGGGGACCGCGAGGCAGCGGCTGCAAAATCGTGGTGACCGATGAGAGGGCCTGATTGCTTGTGCATAGCTGCTGAAAGGGGTCTTGACATTTTAAGTGCTCGTCAGAGTGAGGAATGACAGCCGCAGACAATGAGACACTTCCTCTTTGCCTTTTGCTGGCTATTAATAAGTGTTTCTGATTCTGCAGATGTAGGAGAGATTCTGGGCCACTGGGCTGGGTGGGTGGGCATTTTTTTCTCACTCTGTCTCCCAGTCCCCAGTCGCTCCTCTCTCCGCCGCCCCCCCCTCCTCCATGAGCTCTCCGCCCTCCATCTCCATCTGTCCTAGGTGCGGCCAGGCTGTTTGTCTTGGAGTCAGATTCGTCGGTGCTTGGGAAATGTCATTAGGCAGCTGGTCTCCGACCCGCTCTTGGCTCTTTGCTAGATTCCAATCCCTTCGTCTCCCAGGCTTGGACCAACTGCCAAATCACACTCGCTTCCCCCAGAGTTGGGGAGAAAGAGATGGAGTGTGGTGGGCTGTCAGAGAAACCAGAGAAGGAGAGAGGTGGGAACTGGGGACAGGGTGGCCTGGGGCGGGGGGGGGGGGCAGACTAGGGGGCTCAGAAAGAACGGGGGGAGATGCTCCCCCCCCCCCCCCCCCCCCCCCGCTTCCAGCCTCACTGACATCAGAGAAGCCACAGCTCTCCTCCCCAGCCCACCCAGGGAGGGGTGCTGTCACCTGGTCCTGGGGAGAGTGTTGGCTGAGCACCCCCAAGAGGAGGCCATTTGATTTCCCAAGTTCCCTACCAGGTTTCCTGAGTCTCACTGCTCCTCGTTCTAAAACCCACTGTCTCCCCAGAGGAGGGAGATCAACCACCTGATGTTCCTGAAGTGAGGAGTTTGCCCCAGAGCTAAGACTGGGACAGTGCTGGGCAAACCGGGACCCTTCGTCGCTTGACCGAAATCACCCCATGACCTTTGAACTGGCTTTGGGGATCCCCTCTCAAAAGGCACCTTCCCGGCTTTAAAGGCACTCTGTTGGAGCAGGCAATGGGCTGTGAAGAGGGGGCAAGAGGGTGGGTTGAGACGGGGAGGAAAGGGCCTTCAGATTGGGGTGGCTCAGCCTTCTACGCCAGCAGAAGAGAAAAGGGATGTCCAGCCAAGGGCCGATGACACCTGCAGGTGCCTTCCGAGCCTCAGAGCTTCTGTGTCTCTGGGGCAACAAGGCTTGGGGGAACCAAACAAAATGAGGAGCAGGGCTCCTGCTCCGGGGCCCGCCTGGCTCTCTGTTCCCAGGCCCTCACCCCACCCTCTCGCTCCCAGCCAGCGGCCCCCTCCCATCCCAGCTAGCCCCTCCTAGCCTGGCTTCGTTGGAGTCCAGCTCCAAAGCCTTATCCCAAGCCCGCAGCCTTTGGATCTCTTTATTCTGATTCAATTACGTACACAATATGAGCTTTGCAAACAGAGAATTATGGCTGCAGTAATTGAATTCTTTTCTGGACTTGAAGCCTGCTGGGCTGTGGTGTGGAGCAGCTCCCAGATCGCCAGCCTTGCCCCGGGGCCCCACCTTCACTCAGCAAAATCATAGCTAACATTTAAACACCATTTTATAGTTAATGGTGCTTCTACCTCCATCATCTCCTTTGCATGTTACAAGCAGGTGACGTAAGCTATCACACACCATTGTTATTTCTCATTCCCTTCTTGCAAGTGGGGAAACTGAGTCAGGGAGCATTTACAAGATGCGCTCAAGGTCATGGAGCTGATAATTGTTTCAGAGCCAAGATCCAAATCTCAGTTTTCTGGGATGAGACACATTTCAGAGCTCCCCACCCCCTCCCCCCCATCCAGCCTGACTCACCTTTCCTGCCCACCCTAACCACCTGCCCAGCTCTCCTGGTCCCTTGTGACTCATGGGCCAGAGGATGACTTACCCTCCTTCCCGCAAGTCGAGGTCTATGTGCTACCCCGAAGCCATGAGCTAATCACCGTCCACTAAAGCACTGTCTCTAGACCTGCCAGATTACTGCCAGCAAAGATCACGGTGGGAGGTCCTCCCTTGAGGGGTTGCTCTTTCCCTTGGTCTACCACACCTTCCCCCTATAGGAGCAACACGGCAACGACTTTCAGTTCATCTTTCCTTCCCTTCCTTTTGAGTTAAGCCAAACAGACTAATTCCTGAGAGCCGCCTACCGTGACCGTGCCGGTGGCTCCTGCCGCCCGTCTTGGCATGCCCTCACGGAGGCTGATGGAGCGTGTGCCCTGTGCCAGCTCCTCACCGAGTGAGCGAGATAGGGATGGTTATTTCTGTTTTGGAGATGAGCAAGGGGGGCCTAGAGCAGCCGAAACACCTCACCCAAATCTCGGGAAAGTAGGAACTAGACCCTACTAGCAAGCCCGTCACCTACAGCGTGTGTTTTAGCCATGGTGCCCCTTCCTTCCTCTCTAGTTCAGATCAACCTCCCCTTTGAACTAGACTATTGAACTCCCTCCCTAGTGGTCTCCTTGACTTTGGTCTTATGTCCACTAAATCCATCATCTGTGCTCAGCCAGTGGGTGATTTAAACATCTCTAACATGGCCAGTTCTAGGCTCCAAGGAAAACTCCAAATCTTCTAACTACTTACAGAAAAAAACAAAAACAAAACAAAACAAAAGCTCATGCCCTATGGAGCATTGGACAAGGTGCTCCGTGATTTCCTGCGTATCTCCAGAGCCCTACCTTCTGCCTTTTCCCTGCACTGGGCTCCCTAGCGACGCTAGACTGCTCATGATTCCTTCATGACGAAGAACACCAGGAGGTTTCACACCTCAATGTTTTCCTGGAGGCTTCTCCTCCTCCTTGGAGCTCCCATCTCACTTTTCTTAGCTGGGCTCGATCTTACTTCTTCAACAAGGCTTCCCCTAGGCATCACAGTCTCCAGAAAGCCTTTGCTGAAACTCAGGAGGGCTAACTCCCCAGGTGATGATTCCATAGCCCCCTCTGCACTGCTCTGAGAGGACAGTTACCGGTTCATGTTTTGGCGACCTACAGCCCTGACCTCCAATCCTGGACAGCAAGTCCATCATCAAGGAGCTGGGTTGTTCTCTCTGTGTGCCCCCGCAGCTAACACAGTCCCTGGCTCATGGTAATCACTCCTACATACATGTTGAAAGTCTTTAAATCACTGCATTTAGCTGATGACGCTTCATGCATGATCGTATCCTCCTAAATTCCTGACCCCAAAAGATTTTCCATGATTTCCTGACACTCTGAATATAAAAGGGAGATTTTCCCCAATGGCCTGGCATTGTAGGTACCAATAGAAACTCCGTCTCTTAGAGAGGCAGAAAAATCCTAGAGCAAGGAAGTCTCTACTTAGGAATCAGCTGCCTCTGCATTGATTCCCTTAGAAGGTCCTGAAAAATGGGAAGGAAAGTTTGAGGCAGTGCAAAGTTCTCCTGTCATTGGAGGCCGCTCTGACACACAGCTAGCAGATAAGTCAGAGAAAGCAGTCTTCTTCCTCCTAAGAATATGCCAGGCATTATTATCATAAGAGGAAACTTGGAGAAATGAAGACATTTACCACCCTCCTGATACAGAAGTTTCAGTATTGCCAAGACGTCAATTCTCCCCAAATAGATCTATAAATATTTAATGCACTTCCAATCAAGATGCCAATAAGGTTTTTCATAGATCCTGACAAGCTAATTTTGAAATCCACATTGAAAAATAAATATCAAAAAAATCAAGATAAGTAAAAGAAAGAAAAAGGAAAAGAGATTTGCCCTCTCAGATGCCAAGCATACTAAAATTTAGAGTAAAATTCTGCGGTATTGACTCAAAAATAGACAAATCGACCGGTAGGCTGGAATACCAACCCTCAAAATAAACACATATATTTGCCCAGCACATAGTACACACTGAATAAACATTTGTTGGGTAAATAAATAAAGGTGGCATTTCACATCCATTGGGGTGGGACAATTGACTATTCATTAGGGGCAAAAAAACAGAGCCAGAATCTACCAGGCAAGAAAACCAATTCTAAATAGCTCAAAAACCAAAGCATAAAGAGATTCATAATATTTAGAAGAGACTCTACAACAGTCTGTTTATAACCTGAGAGTAGGGAGGGCCTTCTAAATAAATGAAAATATGCAACATAATAGAGCAGGGGTTGGCCCACCACTTGTTTTTATATAAAAAAATATTGGGACACAGCCACATCTGTTGTTTAGGTATTGTTTCTGGCTGCTTTTGTGCTCTCATGGTGGAGCTGAGTGGTGGTGGCAGAACTTGTAAACTGGAAATATTTACTGTCTGGCTGTTTGCAGAAACCGTGCTGACCCCTGACACAGAGTGTAAAGATTAATAAATATAACTACATCAAAAATGAAAACTTAGCTGTCATTATGGATGCCATGAACAAAGTTGGAAGGGCAACATGTAGACTTGGAGAAAATGTTTTTAACATAAATAGCAGTATTGAGGTTATGTGAATCCTGCTTACAAATTAGGGAGCGGCTCCAATGAGAAACGGACAATTAGGGGCGCCTGGGTGGCTCAGTGGGTTAAAGCCTCTGTCTTCGGCTCAGGTCATGATTCCAGGGTCCTGGGATCGAGCCCCACATCGGGCTCTCTGCTCAGTGGGAAGCCTGCTTCCCTTCCTCTCTCTCTCTGCCTGCCTCTCTGCCTGCTTGTGATCTCTGTCAAATAAATAAATAAAATCTTAAAAAAAAAAAAAAAAAAGAGAAACAGACAATTACCCCAGAGAAGAGTGGGCTTGCCATGAAGGGGCAAATCACAGAAAACATTAATGTGGTCACTAGAAACTCAAAGACATACTCAACCTCACTGGTTTTTACTACTCAAGACCCCAGCAGGAAATAGAGGGTAAAATTAGGCAGTTGAAGGAAAGTTTAATGAAGGGGTTATATAAAGGTGCGGGCCAGATTTAAATAAGCAAACAAAGGATGGTATCGTACCCTGGGCCAGTAATTTTATATTATGTGTGTTTTATGTTATATGTATTTACCTCAGTAAAATAGTAGGTATATCCCCCCCCTCCAAAAAGGCATTAAAAACCAACTCTATGGTGTCTACATATATTTAAGTAAAGACAGAGGTGGTTGAAAATAAAAGAGGCAAGCTGCAAAGAAAAAGCAGATAAAAGCAGGCATGCTCATATCTATTAGAAAAAAAACCCAGATTTTTGAGACTATAATATTACTGGAAATTAAAAAAGACATTAAGTGATGGGTCAATTCATCAAAAAAACTAATAATTTTATTTTTTTTCCTAAAAGATTTGATTTATTTATTTGACAGTCAGAGATCACAAGTAGGCAGGGAGGCAGGGAGAGAGAGAGGAAGGGAAGCAGACTCCCTGCTGAGCAGAGAGCCCAATGCAGGGCTCGATCCCAGGACCCTGGGATCATGACCCGAGCCGAAGGCAAAGGCTTAACCTACTGAGCCACCCAGGTGCCCCAAAACTAATAATTTTAAATGTCTATCTACCTAATACTGAGCTTCAAATACAGAAAGTGGAAATTGATCAATCGAAATGGGAAATAAAGAAATCCATGAATACAGTTTTTTATTTTAACAACTTCCTCTCCATAATTGATAGAGCAAGGAGCAAAATAAGGCAGAGATATATATAATTTTATAAACGGAAATTGTCACTACCTCAAGGCTTGAAGGTATAAGAGAGAGTAGAGAGCTGGGAGAGGAAAGAGCTGATGACAGGAGCTGTAGATCTGGGCCCAGGGGCGCACTGCCCTGTTGGGACCTGGCAGAGAAGGAAGAGGGAATATATTCCTCAACTTCCTTCTCCTCCTGTCCTCTGGATCTTCTATTGGTTGAATCCAGCTGGAAGATGAAGGACAAGGAGCCTGTTGGGATAGTCCTTCAGGTTGGTTTCCTAGAGAACGGGGTAGAGAAATATGGAAGGACCAACTGAGACTATTTAGCACATCAGTAATCAATGAAATGACTAATCGATGAAATGACTAGCGACAATGAGATGCCACTTTGAACCCACAAAAGATGGTAAATATTTGCCAGAGTAACATCCTCTCATACACCAATGATGGAGAATAAATTGGGTCAGCTGCTTCAGAGTCCAATTTCTCAACTTCCCTATAATTTTAGGAAATTTATCTTAGCAATTTCACTTCTCTGTATCTAGAGAAACACTTGCACTATTGCTCAAAGAGGTATGTGCAAATCTGTCCCTTACAGCATTGTTTTTAAGTGAGAAATGGAATACATCCCAGATTCTTACCAACTGAGGTAGAGATAAATTATATTATAGTTAAATAAATTATATTGTAATCATAAGACAGAATAATATGCATTCGTTGAAAAGAATAGGATAAATTCTAATATATACATCTAGGGGTAGCTCTCCAGGAGGTATTATTTGGTGAAAAATGGAAGTTGTAAAATAATAATATGCATAGTATTTTATTTATGTAAAACATATGCAGAATAATCATATTTTATACAATAAGACATCTGCATCCATCTAGATTTGTGGACATAGTCTAAAGGGATATATGTCATAATTAACTCTGAGAAGATGGTCAATTTTTTAAATGAGAAGAATGTACTTATTTATCATTTGTGAGGTGAAGAAGTCATTACCACCACTACCACCTCTAACAGCAACAACGGAAGACAACTAGCTCTGCTGGAATGCTGTGTCTCTCATGTGAAGCCTTCTGGTTCTCTCGGAATTCCTCCTTCCCATGCACCATCTGGACCAGACATCTCTGTTCTAGAATGTGCCACAGTTGGTCTTATACTAGAGCTCACGGTTTGTTTATGTGTCTGCTTTCCCTTCTGGACTATAATCTCCTTGAGTGCAAGAACTGTGCCTTTGTAGTGGGCTTTCTTTGCTTTCTTTTCTCATCTTTCTCTCTTTCTGCCAAATGTTCACCTTAAGTCCAATGCATAGGGACAGCAACGCCCACTGGGAACGATGCTTGTCAGTAACAAGTACCTGGGCAACTGGCCCAAGTTGGACCAATTAGTGTCCCTTTCTGGAAAATGAGGACCTGGGAGAGAGAGAAGGTTAGACCTACAGTATGTCAACTGCCATGTTCTCAACTTTGGGGACAGGAGAAGCAGACAAAGCTAGTTCTGGAGAGCAGGAGAGAGAAGGAGACTGAAAACAGGTGCAGAAGGGAGCAAGGATATGAACCCTGCTGGTGTTTGAGGACCCGGCGCTGGCTCGCTTCAGCAACATGTCTGTACCTTTATATCAAAGTCATCCCTGCACCTTTATAAATGCCCATGGCTTTTTACCAATGTCTCCAGTTGGTTTCTAGTGCTTGTAACCAGAAGAATTCTAATGAAGAGTGAAGAGCTGTTCACTTCTGTATCCCCCACTGTCCCTAGCTCAGAGCAGAGCCTGCTTCCTAGTAGATGCGCAAAACCTATTCGCTAAGATGGGCCAACTGAGGCACTTATTCCTGCCACAGAACCCGTGCAGGTGCCCCCCTGGCCTCGGCTTGGTACTTGTGGTGGTTCTAGCTCACCACCCCCCAAGACACTCCATGGGCAGCTCCAACAGTTCCATGTCCTCCGGTCCCCACGGGTCTCTCTTCATCATGACAACTCTGCAAATGGGAAGTCTTCTCTTTTCTGAGCAAAACATCTCCAGCTTCACTTATTGTTCCCCATAAGACGCTCTTCCACACTTTTCTTTCCCTGATCACACTCCTCAGAACAAACTCCCATTTGTCAGTGTCTCTCTTAGAATGAATTGCCCCAAATTGACTCTTCAGACTTGAAGCTCTTGTGGCCTGTGAGTGATAGGATGGGGAGAGCCAGACTCCACGGGGCTAAGAATGGGTAAGACCCTCTATTATTTTGCCGAGTATTTAAAACCAATTAGTATTTGCAGGGAACTACTTCGAAATTGCTCCGATCTATAAATTCTTTGCCATTAAAAGTGAATCTAAAATTCATTAATACCCAGACTTTGGTTCGCTGATGCGAAACCTTAAGTACAAAGTGTTATCATAGCACAAAGCACACATCTCCCCAGTCAATCCCACAGTCCCTCCGTGACTCTGAATCACTCATGGTTGATGGCAGCTGGCTTCCCTGTAACTTGGAATTGAGCCGTAGACTCTGCAAAGTCAAGTGGCAAGTGGGATTGTCAGAGCGTCCTAGAGCTGGGAGGATACCTAAAAGGGGATCACCTCGCCTAATCCCTTCATTTTAGAGATAAGCCACCTTAAATCCATTCTGGAACACGTGGAGCATTAATAAATTAATAATTAATAAATAAATAAAGTAAATTTCACCTGTGAGGAAGCCAACGCAAGGCGGTTCAATGGCCAACCCAAGAGCGTGCAGTTAGTTGGGCATTTCAAGTTCTCTCCTCCACACTTAACTCCTTTGTGAGAGGAAGCCGGCGGCCTGCAGGGGCAGCTCTTAGGTGCAAAGAAGCTTCTCATCTTCTCTCTGAGGACAGCAGCCATGGACTAAGGGCCATTTGTTAACAGCCAGAAATCTAGAAAGCAGCTGAACTAATCCAAGCTTGCAATTAGGGAGAATCCATCAGCCAGACTGCCCACCCAGAGCTGGTCTCCTGGCCTGCCCCCTTGCTCACAGGAAGCGCAGCAAACCAAATCAATAGTAGAGTTAAATTCTTCCCTCTTCTTAAACTTGGCATCTGTGAGACTGTAAGGGACAGCGATCGATTAGCGCAGAGTATGGGCTTTACGTGCGTGTGCGAATCTCTTAACTTCTCCAGACACTCCAGAACCTCGTCTTCTCCCGCAGTAAGGCTTTAGGAGACCGGGAAAGATGTCTCTTGATGCGATGACCAGACAAACCAAGTCATGCCCTCCTTCATGACTTTTCTAAGTTCCAGTATCTCTGGTCTATGGAGGAGAATTTCTCTCTTTCACGGGGAGAACAATCAAACCCTTTAACTATAGTCACCGTAGGGTGGCCAGGGCACACCAGGAAAGCTGCGGGCCGTTTGCAAAGTAGAGTGGTTTCCGAGGAAGAGCCTGGCTCGGTTCCCTCCGGGGTCCTGGCGTGGCTTAAGGGAGACAAGCATGGTTTCTGGAGATGAGTTGGGATCCCTTTGGAATTCCAAGGGTCTGGTACTCCATTTCCTCCCGGAGAAGTGACAGATGAGGACATCGCAGGGCTCTTGGAAAACAACGCGCGTAAATTGTATAGCAGTTCACAATGGAGGTAACAGGAAGAGACGTGACAGCAAGAGGGCTAGCCAAATCCGGAAGGTACCAGACAGCAAGTCTAGCCTAAAGAATTCAAACTCTGAGGGAACCTGTGACTCCAACCTCACAACAGCCTCTAACTTCCGCGTTGCCCTCCCGGCATCCTTTCCAAATGGAACATACCTCTTTAGTTCATGGCTTTGCTTGGGTGCCCAGTTTCCGATGCCTTTCAAAAATAACATTTATCTGGCTTTGAAGGTCTTATTCTGGAGACATTTCTTATTTTCCTTCTTTCTTCTTTCAAAAAGAAAGAAAGAAAGAAAAAACAGCAGCTTTGACTAGTCTGAGGGTGACACGAACGCCTGATTTTTATGCAATGTTGCAAGTGCCTTTCAGCAACACAATGGCAGGTTCTCTGACAATGTCATGCGTCTATTCAAAACAACCGGCATGCCAGTCAGGGGCCTGGGCGTTTGCACAGTGCTTGTTCTCCGTGGTGATAAGGCATGTTAGATTTTCCCATTCTATTTGAGAAATAATTCTGGTCTTTTTTAAGTCCCCTGCTTTTTTTATTATTTTTTTTCTTGCCTCTTTGCTGAACAATAGGACCTGTCCCTGTTTGATTCCTTCCGTGATGCCTGTGCGGTAACAACTTGAGAAAGAGAGAAAAGGAGAGAGAGGACAGGACTGGGGGTTGAGGGGGGGAGAATATGATGGCTTAACAGCCCTGCCGGGTGCTGGCCAGGAGAGGGACAGCGTGATGAGGGGCTGGGAGATTAGCGCCGATAATTTTGTTGGGTCGATTTGTACAGCTCCTTTTGTCGGAAGCCAAGGCATGTAGGAGGGTGGGTTAATTATCTATTGGGTGTCCTGCTCCCCGGCTGCTCTACCACAGCTAATCCTCTCTCCCCCTTTAGCAGGTGCGCAGCGCCAAGAATGGGCATGTCTACTTCTATCCCCTGCTGGAAGCATGATGGATAAAAAGAGGGGGAAAAAAAAAAAGAAAGAAAAGGAGAATGGGGACAGGGTTAAGAGCTGGGAGGATGTGAAGTCGCCCAGCTTTGCCAATGGAGAGAAAAGGCCCCAGCTACCTTCTCTCCCCAACAGGCTCCCCAACTGGGACTTGCTGGTTCTGATTTTTGTGTCTTCAAATAGACGTGTCCTCCCAACTGGTGGTAGTAGTTAGCATTTGCTGTGTCATAAACCACCTCAAAACTCAGGGGCCTAAAACTACCACCATTTCCTTCTATCACAATTCTTCAGAACAACGCTGGGCTGGGTTGGGCTTGGCTAATCTCGGCCGGGCTCACTGACGTGCAGGTGGGCTGGCCGGGGACTGGCCAGCAGAATCCCATCACACCCCTGTGGGTTGGCCGAAGCGATGACCACTGGGCCATGTGTCTCTCTTAATCTAACAGGCCAGCCTGGGGAGCTGAGTTCCAAAAGCAGCAAGAAGCCAACACCAGAAGCATGGGAGTTTTCCAAACTCGTGTTCACGTTGGCCAGAGTCATGTGTCTGTAACTCAGCTCAAGGAGTAGAGAAAAAACTCCTGGAGTCCGCTTCAGCATCAGAGGCCAGAGGGGAAGAATTGGTGACCATTTTTTCTTTCATCCACTACAACGTGAATAGCCTCTTCCCTCTGTGCCCCACCCCCCCTTGAGGACAGGTACACCAACATTTGATTTACACATTGGCTTTGAACCTTCAGGAGGGCTCCCATCTTGAACGCAACACCAAAGTATGCTTGTGCCATTCATTCTATCTGCGTTTCTGATAACTTGTGCCCGTTCTCTTGCTATTTTTCCTTTCCGCTTGGCAGAATTTGGGAGCGAGTCTAACCTCTTTATTTTGTGAATGAGAAAGCCAGGGCCCAGAAAGGAGAAAGGACTCATGCAGCATGGCCCGTCAAATGAGGGGACTACCTGAGACCCCCACCTCCCAGTTTTAACCCCCCATCTCAGACACCTCAGGAAGTTACTGCCGGCCTTTCTCCCACCACACCGAAGCAAGTGGAAAATGCCTCAAAGTTACACAAGGGTGTTTTATGCCCTATCTATCACCAGAAATGGATTCAAAGTGATTTTCACACCAAAACACAAAACAAAAAGGAACAGGGCCTTGAAGGGATGTAGTAGATGCTCTCGGGCTTCTGAAATGAGTAGATTACACCATTTGGGCAGATTTACTCTGGATTTTCTGGCAGCTGAGGCAAAAGAGGGATATTCATTGAGTTATATAGTTTTGTTTTTTTTTTTATTTTCTAACAAAAGAAGGCATACAAACTCATCTGTTGAGACAATTTATTTCACTGGCATGAAACCGAAGCAGACATTTACTGGACATATCTCTCTCTCTACAGAACATTGAACAGCATTCTGGACACCATCCTCCTTCACAGTTCCAAAAGCACATTTATTTGCTGTGCCCCCTGCCCCCTGCCCCGCGGGGCCTGGCGTGGGCCACTGCCCACAGCGGGCGCTCAGTCAATGCCTCGGGCTGATTGGTGACGGACAGCAGCCCCGTTTGGACTCCACGCCGGGAGCTGAGTCTCTAGCCCTGGGTGAGTACACAGAGCTATCTGAAAGGCTAAATTAATTGATTTAGTATTGATTGGGCTGCAAACCTCTGTTCAATACCCCCAGAATCTACAGATCCTTCCGTTGTAGAAGGCTTCACATTCCAAACAGCTTTCCTCTGAGCAGCACAAATTTATAAATCTCTGTGCAGACCAGCCAGACCCCCCACCCACTGCCTGCTCCTGGGGGGCTCTGGGCAGATTCTTTCACTTCTCTGAGTAGCTGCCTGCCTCCTCCAGCATCCAGGTACTCTGAGGATCAAACGACGGGAAATGTGCAAAGCTTTAATCCAGTAACAATTAAGGAATCACGGTGATACAGAGTCTCCATTCGCAACTCAGGAAAACTTGCGCTCGTTAGCCTCAGGCCCTGCAAAGCTGATTCTGCCCAAACCCTGCGCTGTGTCGTAACATGTGGTAGAGAGAACAAAGGGAAAGAAGCCGAAAGTCTCCCCATGACCCAGCGACCACTAGAGGAACTCCTGTTCTCCCAGCAGCATGTTATGGGGCAAGGGCTCAGGTCCCAAGCAGTGGGAGATGGTGGATGGGACGTCCTTCTCCTGCCACGGTCTGGGGTCCCGCCATATTGCTGCGATCGGGGGCCTGGGTTCCCTAAACTCTGACGTGTTGTGTCTATGAATTCCCTGGGGGCTTGTTAAAAATGCAGATTGTGATTCAGTTGGTGTGGGATGGGAGTCTGAGTCTGCATCTCTAAGAAGCTCCCAGGCCATGCCGGGGCCAGTGGACTAAGGACCACACTCCAAGCACACCCAGCAGTAAAAGAACCTATTCTCCACTGATGGGTGGAATCATGTAGGTAATGTCAGTGCTCCCGGCTCAGAAGGTAGAGTCTGAGCAAGGAATGCAGCTCTGTGGTTCGTAGCTGGCCCTAACTTCCAGAGCAGGTGGTTAACAGAGGAAAAAGTGTGCAGAGAGGTGCTTCCTAGCCCTGTACACTGAGAGTCACCACAGTTCTTTCTGGAATTCAGGGTACAAGGAGGTTGAAATGAGAGGTTGAACTTTACATCCTGCCCCTGGCTGGCCGACTATAGGGTCCGAAGGGGCTGGGCTCTGAAACAATCTGGCTTCTCACTGTGTGAAACCAACAAATAAAATCACGCACGGATTTCACTGGCATGCTGACCGAGCTCGTAGTATAAGGCACAGTGTAGACGTTTTCGCGAACACCGTTTTATAGATGGAAAATCCAGAGGCACAGAGAAGTCAAGCAGACGTCCTGAGGGGGTTTGGTCAGTGAAGGGCAAGTCGGACTCAGATCCTGGGCTCCAAAGTCTACATTCCTTTCTCACTGTGTGAGTTCAGAAGCCAGGAAGATAGACATGGGTCCAGCAAGAAGCCCTGGGCCAGGAACTCAGCAGACCCCAGCAGCCAGGGGGAGAATCTTATCTCCCCAACGAGAAGAGAAGGGCCCCCACACGGACCCTGTCTACCTCTCCCGATGCAAGATGAATTACCTGCTGAATGCCATGTACAATACCACAACGGCATATCACCAAGGAGAAAGTGGGGAGTGTGCAGAGATAACTAATCGATTACTTAGCAAACCGACAGTCTGGGGGGTTTTGCTTAAAAAAATATATATATATATATCACTTGCTTTTGATTATTGTTTTTAAGAGCTCCCTTAGACACAGGAATTTAGCATGAAGAACGTCAGACGTACGTGCTGATCACACGGAACCTTAAACTTCCTCTGTGCTTCAAGTGTACACATTTTAACTTGAAAAATTACCAGGTCTGTCTACAGAAAAATTTTCAAACATAAAACACAAAGCTCATTTGAAGAGAGGAATTCTCCAATGGAGTGAACCCAGGCTGTCACAAAAAACTTAAACCAGGCATAAAGGAAAATGTCAGATGTGTGGGAGAACCAGCTGTCTCTCCTCTTTTTTTTTTTTTTTTTTTAATTTTTATAACCTAGATCAGATTATTGGAGAATATATGAATGTTTGAGGCTGGGCATCAAGACTGCCAGGGGGAGAGGGAGCCTTGCTCTCCTGGGTGATGGCTAAACTCTCTCCTGGAGGATACTTTTTTTTTTTTTTTTTCAAATTCTAAATAAAGCACTTTGGAGTGGCACATTTGTAACCACTGAAGAATTACTCAAATAAGAGATGCTGTCAAGTATTTATTCTATTTATTTTAAAAGCTTTTTTTTTTTTTTCCTGAAGGAGAAGGGGGTGCGAAAAAAACTCTCCACTTTTCTTCCAGGTCACTTCGAAAGGTCTGTGAGTGGATTCTTTCCTGGCTTTATTTTTCCTCCTTAGGAGAGGAGCCCTGTCTCCTGGTGAGAGGGATTTTCTTGCTCCTCTTCCTCTCGGTGCCCTGGCCCTGGCAAATTATCTGTCCACTTTCCAGGAAAAAGGGAAGGTGCATTTTCAGGCTCCTAAAGTGGGCTGGGGATGAATATGCTGGGAAGTAGGCTTGTGGGGGACACAAGGGGTTCTTAATTACATCCCAGAGGTGGTACCCAAGCAAGGGAGGAGGAGGAGGCAACTGAGGGAGGGAAGGAAAACAAAACAAGAAAGGGGAAGAAAGAAGGAAAGATACAGGGTGGGAGAGGACAGGGAAGGGGTGCAAAAGGAAGGGTGCAGGTGTCCCTGTTTGTGGGCATTGTCTGGGAGCAAGAGCTGGGGCCCAAGCTTCCAAAAACTCTGGCTGCCTTTGAGAAACCTCTCCCCTCCATCTCCCTTCCATCTCACCTGGCTCAAAGCCAAGAGTGTGGACGCCATTCACGTCGGTTTGATACTCCCCTTTGCAGGAAGACCTGGGTGGAGTGGGCTGAGACTGGGTCGGCCCAAGGGCTCCGAGATGAGAACAGGAATGGGCTTGTGTTTGTGAAAATGCTGGAAAGATCTTTACTGGGAAGAGCATAAGGAC
Source organism: Enhydra lutris kenyoni (assembly GCF_002288905.1). NCBI lineage: Eukaryota > Metazoa > Chordata > Mammalia > Carnivora > Mustelidae > Enhydra > Enhydra lutris. The sequence continues at coordinate 17,862,115 of NW_019154118.1, forward strand.
TCACCCTGGGTTAAATGGTAATGCCAGTTTGGCTGACTTCTCTTTCTTTTTGGCTGGTGTCACCCAGCGTGCACTTGTCACCCCCTACTAACGGATGCTGGCTGAGGTGGTAAGAGCAAATGGTCCCTGTGACTCCCCTTCCAGCCCCGAACCCCATCTCCAAAATCCTGCCCCTTCCTCAAGCACCAGCTCAAAGGCATTGTCCCTCGCGGACCCCGTCCAATCAGGACCGGCCTCTTTCTATAACCGCCTTTCTGGCACTCCAGAATCAGCCCCTGATCCCATTCTGGGCTACGTTAATTATTTGAGTGCACAGCCAAGGCCAAGACTAGGCCTGGTTCATTTTCGTATTTCCCACAGTGTTTTGTGCAGAATGGGTGTTCAGTAAAGAGCCTCAGAATTGCTAATAGTCACCAGCGCATTATGCACTCTGGGAGGGCAGGCATCGCTCCAAGCACTTTGCATGTGTTAGCTCTAATCTTCAAAACAATCCTGGGAGGAGATGCTCTAGTGGTCCTCATTTTTTAAAGATGACACAGCTGAAGGACGGTGGTTGAACTTGCCCAAGGTCACTCAGCACACGGGTAGCAGAGCTGGGATTTGAACCCAGGTTGTCTGGGGCTAACGCCTGCTCATTCCGCCAATACACTAAGTCCTTGAAAATCTCACCTGCTACCAGTTGGAATAACGGAGTCAACATTTTTATCTGGTTCAACAGTCCAACCCTAAGACCATTCATTAGCTTGATCTCTTGTCTTGCGCCCGCCATGTTGATACTGTGCTGATTGCTCGCCGCTCTCTCGCGGCCACCCTGCCTAGTGTCGCACGACAGAGCAGTCCTGCAAAGTTCACCCGTGGGTCTGCCAGACCCAAAGCCCTTCGTCTCCTTCCTAGATCACAATGGACATGACATCAGAACTGCTCAGGAAAGAGCAGACATTCTGTCCTTCGATCATCTACCTCAGTTGTTGCTGGAGGAATTAAATGAGATAATAATGTACCGTCCCTCCAATTGGGCCTGGCACACAGTTGTTCCTAACAATGACCATGATGACTTTATCGCTGGGCCCTGGTGAAGTGCAGGTGATTAACATCCACCTGAGATCTGGAATCTCAGATTCTGCTTCCTCCAGGAAGCCCTCCGTGACGACTCCAACCCTCTTTTCTGACGGCGCCAGGAAAGATACCACACGTGTACGGCTGCCTGCCCTGTGCGCTCACCGCATGCCTCCAAAGGCCTTCGTTCCCGCGCACGACATGTGCACAGAACTCTCTGGACGCTGACTCTCTCTGAGCCTGAGGTCAAAGTCAAGTTGAACCCCTGTTCCCGGATGGTCTCAGACATATGATTTTCCTCTTTAACCCCCAGTGTCCTTGCCTGAAAGGTGGGAACAGGCCCACACCTCTCAGCTCTCGCAGCGTTGTGGTGACGGGGAAGGGACACAGCATGTGTCAGCGGCCAACCGCGAGCTGCGTGAGCAGGAGCTCAGTGGTGTCAAGAACTCTTCTGAGATCCTGAACTGCGGGGGGAACCCAGAGGAGGTACTCTGCATGCGTTCACTGGTCAATGCGTTTGTCCCCTGTAAAGCCTGGTTTGTGGTTCCTCTTCCAAAGAACTCTGCTTGTGCGACCCAACTTCACTAAATCGGGGTGGGTAGAAGGTGGCAGCTGTTGGCAGAGGCCGAGAGGGGCAAGGAGGAGGGAGAACAGACAGCTTCGATCGGGAGGGACTTGTCCAAGACTCCATGTATAGCCCTTGGCTCAGCCTGGGTGTAAATGTTTCCTGCAGGCAGGGCTGCCCTTTGTGCGTCTCCGCCTGGCCAGCAGTGCGAGCATGCGTGCGTGTGCGTATGTGTGTGTGTGTGTGTGTGTGAGTGATGCAGGCGTAGCTGCTGTGGTGGCTGTTGTCACTCATCCATCTGCCACACGTCCCCTAGCCGAGGCACTCTGAGATCAGCATCCCAGGCCTGGCCCTTCAAGGTCTGTCCACCTCATCACTGGAGAGGCAAGTGTGGACCATCTGCTGTGATGGAAAAGCCGTGCTCTGGAAGCTGGCTGACCTGAGTGCTGGGCTGGGTCTGGCATTGTCTCCCTAGACGCTCTCAGCTTCTGCTGGTCTCAAGTTACCTGTCTTTACATTAAGTATAGCCTGCAAATCTCTCTTGTACCTTAGGAGGTTTCTAGAAACCACAAATGGGATAGCATGTGAGAGAAGTTTGAAAGGTATCATGAGTTACTCAAAAGCAAAAGTAAAAGATTATAAGTATAATAAATATAACAATTATTAATTATTACTTGCCCAGCAAGACCTGTGGGTCTTACATTTCTCCATGCCCGTGCTTCTCTGATAAGAGTATATATAAGCTGATACTGGCAGGCTAAAAGTGAAGGTGGTGAATTCTCTTTATGAAAATCCCAGAAGAGCATTGCAGACAGTGGGGAGAGTATGTGCAAAGGCCCTGTGATAGGGAGGAGCTTCAAATGTTCTGAGTTCAAAGACCAGTATGCCTGAAGCCTAGTGAATGGGGTGCAGTGGGAGAGATAAGTGATAGATAGCAGGTGCTTGGTAACATTTGATGAACCAACAAATGAGTTGGTGAGTGAATGGGGTTGCTGTAGGGGTCTTGGGGAGCTACACTTTCTAGGGGTTCCCATCTCTGTAGTGCCACTGAATGCTCGGGTTAACCTCGTCCTGGACTCTCTGTGGGGCTGCCTGCTGTCTTGGCTGAGACCCCTCCCCACCCCAGAGCTCTGCCAGCTCACCTGGCTCAGGCTCTGGCCCTTACACTCGGCTGACCCTGTCCACCCTGCCCACTCCGAGAACCCCTGCTTCTCTCCTGTCTGGCTCCCCCAGGGGATGACTGTCCGTGTTTATGAGAACTGAACATGTCATTCAAACCGGGCCCTCTGGCCTCGCACCGCTGAGGATCAGGAGACACTCTCTTCACCTCCTCTCCCTGTCACTGGACTTTACAAGCAGAGGCTGGTCTCCCCGTCGGCGGTTCCCAGAACCTCACAGACAGTAATGAGTCTGGGGTTGGTGTTAAGCTCAGATGTCAAACAGAGTGGCCAGGGCCTCCCGAAACGCTGAGAGAGCCGCGAGCTTCTCCCTCTACAAGGTCAGCTTGTGTGTAACACTTCATTAAATTGCTCAAACACTGAGCCGTGTCTTTAACCAATACCTTTAATGTCATTTTCTGCAGACTTAATAGAGGAGCATTAGCATACCTGTCAAGTCTTCCCATTTAAACTTGGAAGCAAGTGAAGTTTAAAGTGCCTTCTTCAGCCCACAGTGGATTTAGCTTCAAACTTTGGTTTAAGAAAAAGAAAAAAAAAAAAAAACAACAGAGGGAGAAGGAGGGGGAGTCCTGTGTGGGTCTGTGTGATGAAGTAGAGAATGTTCTCAATACTGAGACCTTCTCCAGAGCCTCCCTTCTTGCCTCCAGGAAGTATGCCTGGGTTAAGAACAGTGGGAGGCGAGCCTCCGTGTTGACTAAGAAGGGACCATTTCTTGTCTCAGGTTGACAGACTGGAGGGAGCCTCATGAGGTCAATTAGTCCATTGCCCTTCCCCACCCCCTGCCCAAAGCCTGCTGCCCAGAGCAGCGCGCTGAACCCTTCTGAGCAGATAAGACATAAAAAAAACCAAGGCACAGGACGGTGCTGGGAGGATATAGTCCAGAGCTAGTTTAGGCCATCTGGGCTTGAATGCTGAGACTCCCTTTTTCTAAATGGCTAGGACGATGAGCCTCCGCTTCTCAGCTCTGCTCCTGCCCTGATGGGGCGAGGAGAAGAAACTAGAGCCGATGAGGAAGCCATCAGGCAAGAGCCAGTGAAACGATCAGCCAAGGACTTCCTAACTTTGGAAAGGGGTCACTGTTCTCTGAGTCAGGCTCCGCTGTCTTGGGAGAGGGGCCAGACACGATGCTGGCCATCGGGCCTGTCCACTGCCCTGGGACACCCACACAAGACAGGGTTTGTGAAGACTGTGCTTCCTGGAATGTGGCCCTCAACCATGAGGCATGGGGAGTGTCCATCTTAGAGACATCTGAGATCTCAGACAGAGCAGAGATCGGGCATTTGGCCTCAGTGATGCCCATCTGTGAAATGGGTTCGCCTGTCTGTGATAGGCCAGCTGTCACGGAGCTGGAGCCGGGGGCGGGGTGAGCTTGAGGACTCAACGGGAAGGTCCTGGTGGCAGTTGGAATAAGGGTAATGAATGTGCCTCTGTCACAAAACCACTAATTGTTAATTATCCCATAACATGCTGCCCAGGCAAAAATAAAATGGCTTGAACTTTTCCACCACGTTCTCATATGAAACAAATTACTTGCATCAAAACTATTTACAAAATGAGTAATTTCGAGACATTTGTCAGACTCTGGAACATGCTTTAATTAGTGCCGGCTAATAACGTCCTCTTGTAATTAAGCACGCATACATCCTTTGTTTTTATTTAAAATTTTTGCTTATGATAATTTTTTTTAGTGATTTGGTGTCTGGCTTCCAGAATACGTGTCTGTGTGCAAGGGCTTATGGCTCTGTGTCTCCCCGTAAGCAGACATCGGCAGCATGAAAGCACCCACTTCGTTTTGAACATTGCAAGGGCAAGAAGGAGGGCCTTCTCCCCCAGAGGGGGAAAGTTGATCGCTGGCTCCCCTGGCAGCGGGGACTGGTACAGCCTGGCGCTCTTGCCCTCCTGGTCCCAGGGGGCAGATCAGACAGCGTGGCTTGTGCCAGGATGCCCTTAGGGAGCAAGCAGGTCTATGAGGAGCCTGCTGGTTCCCCTGACATGCTGCTGCTGAGAGGCTCCGGAGTGAGAACGGCGGTGGTGACAGTTCACCCTCTGCTCAGAAACTTGTCACTCGGAGATCAGCATTTTAACTACCCCTGGCCCCTCCAAAAGAAAAAAAAAAAAAAAGAAGAAGAAGAAGGGGGGCGGAAAAAGGAAGAAGGGGGAAAAAGGAAAGAAAGAAAAAAAAAAGGACACCTTAATTTACCCTTCTGATTGGCTTGATAGCTGTCAGAGTGACAGCCTGTCTCGGGCTGAAAGGGGACCTGGTGTTAGTTCTCAGGCTGGCTTGATGTGCGTTATACGGCTGGCTTGCTCCTGGAAATGGAACACAGAGACAGCTGCTTGGCATCCTGGTCTCTGCCCTCCCCCAGCTCCAGCGTCCCTGCCCACCGGCCAGGGAGTCACCTCTGGGGCCCTGACTGGCCACACCTCCAGCTTGAAGCTGGGAGCCATGACTTGTCTCCCCCCGACCCTTGGGCATCCCCAGCTGATGGGGCAGGGCCTAGAGGGGCCGGTCTAGAGATAGTGCGCTCAGCAAGGCTGCCATTGCCCTGTGTGTGTGATAGAGGGACGGGGATGGCTCCGGGCACTGGTGTCCCGAGTGAAGTCTCAGCCTTCAACCTCCACGTGAGACTCTGTAGGTGCTGAGTTCGGTTCTCCCAGAAAGTGCGTGCGGTAGCGTCTATTATGACAGCAACCACATCACCTGAGAAGCCGCTCTGCCCCAAAGACCTGGTGTGTTCCTCTGTAAATTCATGCTCATTTTTGGCCAATACGGAGAACTTCCCAGGCCCCTTAAGAAACCCAGAAGTTCTAATTCATCTTCTGTACCTCCCCAAAAAGCCTCACAGGTAACTGACAGTCTGTCTTTGGAATGTCCTCACTGAGATTTTATCAGGGTTTGCTCTCCGTGGTTTATGTTTCTAAATCAGGTTTTCAAAAGTTTCCCAGTGTATTTTAGTGTTGAATTGCTTTTTCAAAATATGCGTGCCCTCCCCTAAGCTTTCCATCCCTCCCTAGGGTGTCCGTGCACATTGCCCTGGCCCCAGGGTAGCTCAGGGAACAGCTGCAAATCCAGCCAGGTAGCCATGAGCACGTGTGGCTAGTCCAAATTGAGACGTGTTATAATTGCAAAATGCACCCAGAGGCTCGGCATGACACCGAGAATGTAAACCACACCAGTACTTTTTGTATTGATTACAGGTCAAAGGGATACTATTTTGACTATGTTAGGTTAAATAAAAAATAGCAAGATTAATTTCACCTATCTCTTACTGCTTCTTAAATGTGGCTGCTAGGATACTTAAAGCCACATATAGGACGTTTATGTTTCTATTGGGCAGCTCTGATCTACAGTGAGGCCATTGGACCTGGATTTGGTCCAGCTCTGGCATTCGATGGCTGTGTGACCTTGGGTGTATCTCTTTACTTCTCTGGGCCTCAGTTTGCTGAGTTTTAAAAGGGAAGGTTGACTAGACAAGGTGACCTATGAGATCTATTTCAGCTGTAAGTTTCTTGGGTTGTATAGAATGGGATTTCTGTCTCACCAGAGACCTTAAAGCAGAGGATGAATTCTGTAGGCTAGCTTTAGTGTTTGAGACCTTCTGGGGCTATAATGACCTCTGGTATTTCTGACTGGGTCCTGTAACCTTGTACCCTCCCTTCCTAGTTAACCTAGAAGTCACACTCAGGCTCCCAAAGGTAGGGCCAAATGAACTCTGGCCTCCTTACCTGCATTCTCCCAGTTTACTTTGCCAGGCCGAACAGCACCTGGGGAGGGGTGCACCTGTCCCGTCCTTTAACCCATGATGATATGTCACTGATCTGCACAATTGGCTCTAATAGCTCCTCAGGTAGATTCCAGAGAGCAATGAGTCGAACATAAAAATCCCTTTATTATTGCCATTTCGCTTTTATATACCCATCAAGCTTTCATATTTAATCTCCTACATCACAATAGCTGATCATTTTTAACATTTGACATTGATAGAGTGCCCACTGCTATTATTCTGACATACTATAAAACATTACACCCATTTGCAATAGAAAAGGCCAAGAATCAATACCCAGCCCCATTTTCCACTGTGGCTGTAAATCACGAAGCACCTAACAAATTGGTTTAAGTAGAAGAAACTTCAGAACCAATGAATGGCCGGACCAATGCCCACCCCCTGTTAGAGCTGACAGGGACCTGGATGCCTGTGGGTTAGGGAGGTGGGGGGCGGGTGCTGATGGGGAGCCAGTCTTCTCCATAAGGCAACCAGATTCTCCAGGGACAAGAACTGTCCATCTATCTGGGCCCCAGAATGCACATAGCGAATAAAGAGCATCTTTATTCTTTTCATGTCTGTATCAGCTCTTGCTTTGTAGCAAGTGGCCCCAGACTGGGAAGCTGGTGACTTCCTACTTCCTACCCTATCTTTCTCCAGACACTAAGACCCACCTTCAAGATTACTGGTCTATTTTTTTGTTAGCCTAGCCCCTCCATTGGAACAGCCAGATGTTAAACTGAATTGATGGGCTATTTAATAAGATTGACTTTGGGATGAATTAATTGATCAGTTCTGTTCAACATGGCCAAAGCGAAGAGTTTAGGAAAGTCGTGAATTTAGGCATTGCTTGAAATATTTAGGGTAATAGGTTGGGCTAAATATTCAGTTGGTATGATCGTATATGAAGTGAATGACACTCTCAAAATCTAGAAGCTTAGAATATTCAGAAAATTGCTATCATTTTTCATTCTTTGGGTATTATCTGGATCCAGCCTAAGGCTATGCTGGTTTTGTGGGACTCCACTGAAAACTTCTTTTAGATCAAGCTACCTCGTTGAAAATACATGAGCCCGTGGTTTGACTGAGTGCCGTCGCTGGGATGCTAGAATGTTCTGACAACACAAGGACCGAGCTCTGGGCAAAAAGAAAGGAAAAGCAGCTTATTTGTCAATTTATTTTGAGTTCAGAAGTCTGGCATACGAGTGTGCATGTTTTCCTGACTTTCTTTTTTTTTTTTTTTTTAAGATTTTATTTATTTATTTGATAGAGAAAGATCACAAGTAAGGCAAAGAGAGAGGAGGAAGCAGGCTCCCTGCTGAGCAGAGAGCCTGATGTGGGACTCGATCCCAGGACCCTAAGATCATGACCTGAGCTGAAGGCAGAGGCTTTAACCCACTGGGCCACCCAGGCGCCCTCCTGACTTTCTTGTGGCAGGCATACTCCTAAAAAGTCACATAGACACCAGATTCATTTAGAACAGATTCCTTTCTCCTATTAGCTTGCATCATATTTTAGAGATTATTTGCCTGCATTTCAATTAGCAGGGAGTGATTCTTTACATTACCTGTCTTCCTCAACCTCTTAATGATCCTACTTAAGTTGGAAAGCTTTTGTAAAATGGGATTCTTTGGTAAAGGCACACATCCTCATGCTCTGTGAGGGATTCCAGGCATTTTGTTTTCATATTTGGAATGACATATGTGGGAGGTCACTGGGTTCAGATCTGCATGGGTTTTCTGGAAGCTTGGCATGGTACAAAGAACATCAGATTCTAAGTCAGTGGTCTGATCTTGCCGTTTTCCAATTAGGTGAATGCAGGGAAGCTGAGATCTATGACCTCTTTATGCATTGTTTTTTAAAAATTATTATTATTATTTGTATAGTAGGAATAATAATTCCCAATCTCTTTCATAAGATCCCTAATGAGGAAATGAAAAAAATGCAAGCAAAAGCATTTGTTATTATTGTTATTACTGATAATGCAATAATAGTAATAAAATACAGTGAGGGAAGAAACAAGATAAACCATTCTTTCATCAAGTTCTGTTTTATGGCACTGGGAGCAAAGCTCTGTTTATTCAAAACTAATCTAACAAAAAGCTCAAAAAGGTCAACTCTAGGTTTCTCAATTCTGTACCCTGAGAATAGAGTCAGGAAGACAATCAGATAGAACTGTTCCTAGAAGGCTTCTAATTCTAAAAAACATCCGACCTTTGCAATGCATTGCTTTTTCCTTGAATGTATTTGAATATATTTTAATGAATTAATTTACTCAGTCACCAAACATTTATTAAGTATCTATTCTGTGCTCTGTCCTGAATATATATAAAAACAGACAAGATATGAGCCCATGGGCCCATGTCTATACATGAGGTTGTCAAGTTTTCTGATTATCAGAATCATTTCTGAGGTCCTACCCCAAGCCTTCAAAATTGGAAGTTTCCATGGTAGAAGTCAGGTGTCTGTATTTTGATAAATTTCCCAGGTAATTCCAACAGTTGGGCCCCCTGGCCGCTATGGTAACACACTATCAGCCATAAGTCACCACCACCAGGAACCACGTTCCACCAACCACAAGCAGTTTTGAGGGAGACAGGGTGGTTAACATTGAGATTCCAGATTCCTGGTTTTTCTAAAATTGGGACGCAACTAGGAACGATGAGTTCAGCAGATGCGTGACCACTGCAGAGACGCAGAGATGTGCCAAGTCCTCTGTTCTTACACCATAGTCCTGCTTCTGACTCACTCCAAAATAACCTGGTCTGTTTGGCATCCTGGACGGTGGGCCTCCTGTCTTTGGGCCCAGAGGACCACCCAGAAATCCCATTGTCCCTTTTATCATCAAGGATGGAATGGTTCTCTTCAGGCGAAGTCTCTGTTTAGAGCTTGAATAAGGAGAGAGGGAAGGCCAAGGAAGAAAGGGCAGGAGGTCTCGGTCAACTCGCTGATGACTTAGGTACAGTGTCTCTGAGCAAAAGCAATACCCTGATACTGCTCACTTTTATGGTTCCTGCAAAAGAGCTTTCCCAGAACAGTTTTCCTTCAGTCCTTTCATGGGCACCTCTCGGCAACCCAACAAACAACCTAGGGTACGTGTCCCAACTTCCATGTGATGAACAGTGATGCTCAAGTTCAGAGAAAGGCAGGGACTGCCCTAAGTCAACAGATATATGACGTCTAAGAGCAAGGACAACATTGGTCTTAATCATCTTCACTCTTGGCGTATTTCTAAAAACATAGTAGATTCTTTAAAAAAAAAAAAAAGTGTATTTGTTAAGTGAATGAATGAAAAAAAGGCAGATGATCCATTAGGGCTGGACCAGGCATCAGCCCTTCTAAGTGCTCGGGGTGATGAGCCAGGAGTTTGCTAGCTTCACCAGAGAGCATGGACTGGAGTCCAGCCCCTCTGCTGAGGTCTTGTCCTTCTCAACAATCATGTCGTTTCAAAGGTCGCCAGCACCTTACGCAGTCCTCTCACTGTGGACCCAGAGTGGCCCTTTCAATGCCTGCCTCTGTCTTTTGTCCAATTATCAGTGAGGTTTGCCATGCAAACCTTCATTTTGCCTCGTGGTCTCGCCTCCCCTGGATGGAGAGCGGTTCTTGGCTCGGACATGCTCCTACTGATTTGGCAGTATCATGAGTTCACCTGAATGAAAATGCCTCTTACTCCCACAGACTGACTACCCAGCACCCTTGGATGGGAGCTGATTTTGGTGAGAGTCGTTTCACCGTAGGACAGCAGCAGAGCTTCTCAAGTGCAAAGGTCTTAGAAGAGATGGGCTGGGGGCCTTCCGGAAGACACGTGGCCCTTCCACCTGCCACGGGCTGTCTCAGTCCCATCAGCTGAGAACCCCCAGACAGCTTCCCCAGGCCATGACTTTGGACTTAGCACTCAGGTCCATTTTTGAGCCTAAATGTAAGTTCCATTTCTTCTTGCTTGGTCGTCAGGGATTTGGAGAACCTGCCCTTCATTGGAGCCCAGGTTACTAGAATATACAACCAAGAAAACCTGTAGAGTCTCTTTCCTGAGAGTGCTGGAAGGAAAGACAAGATATCCTGGCCTCGGAAGGTTCAGTGAGGAGCAGGCTGGCCCAGAGGTAGGACCTACGATAGGCAGACTTCTGCACACCCTTAGATATATCTGGTTTTCAGTAACAGAAATCATTACTAACAGCAAGTTTCAGAGGTCAGCAGAAGGTACAAGAGCCTAAATCCTGTCCTGATGAATGAGGAGAACAAATAAGTAGCAGCGTGGAGTAGCGCAGACCTTACTACAAAAAAGCCAAGGGCCCAGACGGTACTAAATATTCTGTTTTTCAGACCCATTAGAGCACCCCAATGTGCCCTCTGTTCCTCCTTCCCCTGGGCCCAGGTGGCTAGGACCCAGGCTGCCTTCTGGGCTCTCAGAAGTGACCCTTTGGTATCTGATCTCCCATCTGCTGGGCTAGGCATGTGGAAGAGACAGCTGGCACAGCCCCTCCCGGGGGACTGCAATTAGGGGATATTTAATCCTGTCACCTGGTTCATTTGCAGCGATGGATTTGGATTGGAGTGCTGAGTGGTGCCAAGAGGATATTGGATTACCAGGGCCCATCCCCTTCACCCCTCACACAGGGCCAGCCCATCCCTGCCCTGCACCTGTCTTCCCAGGCCCCAAGGTGAGCCCCCTGGCTCCCATGATTGAGAGCAAGCACGTAATTCCCTCCCCTGCCCCAGGATAGCTCACCTGCGACTTCCTGCAGATAACAAAAAACACCAATGAGATTTCCAGGCCCCTTGATCACTCTCCCCCTTATTTTGGAGGTTCTGAATTACAGATTCTGGAGTTTGAAGGGATATCCCATGAATCACAACAATTCTGTCTTCACGTCCCAGACTTTCAATGTTGGCAGACTTTGGACTGGCTCTTTCATGTGCAGATTTTTCCTGAATCACGATGCCTGTCTAAATTTATCTAAATTTGTCCCTCTTCGTGCTAGCAAAGCACTGGAAGGAGATAAGAGGAAGACCCCCCCCAAAACAGGAATCCTGTGATTTTTATCAAGTCACTTAGCCTCTCTGAACTTGAGTTCACTCATTTGTAAAAGAAGCAGATTGGATCCAATAGTCTCTCAAGATGCATTCTTGGATCAAATTTTCTATGTTTATGGGGAGAAAATTGGGTTCAGTCACAGGGTGAAGAGTTTGGGCTATTGGAACGTTCCCAGAGATAGAACACAATGGAATGTACCAACAAGGCAAGGTGCTCATTAGGAAGTATTTTCCTGCAGAAAAGGCACTGGCATGTCTGAGAAATTTCAAGATGGCCTCAGTGATTTTTTGTGGCCCCTGGTGATATAAAGACTTTTGATGGGTCTTCCATTCACTCATAGGCCTGGGTTTTAGGAGCCCACAAGAAAGAAGTAGCTTCAACTTTGTGGGCTTTCCAGTTTGACCTATCTTCAAGGCTTTTGAAGATGGTAGACAATCTCTCCACATGACAAATTCCATGTTTCAGGAGAGGTGAGAGATTTGGGTCATACAGGAAATCTTGACACTCCTAAGACATGGCCACCTTCCACAACATAGGCTAGATACAAAGCCTTTCCTCAGGGGGTCACCAGTGGTTCAATGGCTTCCCGTTGCTCTTGGAATCAAATCCCAACGTATTACCATAGGTTACTTAGTCTGCCTGGTGATCTAGCCTTTGCTGGCTTCTATCTTGAGTCCTCCAACTTTCTTCATTCCTATGCATAGACCAGTGCATGTGTGTGTGAGTGTGCTTGTGTGAGAGTGTGTGTGTGCAAACATGGGAACATGTCTTGGAGCCTGCAGTCTTGTTCCTGACTCAGCATGTGCCTTTCTCTCTGCCTGGAAAATGCTCTCCTAGTTCTTTGCATGGCTGGCTCCTCATTATTTTTCAGCTCTTGGCTCAAATACTACAAGTTCAGGGAGCTCTTCCCTGAGCCCTCTCGAGGACATCACTGTTTACCCCTTAATAACATCTATTCATTATCCTGTATAGAGCTAACTTGCTGATTTTCTTTTTCTCTCACTCAAATATAATCTCCATGAAATCAGTAAACTTTTTTCTCTTGTTGGCAGCTCTATTCCCAGCTCCTGGAATAATGGCTAGCATCATAGTAGTACAATAAACATTTGTTGAATCGATGAGTGCAGGATACCTGTTGTGAGCTCTGAGGCTATATTTCTGGATGCTGTTGGGGGCGGGGGGGGTGGGCTCTGCATGCACTGGGCAATAAGTCGTGTGTTCTCCCCACCCCACACAATCATCCCCAATAGCAGGGGCCCGTGCTTTCCGCCTCCCACCTCGAGAAAGGTAAACAATTGTCATCCCATCCTGGCTCTGCCCTCTGCTGAGCTACTCAAATTTCTTGTTCCTAAGATGATCAAAGACACTATAACAAAGAATCATAATTGAACGGGTTCTGTGTTATATCCTGGAAATGGGGGCACTTGCGGTGCGGGCCCAGTTCTAGGAGAGAGCTCTTGAGAGCTGCAAAGCTGCTACCTTCAAAGTGTGGACGTGAAAGCAAAGAAAGGAGCGCTTGAGGAGAGAGGACTCCCCTCCAGGGAGGGGAAGCACTTCAAGTCCATTACTCCACCCCTGCAGCCACAGGGATGCGCCTGTGCAAGCACGAGCATGCGTGTGCGTGAACATGAGCACGCGTGTGAGCGTGCATGCGTGTGTCCAACAGAGGGACAGCACATCTTCTGCAAGCACGGTGGCTCCAGAGCTCTCAGAGATCTTTGCAAAGAGTGTCCACTCACCCCCTCCTTCCATAAAGTGACATACTCTGTGAATTTTGTTTATATTGCCAATGCCTCCCTAAATAATTCCCCGCTTTCCCAAAACGCACTTCTCGATTAACCCCTCCCGCTTCTTACTGTTCTTCTGAAATCCATCAATGCTTATGTCATAGTTTAAAAATACAACTGCTTTTAGGTAATTTGATAAATCATCTTCGGGCATTTTCATATGCATGGGCTCTTCTTCTCCGTTCCATTTATAAGCTCCTTCCAGGCAAAATCTATACTTCTTCTTCTTCTTCTTTTTTTTTTTTTTTCCATTTGTCACCCTCTCCACAAGAATCTTAGGACAGAATTCTTGTCTGTCTGCTTATTGTCTGAGCACATTTTCATAGGCTGAGAATGCATGGATGCTGATTCTCTTTCATTCATTAATTTACTTAAAATATTTACTGGGACCTATTCTGTGGCAGACACTGTGCTAAGTGCTGGGGACTCCATGTTGAGACTCAGTCTGGGGTAGAGATGGAAACATACACAAATAACTACCATACAATGTGATAAGTGCTGTAATATAGGTACTGTATAGACGGATGCTACAGGAACACAGGAGGGAGCTTATGAAATCATTTGATTAATGTTCCAATGTCTAAATGTGAATGGTTAAATAACGCTATTCCTAAGTGCTTCCTGCTTTTCACAACATTTTTTAGGTCCATTATCTTATTTGATGCTTTTAGTGATCTTGTTAATAAGCTTTCACTCCACAAATTCATCCTTACACAGAAAAGGTGTTCAAGAACTATCTGCTGAGAGACAAGATAGGCAAATGGAGAACGAATGTTATTATCTGTAGTTTACCATTAGGTAAACTGAACGTCCCAGAGTGATGGGCTGAAGGTCATTAATGAGAATCCCGGTAGCCGGTATACGTGCGTATTTAACACCTACTATGTGACTGGCACCCACCACCATGCTGCAGCAGATACCAAGAAGAGCGGAATGCATTCCTCCCTCATGGAGCTTCTGGTCTCACTGGTGAAATATACTGTAAACCATGAGCAGCTAAATGATGAGAGAGGAGATAGACAGCAGCTTGAGACAATAGCACAAGGCCGTCCATAGAGGATCCCTAAGTGAATGAAATAAACTAGAGGGGCCTCGAGGCAGGAAGGCCGATGCAGATTCCAGAGCTCCTGGAAGACTTGATGAGAGAAATGAGAATGAACTGGATCATAAAGGATGGGCCAATAAAATCAGGAAGATCAGAATCTAGGGAGAAGAGAAAGTTTGGAACACATAAGAAATACTCAAAGGTGCTGAAGCCCAATCACACCAGAGCACATTGGCCAGATCTAACCGGTAGACAGCCCTCACCGGAGGGCTCGGCTCTGCTCCCTGCTCAGTCTCAGCTCGTGTGCACCTGTGGATCATTCTCACACAGCCCTGCACTGCCCACCCTCACCTGCCAGCCGCTCTCCTACTATTGAACTTTTCCCTAATCCTTTCGCCTGTAACCCTTCCAGACCATTATTTAAAAACGAACAAAAAAATCTTGCATGTTCAACGTCATCACCAATGCTCTATCTCACAGCTTTAATATGAACCCAGTCCCTCAGAAGACACGGACTTCTTTGCAGTTCTCTCAGTGGAAGGCTCTTATTCTCCACTCTACCTGTAGCATCTAGAAAAGGGAGGGACTTGAGGGTCAACTTTCTGCTATTTCCCCATTTCTGTTTCTAGATAATTATTCTTCCTGTCATGAGAAATGCCCTGGGATAGTTTGAGGCTTCCAGAATCTGCTGAGACCTCTTTCCTGCTCTCTTAATTGTTATCTGTGAGTCTCCAAGTCACTTTATGAGAAATGATGCTAAGGATAACATTTCTGCTTAGAGATAGGGTGACTAAACTATCTTTTGGGGTAGGTCTTCCCAGTCCTTGGCTGCTCTTTGACTACCACCTGATGTAGGTTCAGAAACTGTCTTTATATTATATGGTCCTGACCCCTTGTCCATAGGTAAGAGGACCAACATGCACCCATGAACAAACAGGGCTGATCTGATCATCTCCCACAGGAGGTGAGAAAGGAGACCAAGAGACTAGTTTTAGTCTGAAGAGAGGAATTGTAAACTGAAAAGCTGGCTGGTCAGTGTATGGGTAGCTATGTTGGGCCACGTGCCTGTGAAGCAGGGAAGACCAATCTAAAAGAAGGTGGAGAAGAGTCATATAGATGTATAGAGGGAGGTGAGGCCAGATATCCAGAGTGAGTCCTGCTTGGGCACTTGACAGCTTTCCAGTCCACACCATGGCTCAGCTCTCCTTCTCCTTAACATCTTTAAGATGCCCTATATCTTTGAAATAATGCCCCCCGCAACCACCACCAAGGTTAAGCACCTTTGTTTCAGATTTTGTTTGATTTTGATGCCCACAACTAAAACAATTTTGTTAAAAATAAAATCAGAGATCAAGGGAGATACTTGTCACCAAGTTTTCAAGTTTGCAAAGATAGGAATGACCCAGTTAAGACAACGTAGCTTTCTTCACTCTCGTCTTACCTATATGTTGGGAAGCACAATCATTAAGAAAGAAGATTTGAGACTTGTGGTCTTGGCAAGATGGTAAATCATTATAACCTGGAACTCTTCCCACGAGAAGCAGCTATAAGTGCTTCCTATTTAAAAGCAAGTCTTATAAATGCACAACTAAACTCTCAAGGAAAAAAGGAAAAAAAGGAATGAGGATTCTAAGAACTAGGGAAGTTGGACGCAGATACAGGGATGTGGATATGAGTGGGAATCAGCAAACACCACCAATAGAACTACTTGGACATCAGAAACTTGACATAATAAATAGGAACATGGGTGATAATGTAGAATAAGTTTGTTTAAAATGAATAACAACAACAATGACCCCCCCCACACACAAAATGAATAACAACCTTTAAAAAGTAATATAGATTCTAATATATATGCATAAAACACTATGAAAGCAAAAAAAGCAGGTTTTTAAATGAACCACGTAGAAATAAGAAACACAGACTTTGCCACTAAAAATTCAATGGAAAAAAGACAATAAATGAATTAGAAAAATGGACCAGGAGACTTTAATCAGAGGAGAATATGACATGGGGTAAAATGAAAAATGTAAAGGGAATGGAATGATAAGCCCACAGTAAATAAATGCCCAGTAGGAGTTACAGTACTGAGAGAATGCAGAAACGGAAGTTGTCCAGAACTGATAAGAAATGGGTAATCGTATTTAAAAAGTGTCATGGTCGAGAAGAATAATTAAAAATAAATCCATCACTAAATACAGCACAGTGAAACTACCAAATACAAAAGTCAGGGAAGAGAATTTACTCTGGAGAAGCCGTAGGTATTTGGGCAGCAGACTTTTCAATAACAATATTTCAGCTGGGAGGTGATGGAATGTGTCTTTGAACTCCTGAGTAAAAATCATTGCCAACCCAGGGTTCCATCCTGACCCGAAGTATCATTCGAAAATGAAGGAAAACTAAAGACATATTCAGAATGATAGAGATGAAAAGATTTTGTAACCCACAGAATCCTCCCAAGAGAAAAATCATAGGGAGGAATTGAAACCAGAAAGAAAGAGTAAGATACAGAAGGTAATGGTGAATAAAGGAGGGGGTGATCATGTGGGTAAGGATGTAGAAACTGATTATATAAAATAATAATAATGAACGTATCCAATTTGGTGTTTGCACAAACAAGGTGGAAAGTAAAATAGGGGGCTCTAATAGCAAGTAAAACAGTTGGAACATCATGGCTGGAAGCCACAATGTTTAAGTTTTCCTGTTTTGTTCAGGAAACAGGTAGAAATATTGATTAACTTCAGATTTTTCAAGTCAGCAGAAATGTTAAAAATTTCAAGCTAACCACACATTAAGAAAAGAAATATAATGCATAAAAGAAGGGAAATTAAAAAGAAATGCAATCAAATAGAAAGCAAGAGAAAGCAGGAAAATCTGGAAGAACAAAACAATGAAACGTATAATTAAATCTAAATGTCAGGAAGCACAATAAATATTCTACATGTGATGCTGTTTGGGTACCCTAATAAATAATAATAACAACAACCATTATTATTATATATAATTATAATATATAATAATGAATATAATAAATAATAATAATAATAATAATAATAAAGCCTGGGACTATCACAAGTAAGCAAGGATATTTAGTCAACATTGTCAAAACATATAAACAGGGAAAATTTATATTCAAAAAACACATAAAAGCAAAGGTGCTTATCCTCAGTATCAATGAGGAAATATAAACTTAAAAAATTAGATGTTGCTTGACATCTATTCAGTTTACAAAAATAAGCAGTGAGGGATGAAGGAAATTTTCAACATTCCTAGGGGAGTATAGATGAAATTAAGTGGGCAATACACTTAGTAAAGTGAAATATGAACCTGCAATCTGGCAACTTCCGCTCTGGCTATGAAGGAGTAAGAGAGTCCAGACTGGCTTCCCAGGGTCAGCACCCGGGACTGGACAAGATATGTGAAGTGTTTCCTTGACCGTGAGCAAGAGATCCCTGAGGGAAGGAGACAAAACAAGTGAACCCTATAATCACCCTGGTCCTCTGCACTGAAGCAATTTCTGGGCAGTGGGGAGGAGAACCATAACAGTCTGATAGTTTCACTGAACTGAGAAGTGAGGTATCAGAGTCCAGTGAGACTGGGGTGGCAAGGGTTTGTGAGGACGAGTCCCAGAGAGAGAATGCTATGCAGGTAAAGAGCTCCAGATATCAGTCTAGGAACTCCCTTGAGTTGTTAGCTGAAAACCACTCCTCACATGTCTGGGGTGAAACTCCATAAGACTGGGAAAAGGACAGCTAGCTCCTGGGGAAAGAACAATTATGGGAACTATCAGCCAAGAACTATTTATAGAGCTTACACAAGACCAGGCACTCTCTGAGTTCCCAGTAGGCAGAGCGGAGAGACCTTGTTGTGTACACAGAATATTCAGTAGAGACACAGAAAGGGTCATGTTTTCCTAGGGGGATAAACTAAGTCTAGAGGAGTTTCCTTGAGATCTGGTCTTTAAAAGTCTCAAAAAACAAACCTTGAGAAGATCAAACTGACTCACAAGTAACTTCATTCCCTGCAAAAATAGAGACAAATATTTTTAAAGGAATATAACAAAATCTAGCACCCAACCATGTAAAATTCACCATTTCCAATATCCAGCTAAAACCTGGTGGACATGTGAAGCATGAGCATGTAGTTTGCAAATGGAAGGAGAAAAATGCGTCAAGAGAAATAGACCCAAATGAAAAATGACAGTAAAGGGAAAGAGATTTACATAAAGAAGTGTAGAGTGCTCAAAATAGCAAATATGGAGGTAAGTATAAAATATTTCT
The DNA here is from genome assembly GCF_002288905.1 of Enhydra lutris kenyoni. Classification (NCBI taxonomy): domain Eukaryota; kingdom Metazoa; phylum Chordata; class Mammalia; order Carnivora; family Mustelidae; genus Enhydra; species Enhydra lutris. The sequence goes on from NW_019154118.1 coordinate 17,880,825, forward strand.
TACTCATTTAATTTATTTAAAAGATAATTATTTACAGAAAATAAGAGTTTAGTTTGAGATTCATAACACGTGAAATTAAAATATATAAGGACAAAGTGCAAAGAATGAGAGGGGAGAAACAAGATTCTTATAAGTGCTCAAGACTCCAGTCCTTACTTATATGTGACATAATAGAGTAACTCTGTAGGTAGATTGATTGTGGTGAGTCAGAGATGTGTAAACTATGATGCAAACATTAAAAATAAAACAAATACAGCTAACACTCCACTACAGGAGATAAAGTGGAACCAGTAGAAGCACTCAAGCAGAAATTAAAACTCTAAAAAATGTTCAAATAGTGGAAGACATAACAAAAAACAGATGGAACAAATTGAAAACAAAAGGCAATATGGCAGATCTAAACCATACAACTAAGCACATTAAAAGTAAATGGCTTAAACATATGATTTCATTCATATGTGGAATTTAAGAAACAAAACAAAGGAACAGAGAAAAAAAGAGACAAAACAAAAACAAACTCTTAACTGCAAACTCTTAACAAACTGTTGGTTACTGGAGGGGATGTGGGTGGAGGAGGGATGAAATAGGTGATGGAGATTAAGAGTGCCCCTACTATAATGAATGCAGAGTCATTGTTGCAATGACTATATTGTACACATGAAACTAGCATAACACTGCATATTAATTATACTGTAAAAAAAAGAAAGACTACAGAAAATCTAAAAAAATTTTCCAGTTAAAAGTCAGAGATTGTAAGACTGGATTATAAAGCATGATCAAATTATATGCTGTTTACAAGAAACCCAACTGATGTATAAAGACACAGATATGTTAATATTCAAGAATGGAAAAATATGTATGGTGAAAACAATTATCACGAAGAAAGCTGAAGAGTCTGCCCTACTATCAGACAAAGTAGACCTCGGAACAAGGGATGCTATAGGGATCGAAGAAAGAGGTTTTGTAATGATGAAGGGGTCAAATTTCAAGAAGGTGTAATAATTCCAAATGGTTATGCATCTCATAGTATATTTCAAAGTACATGAAACAAAAACTGACAACTGAAAGGGGAAAGAGAGAAATCCATAATTATAGTCAAATACTTTAACAATTTTCTCATTAATTATAACAGAGCAAATAGACAGAAAATCAGTGAGGAGAGATGTCCTAAACAACATTATTAACCAGCATAACCTAACTGACATTTATGCAACACTTTTCTCAACAACAGAATACATATGTTTTACAAGTAAACATGAAATGGTCATCAAAAAAAGACCATAAAAATAATAAAAACAAGTGATGTAAAAGAATTAAAATTGTAAGTGTGTTCTGTGACCACAATGAAATTAAAATCGAAATCAGGGTCAGAAAAGTATCTGGGAAATCCCCAAATATTAGAAAATTAAACAGTATACTTCTAAATACTTGATGGACCAAAAAGGAAGTCATGAAGAAAATTTGTTAACTGCTTTTTTGTTTATGAATGAAAATTACAGCATAACTTGTGGCATGCAGATAAAGCAAGTGATTAAAGGGAAATTTATAGCACTAAACATTTCTATTAGGCAATACAAAAAAACTCAAGTAAATTGTCTAAATTTTCACTTTAAGAAACCAAAAATAGGAGGGAGGAGTCAAGATGGCGGAGAAGTAGCAGCTGAGACTACTTCAGGTAGCGGGAGATCAGCTAGATAGCTTATCTAAAGATTGCAAACACCTACAAATCCAACGGGAGATCGAAGAGAAGAAGAACAGCAACTCTAGAAACAGAAAATCAACCACTTTCTGAAAGGTAGGACGGGCGGAGAAGTGAATCCAAAGTGACGGGAAGATAGACCGCGGGGGGAGGGGCCGGCTCCCGGCAAGCGGCGGAGCAACGGAGCACAAAATCGGGACTTTTAAAAGTCTGTTCCGCTGAGGGACATCGCTCCAGAGGCTTAACCGGGGTGAAGCCCACGCGGGGTCAGCGTGGCCTCAGGTCCCGCAGGGTCACAGAAGGATCGGGGGCGTCTGAGTGTCGCAGAGCTTACAGGTATTAGAACGGGGAAGCCGGCTACAGAGACAGAGCCGAGGAGTGACTCTCAGCTCGGGGTTACCTTGAACCGGTCGCAGGCTCGGTCAGCTCAGAGCGCGGCCGGAGGCAGGGTGACGGGAGTAATTGGGCGCTGTTCTCTGAGGGCGCACTGAGGAGTGGGGCCCTGGGCTCTCGGCTCCTCCGGGCCGGACACCGGGAGGCCGCCATCTTCATTCCCGCCCTCCGGACTCTACGGAAAGCGCTCAGGGAACAAAAGCTCCCGAAAGCGAACCCGAGCGGATTACTCAGCCCGGCCCCGGGTAAGGGCGGTGCAACTCCGCCCGGGGCAAAGACACTTGAGAATCACTACAACAGGCCCCTCCCCCAGAAGATCAACAAGAAATCCAGCCAGGACCAAGTTCACCTACCAAGGAGTGCAGTTTCAATACCAAGGAGAGCAGCGTAATTCCAAAGGAGGAGAAAGCAAAGCACGGAACTCATGGCTTTCTCCCCATGATTCTTTAGCCTTGCAGTTAATTTAATTTTTTTTCTTTTTCAATTTATTTTTCTTCTTCTAAATTTTTTTAACTTTTACCCTTTTCTTTTTTAT